>NC_142027.1:100342177-100704677 GCF_982192425.1 Myodes glareolus | reverse complement strand
GTTTGACCCTAGTAGAACTCTTGAAAGTGACCGTTTGAAAGGAATGCAAGAAACCCAAGTCTAGTGGTTCAACTTTGTAATATTAGCTACTCAGGAGGCTGGGGCAGAAGGATCACAAGTTCAGGGTCAGCCTGGGCAACTTAGTGAGAACTTGTTTCAAAAAAAGTAGAAACAGAGCTGGGTATGTAGCTTGGCCATAGAGCACCTGCTTAGACATAAGCAGGTGCTTATGTCTTGGACATAGAGCACCTGCTCATACCACAGTGAGGGATTGGGGTGTGGCTCAGTGGTAGAGCCCCTGCCTAGAATCTCCCAGTGAGGGGCTGGGGTGTGGCTCAGTGGAATCCCCCAGTGAAAGGTGAGGGGCACAGCTTAGTGGTAGAGCTGCCTACAGTTTCCCAGAGAGGGGAGAGAGATGAGACTTACAGGTAGGGGCTCAATCCTAGAGCTACAATAAACAAATAAGCAAATTGTAGAAGTCTTTACCACCCTGCAGGAGAGAAGAACAAGGCAAAGAAACAAAGATGTCAAAAACGTCTGGGACAGAGACTCAGATGTGGTTGCACACCTATGATTCCAGTGCACAGCACACCGAGGCAGAAAGATCTCTGGTTAACGAGCTACTTAAGCCACCAGAGAGAGATTCTATTAAGAAAATGAGAAACGGTGGCTAGGGAGATGATTCAGTGGGTAAAGTGCTCATCTTGTGAAAGCCCACAGGAAGCCAGGGGCAAGTAGCCTGCTTCTGCAATCCAATGCGCCTAAGCTGAGATGGGGTAGAGGCGGGAATTCTCCACAAGCTCATGGGGTATCTAGCCCAGCATTCAAAGCTCGGATGCAAACAACAAAGGGACCCTGCCTTACACAAGGTGGAAGGTGAGGATTGGCACCTGAGGCTGAGGACTCCCACACGCATGCTGTGTCCCCGGCACCCCCTCACATAATACATGCACACTCATTGTGTGCACATACATCATACATGTGCCCCCGCCCCACAGTACAAAAACAAAAAAAGGAAGGAAGGAAGGAAGAAATAAAGAAAGAAAAAGAAAACCAAGAGTCTTTGGGGCAGATACTCTTCTGGACATGATTTATTTGCCAAGGAGAGTGGGCTTGGAGTCTCCTTGCTCACCATAGGAGGAGTACGTGAGGGTTTAGAGAGGTTGGGGACAGGGTCCTAGGTGGTGCACTAGCCTACTGTCCCCCAACATCCGTCAACTCTACTGTCCACAACAGCAGCAAGAGGTAAAAAAATAAGAATAAAAATAAAAAGACTGTCAACATCCCTAGCAATAGAAAAGATCAACGCCCCTATTACGACTAGAGACAACCCGGAACTCATGCAAGTTTCACCATTCCTGCGCAGAACAGCCGTGCACCCTGTGGCTCTCATGAAGGGGGCCCAGGATTTGAATGGTTCTGGTTCCGTTGCCAGCCCCACCAGGCATGCCGTTTTTGAGATTTATTTCAGCAGAATCTGCTCCCCAGACATGCTAAACAGATCTGAAACTTAGTTTGAGGCTAAGTCACAGAGGGACATGGAGTCAGGAATAATATTTACTTGCCTCATGAACGAGTATGCCTATTTTACAGGAAACCATGTGGATATCCGTGGGTGGGCCTTTCCTCACTTTTGAGCGTTTAGTTTCTGTTTGCTTGTCTGAGACGTTTGTAGTTCAGGCCTGGTATTTATGATTATCCTGCCTCAGCCTCCTGAGTGTTGGGATTATAGTGTGCACCACTGCGCCTGAGTTTATTTCCTAATTTTTTTTATTTTTAAACTGTATTCATTCCCATGTGACCCCAACCCTACACAAAGAACTACCGGTAACCAAGGGTGCCAAGAGCGGGAGAAACAGCCGTCCCCAGGGAAGAGTACACTAATTGGTTATCCAGGACTAAAGGATTAGTCCTGAAAACATCCGTACAAGTAACATGATACAGACTGAGCATGTTGGATTTTTATATTAGAGAGAGAGAGAGAGAGAGAGAGAGAGAGAGAGAGAGAGAGAGAGAATGTGTGTGTAAAACAGCAATTAATGAAACAGTAATTAATGAATTTGAAAGACAACAAGGAGGAGTATATGGTAGGTGTTAGGGGAAGAAAGGGAAGGGAGATGCGATGTAATTGTATCATAATCTCAAAAAATAAAAGAAGCAGTTTTTTTTTTTTTAGTGTTGTGTTTATCTATTTACTAGCACGAGGTACTGAACCCAGGACCGTGTACACATGGACCCAATGCTTTACTACTGAGCTTCGGTTCCTGAAGTGAACTGCAGTTTTCAAAGAATGGTTGGGGATCTTCATGGCAAATAACATTGGAACAGAGGCTTGAAGGGGATAAGGAGGAGCCAGGGAGGCAGGAGGAGACATCACAAGAGGAGAGCAGAGCGGCGTGTGGGCCTGCAGTGTGAGCATGCTGGGGGCAGGGAAAAGAGGAAAGCTCTAAGGTAATCAGTACCCAGACTAGGAAGCAAGTGGTAGTCCTTACACGGGCTTTGGGTGTTTTCTGTAAGTGATATGGATACATATTAGTTACTGTGTCCCTCAGTGACCCACTGCTACTGATAAAGATTTCCCAACTTGCTCAAAACAGCGCCACCTGCTGGGAGCCAAGTGTTTAAACACATGAGCCTGTGACAGACATTTCACATTCAAATTGTACCAGGCTACGCTGGACACCGGTAAATCTAACAGCAGACAGCTACTGAGTGACTGTTTGACGAGTGGATACACTAGACCAGTGGTTCTCAACCTGTGGATAGTGACCCCTTTGAGGGTCAGGGTCACATATCAGATATCCTGCATATCACATATGATTTGTTAACAGTAGCTAAATTACAGCTATGAGATAGCAATGAAATATTGTGTGTGTGTGTGTGTGTATGTGTGTGTGTGTGTGTGTGTGTGTGTGAGAGAGAGAGAGAGAGAGAGAGAGAGAGAGAGAGAGAGACCACAACACGAGGAACTGTACTAACAAGTCGCAGCATTAGGAAGGCTGAGAACCTCTGCCCTAGAAAATTGTTGATCTGTTGAAACTGCTGTTATGTATTTGGTTTGCCCTGACGTGTGTTTCCCCAGGATTATTCTGGCTGATGTGCTGACAATGGATGTTAGTGAGAACCCATGCAGAAAGGGAGAGACCACCTAAGGTGTCGTAACATCCAAAAGAGAGAGGAGGGTGGTTTGGGCTAAGATGTGGAGGTGGTGAGACTCAAAGCCCATATTCCTGCTGGGTTAGAAGGGCTGGAGGAGGAGAGCGCAGCACAGCCATCATGTTTGGAGCAGCTGCTCTCAGAGCTGAGTTAAGTTTTCCTGAAGGGCCAGGAGTCCAGGTTTGGATTCACTGAGACCCTTGAGTGAGACAGAGATGAAACAGCGTCTACATGGATTCGGAAAAAAAAGAGTAGCTGACCTGTGAACAACTTATCAGGCGGTAGAGGGAGAGGCAGAAAAGGATCTCAAGAAGCTGCCAAGAGGAGATAAGGGAGCAGTGGAAAAAGTGCAGAGGAGAAGCCAAGGCGGGGGGGATGGTGCTGATGGGGCAGTTGAGGCGGGAAGTTCAACCAACCAAAACGGCATTCAAATACGACCTGAAAACATCACAAGGGAAATCCCATAAATGAACAACTCATATTTCTTAAACTTCAAGTCCTTCTGAGCAGTCCGATGAACTCTGGAGCTGGTCCATCCCATCCTTCTTGAGATGGGTACCACTTCTTCATCAGCACACCCATATTGCCTATGCTACCCTCCCCCTAGTCACTCGCTAACCTTCTCAGTTATCAGACCAAGGGCTGGTCAGCATATCCGTGCTGCCTTCGCCGCTCTCCCCTTGGCCATTCAGAAGCCACCTCAGTCATGAGACCAGTTGCTGCGCCATCACACTGCCCGTGTCCGGTGTCTACCTGTGCCATCATTTCACGTCCCGCCTCCTACAGGCATTGACTGCATCACTCAGAGCATCACGAGAAAGCCAAGCTCAGGACACTATGATATTTTAAGAGAGAGACGATAGCCATTCATTTAACTTTCATTAAGGGGTATTGTTATAATCTATTTTATTGTTGTTCTCAATCTTTTGCCTGCACAACTAATAAATGAAGCTTTATCATATATATTCACGTGTGTGTGTATGTGTCTAAAAGTCAGTTGATATATGCTGTGGGGACTATCCATGGTTTCAGGCGTAGCCTGGAGTTCTTAGAATGACCCCCTTGGGAGGGAGGGGAAGATGGCCATAGAGAGTGTTTAAACAGGAGGTAGGAGAAGGAATTGGAGCAGAGAAGTGGGGCAGTGGTGAGAGAAGAGAATCGGGTCAGGATGGGGTCTCAGTGCTGTGAATGCAGAATCCGAAGCACACGTGGTTGACGTGGTACGATCTGGTGGGGGCCGCCTCCAACCTATTTCAATTTCCTCCAAAATATCATAACTGTTTTCCATGCCTTCATACTTTATATCAGTTTTGCAATTTTTTAATATAAACCAATGGATTATTGAAGACCATTCCATTATTCATCTGGAATCCATTTTTACCTTTAGAAAGCAAGCATCGTGTTCCATCACTCCCTCCCTCGAATGCTCCGGGCTTCCCACACTACCTGTTAACTCTCCGCTGTGGAAGCTGGGAAAGGCTCTTGGCAGACTCCACGGTCAGAGTGGACGGGTGCCCAGTGCCCTCGGCCTGCAATGGTGATCGGTTCCTGGAGTAAAGGAGGCTTACAGCTGTTGGATTCAAACCTTGCAGTCTGTTCATGCAGTCATGGAAATGTCCAGAATTTAATTACCAGAGCATAGCATACAAACAAGAGGGTGGGCAAAGCAGACAGGGGGATATTAAGTCAAACAGAGAGAGCCCCGGGCCTTCGGCTTGAGGTGGGAGGGTGTTTGTGTCTCTGGCTGGCCAGTGTGGTTTCTGTATTTAAGATGATTTCTTTGTGGAGCCAGGCCATGAATGTGAGCCAACCCATTACTCCATCTGCCGGAGAGCAGCCAGGGAAACGGGTCTGCCCTACTGGGGATGGAGATTCGACTTGCTAAAGACTGTATGTCCATGCTCTCCCACAGAAGCCTTAACTCCCAGATACAGGGTCCTAGGAGTGGAGACTTTGAGAGATGATTAGGTCATAATGACATCATGGATGACATCGGAGCTCACAAGAGATGAGACAAGGGGCTGTCTTGCCCAAAGACCTGGGTTCAGTGCCAGAAACCTACGTGATGTAAGCAGAAAGCTGGCTCTTGTGAGTTCTCTGACTTCCACATGTGCACCATGGCATGTGTGTAAATGTGTGCACACCCATGTGTACACACTAAATAATAAATGTAATAACAAATTAAAAATAAGGGAAGGAGAGAGGGAAAGAAGGGAGGACAAGAAAGACAGAGAGAGGGAGGGGGAGGGGCAGGAGAGAAAGAGAGAGAGAGAGAGAGAATCTGTAAGCCAGGAGGAGAGCCTGCTTCCCCTCCCCAGAACCATCCATCCATATAGACATCTTTCTCTTTTTATTTCTTGCTACTGTTTTTAGTTGTATTGGTTTGAGACAGGTCTTGAACTTTCTATGTAGATGAAGATGGGTCCTGAACTCATGATCATGCTGAGTTCACATCCCAAGTGCTGGAATTACAAACACGATCTACCGTGTTTGTTTATTTATTTTTTATTGAAATTTTTTTTGGAGGGGTTTGAAGACTTGATCTTACTATGAAGCGCATTCTGGCCTTGAACCCACTGTGTAATGGAGACTGGGCTTGAACTCAGGATCCTTCTGCTCTTGCCTCCCAACTGCTGGGATTATAGGCAGGCACCATCAAGCCTGGCAATCGACACCTTGGCCTTAAACTTCCAGCCCCTAGATTTGTGAAAAGTACATTCTTAATGTTTAAACCTCCTAGCCTGTTGTACTTTGTTACAACAACCTATGGTAACTGAAAGGGAGCCCTTTGGAGCTGGGGAGAGTGTGGGGACCTGAGCTCAGATCCCCAGATCTGTGTGTAAAAGGCTAGTTGTCTTGGCATTTGTAATCTCAGGGAGGGAACTTGCTGGGGACTAGTTCAACCTGCTTTGCAAAGTTCTAGGCCAAAGAGAGTCCCTAACTCAAACAATATGTGGAAGGCACCTGCGGAAGGACACCTATGGTGTTCTCCGACCTCCACACCCATGAGGAAACACTTGCCTGTGCATCACATACAAGTCTTGTCTCTGTCTATTCTACACACACACACACACACACACACACACACACACACACACAGAGAGAGAGAGAGAGAGAGAGAGAGAGAGACAGAGACAGAGACAGAGACAGAGACAGAGAGAACCATTTTTAAGGGACAATCCAGAGCCTGTGATATGGCTTGGGAACGCGGCCATAGAGAACACCTCCTGAAGCAGCAAATCTTCCTTTATTACCCATCTAAAGATTTTCCCCAAAGGCAGCTATTTTCTTGTTCCATTTTCATGTATGTGTGTGATATACACGTGTCTATGCACATTTGCATATGTGTGGGCATGCACAGGCATGCGTGTGAATGCATGTGTGAACTTGTGTGCGTGGGGATGGTGACAGGAACCATCCCCGATTCCCCTTCTACCTTGTTCATGGAGGCACAGTCTCACAACCACATCCAGTGCTGAGATCCCAGGGAGGCCGCTCCACCCACTCTGCATTCTAGGCTCTGGGGGGTCTAAACTCCAGTCCTCACGCTACGCGGCGGGCGGTTCAACCACAGGGCTCTCTCCTCAGCCCTTCAAAGCACCTGCGACTGTGCTTATGGCGTGCTCGGAGGACTGATTTATCATCTTCAAGGAGGCGGAGGTGTCCTTGCTCCGGCTCATTTGTCCATCCCTTCATTCATTAAGAGTGTTCTCGAAACGCCCATCTCACATCCGGCCCCCTGCTCCGCGTCAAATAAAAAGATTCCCCAGTCGTCTGTCCACTGAAGGCCAGGTTACCAGGGTAATTGGAGGCGTCTGAGTCCCTGTGGATCAGAAGTCCTTGTACAGAGTGACACATGGGAATGGGGTCAGACCCTTGCAAAAATAAGCTTTCTGCGGTGGCTTCTTGCCAAGGAGCCACGCCATCCATCAAAACTGCCGCCTGGCGCCTCGGAGGATGACCGACTGGGTAAGAGGCAACTGCTTCCAACCTGAGGATCCGAGTTCGAGCACCAGCATCCACATGGTGGAGGGACAGAGCTGACTCTTAAAAGTCCTATGACACCCACACTTATACCCTGTACACCAAACAAACAAATAAATAATACAATCACAAATCAGGCCTTTGAGGTGGCTCATCTGGTAAGTGTCTGCCGTCAAGCCCAAGGACCCGAGTTCCATCTCCAGGGGTGGAAGGAGAGAACCTACTCTTGAAAAGTTGTCCTGCGACTTTCACACATGCACCGCCTCATGCACACGTGTGTGTACACTCTCACGCCGTAAAAATTTACAAAGAAATCCTACGCATACCTTGACCTTCCAGAGGGAGCCTCCAGGTCCTGAAGAAGTTGTTTTGGTTTGAGACTTGAGGTCCCCTGGAACCTCTTCTGATCACTGGTGCAGACACCTGTTTCTCAAAGTCAGATCGAATCTAACCCGTTATTAACCCTGCATCATTCCCCGTGTTACCTGAAAGGAAGTTCTGCCAGCAAATAAACCCACCTTTCTTTGCTTCACCCTGATCTCCTTCTGACTTGCACTGGCTGGTGTTCTCCACAAGACCCTGCTGTGCCCCGAAGGCAAGGAAGGCATCTCTAGTTCAGTGCCACTTGTGTGGGGTTTTCCTTTTTATTTATAGCGTGCGTCTGAGATGCACCAAGTGTCAAATCTTCTGGAGTATTATAGACATCCCCAACACATGGCAAAAGTCTTCAATCTGTTTTGTAATTTCTATTGACGTTAGCTAAGACCATACCTGTCCTAATTAGGGCTTTTTAACACTGGAGAAGTCCTAAAAGGAGTCCCCTTAAGACAGGAAGTGAGCAACTCAGAGTTCTCGGGAAGTCTCTGAAACTTACTAGACACATTAGGCTCTTCCCTCCCCAAGGCTGTACAGCAGTAAGGCCTTCTGTGGGGACTCAGAGCTGCTGAGCTGCCTGTGATGGGCACTCTTCCACCTGTCAATCTCGGTGCAGGAAGCTCCAAGTTTCCGGTTTTCATAAGCTGTCACTCATCTGGGGTGATGCAGCTCCCTTTGACTCTTCTCTGCTCCTGTCAGTCACCCCAGGAAACTTGTTGAACTTTGGTATATTGTTACTTTGCTCTGCTGCGGGTTCTCTAACTGGGATAAATAGACATTTGGGTTTCATCTCCCCAGGGGGGAAAATCACACAACACTGAGCAAAGAGTCGCCGCAGAGAATTTTAGTCAACCAGATGCTTTAAAAAAGAAAACATTTTTTTTTTTGTAGTGGCAAGAGAGAAAGTACCCAGGTTGATGATTGAATTGGAATGTTGCCCAATGGTCAATAGATTGTTTTGTAAAGAAGACAGAGTTGGAGAGGTATCTCTGGTTAAGAGCATGTACTAGATCCAAGTTCAGGGCCCAGAACCCCTATGGGCAGCTCACAATCTCCTGTACCGCTAACTCCAGGTGATCTAATAGTATCTTTGGCTTCCCCAGGCACTGTATGTGCACGCATAAACTTACACAAACATCCACACATTAAAAAAAAAAAGACACTCACAACATGTCTCCCCAGGTCTCTACAAATGCGAACACAATTTTTTTTTGAGATAAAGTTTTATGATCCAAGGATATTTCTGTATTTCATTTCAAAATTAAACTTTGTTTTAATAGAGAGACTTATAGCAGCAATGTGTTTTCCCCACATCTCTTACCTTTAGGACACTAAGTAATTAATTTTGAAGTATTTTTCCCCCTTCATTATTAAATTCTTTTATTTTAAAAAATTTTTTTCCAAAGGAATATCATTTTCATCCTTAAAAAAGTATATAAGCAACTGGGCATGGTGGCTCATGCCTGCATTCCCAGCCCTCAGGATCTCCAGTTTTAGGCTAGCCTGCATAGAGAGACCCTGAAGGAAGAGAGAGAGAGAGAGAGAGAGAGAGAGAGAGAGAGAGAGAGAACACAGTCAAATTCCTGATCCTTCTGCCCCCATCTCAGATATGCTAAGATCACTGGCACCAGCAGCTCTTTCATAAAAATTCAAAGTAAGTTCAATTTTTTTTTTTTAAATTTTGAGACAGGGTTTCTCTGTGTAGTTCTGACTGTCTTGGAATTTACTCTGTAGACCAGGTTGGCCTCAAATTCACAGAGCTCCACCTGCCTCTGCTTCCCAAGTACTGGGGTTAAAGGCGTGCATCACCACTGCCTGGCATTTTTTGTGGCTACTTTAAAAAAATTGAAATTAATTAGCACGTGCATGTACGAGTATTTGCATGTGTGTGGGTAAATGCTTCCTAATGGCATCTATCCTTTAAGGCACCTATGGTCAAAGCACACAAAGCTTTTTTATAGGTTTGGAGATATTACAGTGCATATATATTCTTAAATTTTATCTATCTATCTATCTATCTATCTATCTATCTATCTATCTATCTATCTATTTGTAGTGCCAGGAGTGGAAATTCAGGTCTTTGTATTTGTTAGATAAGTGTTCTTCTCTTGAGTCACACGCCAACCTCTCGCTAGTAAATTCTAGGCAAATGTTCTATTTTTGAACTATAGCTGTGGCCACTCACTAATGAATTCTAGGCAAAGTATCTACTACTGAGCACACCCCAGCCCCTCACTGGGGGATTCTAGGCAGGTGCTCTACCACTGAGTCACATCCCAGCCCCTCACTGGGGAATTCTAGGCAGGTGCTCTACCACTGAGCCACACCCCAGCCCCTCACTGGGGGATTCTAGGCAGGGGCTCTACCTCTGAGCCACACCCTAGCCCCTCACTGGGGGATTCTAGGCAGGGGCTCTACCACTGAGCCACATCCCAGCCCCTCACTGGGGGATTCTAGGCAGGTGCTCTACCACTGAGCCACACTCCAGCCCCTCACTGGGGGATTCTAGGCAGGGGCTCTACCACTGAGCCACACCCCAGCCCCTCACTGGGATTTTAAGCAAGCACTACTAAGCCACGGCCCCAATCACACAGTACATAATCGTTCTGTGCAATACAACACACCAGAACTTTTTACTCCATTGAAGATAGAATAGGATTTCTATTCTTAGTTCTCCTTCCTTCAGGGATGTGAGAAAAGATGAGAGAGGCCAGCACTACAGCAACCCGCACAGGTGTCTGTCACAGACTGTCCCTCTGGGCTGAGGAGATGGTGAGCGCTTGGAGGATGTTTCAGAGGAAGGTACTGCCATTCACAAACATAAAAGCCACGTGACTTTCTGCCAAACATCTGTTTTATTAATATTAAATGAAAGTGCTTTTGGCTGTGGAGAAAACAACTAACTATAAAGCGTGTAAGTACGATGATCACACCCTTAATCCATTTTATGAGATTCCCCGGTATGGGAGACGGAACACCCTTCCGCTTGTGTTTTCATCCTATGCCAGCGTGGTGCGTAATGAGAACATCCATCTACACGGAATAATAAAAATAAAATTTAGTGTGCCTGCTTGATATTAAAATTGTCTTGAGCCGTATCATGTTCCTTTCTCAGTGAGATGAATTTAAGCTTGTTTGAAAACTGGCTGTCCTTGTCTACAGTGTTAGCATGGCGGTCTAAGGGCGGGGGCCCGATGAAGCAGATTTGTGCTTGATGATGAAACACAAGGACAAGATGCAGCTTGTCCGTCTATGACACAGCTTGAATTGAAACACCACCCTTAAGGTGTTAAAAATGCGGTTGCCAGGAGGCTCTGTGAGAGGCGGTTGGATCACGAGGGTGCGCACTTCCTTAATGGAGAAATCCACTGATGAGTATTCATGACTCAAGAGGCTACTAGGAGATGGGGCCTGGTTGGAGGATTTGGGGGTGTTGCCTTTGAAGGGTACGTCCTGGGTGTGTATGGAGGAATGGAAATAGGTGTGTTCACGGGCATATGTGCACATGTATGTATGAAGGTTAGAGGTTGGTGTACTGTATCTCATGATCACTCTCTGCCACAATGTAGCAATTTCCTTGGAACTGAAACTTTCCATCCTGGAGGCAGTTCCTAAAGACGCAGAAAGTTGCAGAAGGAGGTTCCTTATGACTCAGGAAGTGAGCAGCTCATAAGTCTCAGGAAGTCTCTGAGGCCTTTCCATTTCTACATAGGCAGTAAGAATTGCTGAAGAGAAGGCGCCTACCATAGACTGGAACCCCTGAAACCATGAGCCCAGATAAGACTTTTCTCTTTTAAGCCGTCTTTCGGGTTTTGCGCATACATAAAAAGTGACCTCACACAGTCGGCAAGAGCAGAATGATCTGGGTAGCCAGCTGCTGATTCTCAAGCACCTTCCGGCTGCCTGGAGGAGATACGAGTAGCTAAAAATCTTGCTTAAGGGGTTGGGGTGGATGACTTAGTGGATAAAGTACTTGCCACACAAGGGTGAGGACCCAAGTTCAAGTCCCCAGAACCTCTCTAAAGTTGGGTGTGAGAATACGAACCTGTGCTCCCAGGACTGCCACAGTGAGATGGGAGACAGAGATAGGCAGAACCCCAGATGTTCACGGTTAGCTAGCCTTGTGCATTGTGCATGCAGAAGCACACAGCAAAGACATGTTATCTCAAATAACATAGAAGGCAACAACATCTGGTGTTGTCCTCTAATTGCCACATGTGCACTATGGCATGTATTGGTATGTATGCACCTCCCCCCTCCAAGATCTCATGTAAGCTGAGCTCAGAAACCCTTGGTAGTACTTCGACCATCAGCGGTGTGTGGAGGACACAGAGGCAAGCACTGGGGGCCATGAAGGTGAACACATAGGACGGCACATGACTTCACTAAGACAGATATCTGTGCAGTCAGAGACTCTGTTTCCATTTGTAGGCATGGCTTCTCGGGGCAGCAGAAAGCATAGATCACAAGCGATGGTTAATGCAGCGTTCTCTTTACCAGAAATCCCCATCAACCAGCCGATCTGCAAAGCTACGGCACAAATGGGAACTGATACCCACAATTATGACCCTCCAGCAGCAACATTCCTAGGGAGCCTTGGTGTTTATCACAGCCAGATTAAATTATGGGCACCAGGGTTTTAGTGCCAGTATATTTTGCTGCTTCTATCTCTCTCTGAGCAGAGGAGATCGTGGAAGGCATGGCGAAAGGCTCCATTAAGTAGGATATCTGATTGAGACAGAAGGCCTCATCCGCCAGCTCTGCTAAAGAGCAGAAATGCCTGAAATCTGCTCGTAAAATTTCCAAAGGGGGATCGGAGGGAGTGGCTCAGAGGGTAAAGTACTTGCTAGGCAAACAGGGGGACCTGAGTTTGGGTCTCTGGTACCCACGTAAAAAGCTGGGTGTCCAGGGACAGCCCTGAAACCTTTGAGGGAGGTAGGGGAGACAGGTGGGTCCCTGAAGCTTACTGGCCAGTAAGTCTAGCCAAAATGGTGAGCCAAAATGAGAGTGTGGTGGTTTGCAAGAAGATAGCCTCCATAAGGGAGTGGCGCCATCAGGAGGCGTGACCTTGTTGAAGGAAGTGTGTCACTGTAGGGGTGGGCTTTGAGGTCGCCCATGCTCAAACTATACCCAGTGTCCCAGCTGCTTCTGTTGCCTGAGGATCAAGATGTAGAACTCTCAGCTCCTTCTCCAGCACCACATCTGCCTGCATGGCACCATGCCCTGCCATGATGATAATGGACTAAAGCTCTGAAACTGTAAGGCAGCCCTGATGAGATGCTTCCCTTTATAAGAGTTGCTGTGTTCATGGTGTCTCTTCACAGCTACAGAAACCTTAACTAAGACAGGGTCTCTGTCTCAAAACACAAGGTGGAGAACAATCAAGGGAGACGCCTGACTTAGATCTCTGGCCTCACTGAATACACAAAAGTGAGCACACTAGCAGACACACACACGTGCGCGCACACACACACATTTTAAAAAGGCACAACAGCAGTCAAGCATTGCACGGTTCACATGGGTCAATGGTGAGGAACGGGGGTTCCCGTTGGACTAGTGTGAATTAGCTCCAGGATAAGAAAAGAGTCCAAACCTGTGTGCAGCTTGTCGGAAACATAGATTATTCAGGAACCAATTCACCTGGATTCAATGAGCCGTGAATATCCCACCCTTGTTCAGAAACCAACATGTCTGCCCTCTCTGTGTCTCTGGAATAATGGCGGACAGCTGCTGTCTCCCCAACCTCTTCCAGGGGAGACAATAAATCCTGCATATATCAACAGGCACAGATGGACATTGTATGTGGTACAAATGTCATGTTGTTCTCTCTAGACAGCACTATTCATAGCTGAAACTCAGGGTCCTGTTCTCTCCTACCAACACCAGTTTAGATTATGTAAAATATTTTGGAGACAGTGGTACTGTGTTTTAGTGACACAAACGAGGGTGGGAACATAGTCCTGCTTAAATCAAGAGTAGTTTATATTGTTTTGGACTTATTTCTGGTACTGGGAATTGAACCAAAGGGCTCACAAATGCTAGAAATGCTCTGCTGCTGAGCTACAGCCTTAGTCCCTAACTGGCGGGTGGGGGGGGGGGATTCTAGGCAGGGGCTCTACCACTGAGCCACACCCCAGCCCCTCACTGGGGGATTCTAGGCAGGGGCTCTACCACTGAGCCACACCCCAGCCCCTCACTGGGGGATTCTAGGCAGGGGCTCTACCACTGAGCCACACCCCAGCCCCTCACTGGGGGATTCTAGCTAGCGGCTCTACCACTGAGCCACACCCCAGCCCCTCACTGAGGGATTCTAGGCAGGGGCTCTACCACTGAACCAAACCCTTAGGCCCTCAAGTATATGTGAGATGATTTTTTTTGAGGCAAGATCTCATGTAGCCCAGGCTGGCCCCAAATAGGATAACCTTGCTCCTAACTCTCCTGACTCCAGAATTCACAAGTGTTGGGATTACAGGCATGAGCCACTATGCTTTGGTTTTATGTGGTGTTGGGGATCAAATTCAGAGTTTCATGTACACTGGCGACTCAGTTTCATTTCCTGTTGCTATGACCAAACACCCTCAAAAAGCAACTGAAGGGAGAAACTTCAGGTCACAGTCCATCACTGTGGGAAAATCATGGAGGTAAGAATTTGGAGCAATGACTTACATCAAGAGTGGTCAAAAGCAGAGAACGATGAATTAATGCCTGCCCACTAGTGCTCAGTGCTCACTCTCTCTCCACCCTTATACAGCCCAGGAACTTGTGCCCAGGAAACGGTATCATCTTCAGTGGTCTGGATCCTCCTACCTGTTGAGGGACAAAACTTTTTCTGGTGAGACACAGCACACAAATACTCAGCTCAGATAAGGAACCTGCAACAGACCAAAACCACAGTACTATCAAAGGCCAGTTTGGTGAACCAACGAGTTTTATTGGTATATGGGTGAGGGGTTGCTTACAGGAGCATCACCAAAACCCTTCCCAGCATGGGTGACGACTCACAAAACTGGGAATTTAGGGCACACTGCACAGCTTACAGGAGCTCAACAAGTTGGAAGAGTGTCCTTTCCAGGTGGCTCAGTTGGCCCAGACTTCTTCCAGGCAGCTTGGCTGGTCAGCGAGCCTTCTTCGCAGCTCTGTCCCACTAGTCTCAAAGGGATTCTCAGCTTTTATTAGGAAGGGGCCTGATGATTCAGGTCAGTTTCAGGGATTTCCTGAAGCTATTTTGCGTTGTTGATCCTCCCGCTTAAGGAGTTCCCTGCAGGATGGAATGTTTCAATCTGGGAAGAAACTGTTGAACACTACCTCAGTGAACATAATTAAGATACACAGCCCTCAAAATGTAACGTTAGGCTAACCCAATCTAAACAGTTTCTCATTCAGACTCCTTTCCCAGGAAATTCTACATTGTGTCAAGTTGGTAATACTGCATTAGGCAAACACCCTACCAGCTGAACTATAGCCCCAGCCCCTGAAACAGCGGTGACAAACAATAGTTTACTTTTCCGTGGAGCATTCTCCATGTGAGACACTGTTCTAAACATTATGCCAAGATGGAGAGGGGGCTCAATTAAGAGCACATACTCTTCTTCAGAAGGCCTGAGTTCAGACTCCAATTACCCACATTATAGAGCTTATAACCATCTGCAAACCTAGCTCAAGGGGATCCAACGCCCTCTTCTGGCCTCCATGGGCACTGCACTCTCATGCATACACCCCCACCCAGAGACATATGCACATAATTAAAAATAAAACCTTTGAAAAGCTGAAAATCTAAATATGTGCCATTCTGTGTACAGTCAAAACTAACATCATTTTTCTAATGGGGTCAGAGAGGCAGCATAGCTTGTTCACCCAAGTTCATTCAGCTGATGGTTTGAAAAGTGGAGACTTGAATCCTGAGTTCTCATATACAGGTCTGGCTTTGAGCCACCAGGGTGGTTTGGCTATGGTCATGTGGTAGAACTGACAGGATAGTGATAGCCAGAAAGAGCGGCATTTTGTTCCCAATCCGAGAGTGAAGTTGCTGACATAATTCCTTGTTATCTGCGACTGGTGGTTAGAAATGTCCCAGGAGGGCTTCTGTAGAGTACTAATGACTCTGCAACCAAATAGAGGCTCAGAGGAGCTTAAACTCGGCTCTTTGGATTCACAGGAGAGAAGAGGAAATCTCTACCCAAGTAACACCGAGATAAGAGCCTCTTTTTCCTGATGCTGATTGGATGAATTACATTAATGCTTTTGGATTCTTGCTAGCTGCGGATGGAAGCTGTTGCCAGGAATTTATTTATTAAGTTTTAGTCAGGTGGTCAATGCACAGTCCAGTGGCACCACCAGGCTTAACTCTCAGAGGGTCCCATGTGCGCTGAGGGGGAGGATGGAGCAGCCAATCAAACCTAATTCAAGTCTCTTCCTGCATCTTCCTTAGCTGTGATCTGGGCAGGTTATTTGAGCCTCGGTTGTCTTTCTAAAAATTACATTTATTAATTTATTATGTCTGCATGTATGTATGCGTGTGTGTGTGTGTGTGTGCGCGCGCATGAGCACAGGGCATGCATATGCCATGGCAGGTGTATGGAGGTCAGAAAACAACTTGCAGGGGCTTGTTCTTTCCTTCCTCCCTGAGGGGTCTCAGGGATCAGACTCAGGTTATCAGACTTGGCGGCAAGGTCCTTTATCCACTGTGCCCTCTTGCAGGCCTTCTATTTTCTTTTATGTACACTGGGAGCAGTGCTTTTATGGGGAACAGAATAGTCTATGTGACATGCTTAACATTGGATTGATTCTCAGTACAAAACAGTGGCTTTATTAGAATCAGTGATTGTGGTGTATGTGTGTGTTCAGATGCATGTGTGTGTTCCAGCATCTATGCATGTGTGTGTATATATGTGTGTGAACATGTGTGCTCAGACAATAACCTCAGCTGTCATTCTCAGCAATATTATCCACTTCCTTTGAGACAGGGTTCTCACGGGCCTGGAGCTCACCAATTAGGAATAAACTCCCCTGTCCTTGCCTCTTCGGAGCCGGGATTGCAAGTGGGCACCACCACATCTGTCTTTTTGTGTGACTTCTGGGGATCTCAATTCAGGTGCTCAGCTTGCAAAACAAGTCCTTTACCAACTGAGCCTCAACTTCCTATTCTGTACAATGGAAACAATACAAGGCTTTCACAGAAATGGAGTGACAGGGGGCCGTGAGGACCCCAATGCAGATATCGGGAATCAGCCACTTCTCCACCCCCAGGAATCTATGAATTTTATACAAGATGCTAAGTGCAAAATCATTTCCATGGTGTCTGAGGTATACCGAAGAGCTCTGGGTCCCTCTTCCCTGACAGAGGAAATCCAACTGCTCCCTTGGCTGGTATACATTTGCTTGGAAGTCTGTTTCCCCAGGGAACCTGACCTGTATGTAGAATGAGGCGTTTCAAGCATATAAGTCCCCCGTGGGCTGTCCTTGTATCCCTAAGGCCTCATGGGGTTGGTGAGATGGCTCAGAAGACAGCACTTGTGTATCCCAGCACTGGGGTGGTGGAGACAGGAAGCGAACAGAGTTTCTGTCTCAGGTGCCAATTCACCATCGCCGTACCAAGGACGTGTCAACGTACCGCCATGGCTGGCTTCTCACATGGTCCTGGGGATCCAACTCAGGTTTCGCAGTTATAAACAAGCTCTTTACCTGCTGAACTCTCTCCCCAGTCCAATTGCTTGGTCTTCATGTTTTACTGTAGCTATTAAAGCCAGGACCACTGCAAAGACCTGGACAGGGCAACACAGAGGTTCTTGTGATGCCTTAGCTTATTTCTGAATCTAAGAGGTCAGAGAACAAAGAAGGCTTATCACTTCTAGAGGAGCGTCAGTGGGCTGGCTTAGTGGGTAAAATGTTTGCTGCCAAACCTTACAACCTGAGTTCAATATGTAGGACACACAAATGGCTCCTGCATGTTGTCCTCTGGCCTCCACATGCCCTCTGTGGTGCACATGCAGACTTACGGAAGCCATCACAAGTAAAATGCATTCCAAACACAAGAGAAAAGTTGATAATTTTGAAGTACATAAAAGTGCTTTTATTTATTTTTTATTTGCGTGTGATGTGTGTGTGTGTGTGTGTTCATGGGTGAAGTATCCTCAGAGGCCAGAAGAGGGTGTCAGATCCCCTGGAGGTGGAGTTACAGGTGGTTGTGGACCGGGGAATGTGGGTGCTGGGAACTGAAGTCTGATCCGAAAGAGCAACAAGGGCTCTTTCCCATATGAGCAGTGCAAATCTTTTAAATTTCTGTTTGATGGAGCAGATCATACCATAAAGCCAAGAGGCCGAGGAGAAACCAGCAAAAAAAAAAAAAAAAAAAAAAATGTGTTTGCAGCATTTGCGGCAGACACACGTGATGAGCCAATTATTTCACTGCTTTATGAAGACTTCCCATCAATCACCAAGAAAAAAATAACATACTAGAAACGTGGGCAAAAGATGCGAGTGGGGACTTTATGAGAAAATGCATACAAATAGCCACAGACTCTGGGAAAGCAGGCGGCCTCATTCTTGGTTCCTGGTTTTTCTGTTAAGAATGAGCTCCAGCACTGGCGGAGAGTGACACTTTCCAACACAGCCAGTGAGGACATAAATCCGTGTGCTTCCCCAGAAGATGAAAAACATTCCCCGGGCTAGGGAGCTGGCTCAGTGGGTGAGGCGGTTTGTTGTACAAGCATGAGGACCTGAGTTCGAATCCCCAGTACTCAGGTAGAAAGCTGGGAATGGCTGCAGCCTGTAACCCAGAGCTATGGGGTGGGAGTGGAGACAGAAGGATGGTTGGCATCGTTGCTGACCAGAAATCTAGCTCTGGGCTCAGGGAGAGACTCTGCCCCAAGAGAATAAGGTGGAGGGTGATAGAGCAGAACACCTGATGACCTCCTCATGCACAGCTAAACACAGCAAGTCCGTCGCTGTCAGTTACCTTAAACATATATTCCCAGGCCAGTGAAATGGCTCAGCAGAGAAAATCACTTGCCTACAAACCTGATGACCTGGGTTCCATCCCACAAGGGATCCACAAGGTCGGAAGAGGAGAACCTCACTCCTGAAAACTGTTCTCTGACTTGCAGGCTATGACATAGCTATATGCCTCATCTCTGTCTCTGTCTCTCACACACAAATAAATAAATGTGTAATTAAACAATACACTCTCGAAAGTTTTCCAAGGTCCATGCCCCAAGATGTCTTTACACCAGTAAATGAGTTATATTTAGAAAGCCTTGGTTACTTTTCATAAAGGTCTTAGTATGTAACAAGTCCCTCAGAAGTGTTCATTAATGAAATCAATGAGGGAATTACGTGTGCAGTGTTCCCCCAAAGGAACAAAACAGGATGCTGGATTGAGAGACATCTCAGGTGGTTAAAGTGCTTGCCTTGCAAGCACGAGGACCTGAATTCAATCCCGGAGAACCCAGGTAAGAAAAAAGCAGGCTGACTGGTACGCGTCTGTTATCCCAGCACTGAGGAGAGGGAACTAGACAGATCCCTGGGGCTGGGCAGACAGCCTAGTGGGCATGGTGAGTTATAGGCCAGTGAAGATACAAGAAAACAAGACAGACAGCACTTAAAGACTGACAGATGAGGTTGTATTCTGGCACGCATGTGTACATGCATGCACACACATACACACACACGAAGCCATTTGTATTTAAAAATAGATATGTCCATCTAAATATGAATATTTTCACCAGATGTATATGCATATATGTATTTCTGTCTTAATATATTTTCTGTTGCTATAATCAAATACCCAAGTACTTTATAAACAAAGAAAAGAGATTTTATTTTTAGCTTATAGGCCAGGAGACTTAAAGTCTAAGACTGGGTGGCCTCCATCTGTTCCGGTCATGAGGACCTCATGGTCTGTGATATCACATTGGTGGGGTCCTATGTGCAAGAGATCTGGACTCCAGAGAGAGTCACCTATCAGGCTGTCTTTAAAACAACCCACTCTCAAGGAACTGGTGAGGGTCTCATGAGAACTGCATTCATTTCCTCCCAGGGCTGTGTTCCTAATGATCAAACTACCTCCCATCAGGTCCCACATCTTAAAGGTCCTACCTCCTTTTATAAAACATTTATTTTAATTTTTACTTGCATACATAAGTAAATATTTACTTCTATTTTATATCTCTGTGTGTGCATGCCTGTGTGTGCACGCCTGTGTGTGTGTGCCTTTGTGTGTGTGTGTGTGTGTACATGTACGCCCATGCCTGTGGAGACCAGAGAGGCTGTTGAATCCCCTGGAGCTAGAATCACAGGCAGTTGTGAGCCACCCAACATGGGTGCTGGAAACCTTACTAGGATCCTCTGGAAGACTAGAAAGTGCCCTTCAGTGCTAAGCCATTTCTCCAAACCCCCCCCCCTCTTTTTTTTTTTAAATCAAAATGCTTTGTTTGCTTATTTTGTGTGCAGGTGTAGGTACATGAGTGAATATGCACATGCCATGGTACACGTGTGGAGGCTGGAGGACCACTACCATGTGGGTTCCCGTGGTGTCACTTAGATTGTTAAGCTTGGCCTCATTCGCCTTCACCTATCTCGATGGCCCCACCTTGTGTCTTGAGACTGTGCCTTTCATCAGTCTAGACCAAGAAGATGAGGCTGGTTGCCAGAAAATCCGAGAGACCCACCTGTCTCCATCTCCTTAATACTGGGAATACATGGGTGCGTCACCATGGCTACCTTTGTTTAAATCATGGGTCTTGTGGGGCAAAACTCTCCCCTTAATATCACCACATTGAGGACCAAGGTTTCAGGCCAGATCTAAATCAAAGCAAGAGTGTTTGGAGTGGTGTTTTACCCTGAACTGCCAATCTTAAACACGTCCCAGGGCAAGAGGCCACCACTCAGAAAGCCCATGTCCTTGACCCACAGACTTTCCTTCTCCCTGTCTTATGGTCATGAAGGCACTGACCTTGACTTTCTGGATGTGCAGTGTTCAATGTGGGTCTGGTGGGGCATCCTTCACCTGCAGGGAAGTTGTGTCTTGCAAAGGCAGGCCAGGAAGGATGAGGAAAGGAAAAGCTATGCCTTTCTGGTCCAGGGTCACCTCGTGACAGGTGTGAATGTCGCTAAAAGTCAAACAGCAGGATGTGAGCCTGTGTAGGAAAGGCAATTAGCGCCGCACTCCTTACACCCCTGATCTCGCTTATCTAATCATTAGCTAATTAAATAAGATGTACCACCTGCAGTCCAGGCAGCCACTCATAGATGCTGGGACTCGCTCATCAGGAAGACCTGGGAATACTTGCTCCTGTGTTAGTGGCCAAAGTTCTTACTTTCAATTAAAAAAAAAAGATTTCTCTGGGGTGGGGGCAGAGAGACGGCTCAATGGGTGAGACAGTTTGCAGGGAAAGTGTGAAGACCAGAGCACAGCTGCGAGCACACGTGTAAATGCTGTGCCTGGCCAGGGTGAGCTTGGAAACCCAGGGCTGTGAGGCCAAGTGGGCAGAGACCGGAAGGCTGCTGGGGCTTGCTGGCTGAGAGCCTGACTCCAAGCTAAAGTGGAGAGATTTATAGTTCAGGCTGTCCACCCCCTCCTCTGACTTCTACACAAATGCATAGGCTCACATATCCACTTACGCATACACATAATGTCACACACATCATACATACACATTGGGAGGTTGCTGACTTGGGGTTTAAGAGAAGTTAGAAGACCTAACACTCCCTACAGATTGACAACAGCCTATCTGAAACTCTGAAGAGAGTTCAGGCTCCAGTACTAGAGACAGACAGTGTGGAGGGGTCTCTGAAGAGAGGAGTCAGAGTCACACGGCAGAGGGGGGTGTCTTCTTAGACCTTTCTAAGGATGGAGTTTTTGCAGTACAAGCCTTGGCCAGACTCAGAGATTCTCAGGCAGGAGGTGGGAAAAGAGTGTGGGGAACGGGAAATATGGCCAAAGCCTCCCCTGATGTCAACTCACCTCCCAGATGGGAGATCCTGGCACGGGCAAGCTTGTTCACTAGGGTCTCAGAGGATGTCTCAACAGGGTGCTTGCCAGTGAGAGAGGGGCTGCTACAAGGTACTGTGGCCTGAGCTGCATTTGGATTCTAACATTATATTCCTATACACAGACACACAGACACACAGACACACACAGACACGCACACACACACGCACACACACATGCATGCATCATGTACACACACATGCACACAAGCAAACATGCACATATGTACTCACACAACTTTTAAAAATACATTTTCCCATGTAGGTGTGCACACATGCCACAGTGTGTGTGTGTGTGTGTGTGTGTGTGTGTGTGTGTGTGTGTAGGTCAAAGGACAATTTGCTGGAGTCAGTTCTGTTCTTCCACCACATGGGTCTGAGGAATCAAACTTAGGTCATCAGACTTGGCAGCAAGAGCCTTTACCCACTGAGTCAGCTCGTTGGTCTCTCCTATTCTTTTTTAATAAAAGATTTTCTTTTAGAATACAATTTAAAAAAAAGAATTTTGACTTTTTGTTTTGAGTCTGTCATTCTTCCTTCTTGTGTTCCTGTTGTGTTACTGAGGTTTTTAACCTGTGAGATGCAAAGGAAATTCTAGAACATAGCTGACTGTGATGGTTCAAAATTCCATTATATGGTTGGATATGGTAGTGCCCAGGTGGCCCTCAGGAAGCTGAGGCAGGGGGATTGTGGGTTTGAGGTCAGCCTGGGCTACATAGAAAGACTTTGTTATTTTTAAAAAAAAGATGAAAAGAAAACCACAAGGCTGAGTGTGGTGACTCATGCTTGTAATTCCAATACTTAGATGGTGAGGCAGGAGGATTACTGCAAGTTCAGGACAGGCTTGGACTACATAGTAAGTTCAAGGCTACCTTGAGATTTCGTCTTGAAACAAATAAACACCAAAACAAAACAGAACATTCTAGAAACATCTGTAAGTATCTCAGAAGCATTTCTGGACTTTGCATTCATGGTGGGGCATCTTTGCAAGAGTCCATTACTAGATTACAGAGTACTCTACCAGCAGCGGTAATACCAGCATACCCAGAAAGGCGGGAAGATGGGAGGACACTGCAGACATTATAAAAACATCAAGAAATTTAATTTAAAGTGACAGAGTAGAAGAAATAGCTCCAGGGACGGCATGGAAGGAGGATCTGAAGGGAGAGCATGTGTGCTTGTTAAACTCGACACGATCTAGAACGTGGGAACGTGGTCTCAGTGAGGAACTGTAAGGATTGGGCTGTCCGGTGAGTAATTTTCTCAGTCGGTTAACTGAGGTGGGAAAACCCACCCTGAACATGAGTGGCATCAGTTCATGGGCTCGGGTCCCAGACTGAATGAGAAGGACAAGGTGAACTGAGTGTCGCTTTTAGTTCTGCTTCTTGACTGCAGATACAGCACAAATAATCGCGTCCTCTCCTGTGTTGCTCTTGTCAGGATATTTTATCAGAGAACTGGAGAGGAAACAAAGACAGAGAGAGAAGGGTGTGTGAGAGTGAGCCAGGGTGTGGGATAGGGGGCATCTGTTTGTGATTTAACTTATTTGTTAAGTAAGTTTTAGCTGAGTCTCTTGGTGGACTATGTGGGGTTGCTAAGCAACAACTGTCTCTTCCCTTGTCAAATTAGGAGTAATGACACTTGCTGAAGGTTACAAGAAAGTGACTGTCCTTCTCCACTCTTTTTTCCCACCTTCCCTCCTCTCTCTCTGTGTGTGTACCCTTTCTGTTCTTTGCCATTTTTGCCTTGGTTCTCTGGGTAGGGATTGTATGACTTTTCCTGGGAAGACCTGAACTCTTAGGCAGCAAGCTCCTAGGAGCTGAAACATTCAATCCTAGAGAAAGACTCCTTAAGAATCAGGAAGTAAGCAACTCAGAAATCTCAGGAAGTGCCTGAAACCTACTACATTCAGGAGCCCCTCTCTCCCAGGTTATATAAGCAGTAAAGACTGCTGTGGAGACCCAGGCTAGTGAAGCTGCCTGAAAGACATGCTCTGACCTGTTGAGCTGCCTACAGGTTATGCAGTGAGCTCTGGGGATGCAGTTTTTGGGGATGCACCCAGAGGCTTTCAGTCATCCCTCTGAGTCATCCCTGCTTTTGTAAGTCACCCCAATAAACTTATTGGTTCATCAAGTTGGACTTTGGTGTGATTGCTACTTTGGTTTTTTGTGAGTTCCCTTTGTGGGATGAAAAGACTTGTCCCAGAGAATACAGCTATGACAAATCAAAGAAGCCATTCTACCCTCGTCTAGCTCCATGAGTCAGTGAGTGTATGGGCTCACTTAGAGGGCTATAGTGGGGGGTTACTTATAGGAGCATGGCTGACTCAGAGGTAGCTGCAGACCCGAAAGCCCACCCTTTCCTGGTAAGAACTCAAAGGCTGCGTCCCTGGAATCTCCCGCACAGTCTGCAGGCAGCTGGTCAGAAGTCTCCTCAGCAACTGCCAATGCTTGTACAACTTCGGGAGGGGCCTTGGGAATCTTGTAAATTTAAGGAACTTCCCGAACCTTAAAGGAATATTCCAGTTCAGAGGAAGTAGTTACACAACAGGGACATAGTTACACAACAAGAGCACTTGTTGGGGTGCTCTGTCCTTCCCCTGGAGGGGTATGAATGGGTAGGTCAGCCTGATGCTTTTTCTGCTCAGTCCCTGTCATCCTCCTGGGATTCAGTCTTACTCTCCGCAAGCTGCTAGTGCAAGGGGAGGGGGAGGGGACTTGTGGGTCTGGTAGACACAGGGATTTCATAATCTGCTCTTGTGCCTGCCCTCCATCAGCCCATCTGGAGCTAGCGCCCAGATGATCCCTTGCGCCACCTCTAACTCATGACTTTACCTTTCCACGAGACCCAATTCTCTCTCTCTCTCTCTCTCTCTCTCTCTCTCTCTCTCTCTCTCTCTCTCTCTTTCTCTCTCTCCCTCCCTCCCTCCCTCCCTCCCTCTCTCTCTCTCTCTCTCTCTGTGTGTATGTGTGTATGTGTGTGTGTTGGCGCGTGTATATGTATACGTGGTTACGGGCCTAGAATTAACAAGCAGGCTAAGTTGGCTGGGAGCCTCTTGCGTGTACCTTCCCAGCATGGGGATCCCAGCCCTGCAACACTACCCTGGGGTTTTAAACGGATCCTGGGATGAACTCGCAAGTGTAGGTAGTGTGCTAAACGAGGGGCAAGGTTTCGCTAACCCCCACTCTGTCCCGTGAGTGGAGCTTGATAGTAACCTTTGCTACAAGCGTGAGAGAAAAAGAAGAAGAAAAAGAAAAAAAAAATAATAAACGGATCCTGGGGATCGAACTCTGCCCATATGCTTTCACAGGAAGCGCTTCACCGGTGGAGCCGTCTCCTCAGCCCGGGCGCGTTCTGTCTTTATTTCCTTGGTCTACATTTTTCGTCAGAAAATCACGTCAGCCGTTTTAACAGGTCTCCAGAGGCTGCAGTGCCAGGGAAGCTGGAGCCTGGCCGCCAGAGCTGGCCCTGAGCAGACAGTCTGCAGAACCTGGACGTGATCGTCTGATGATGGGCAGCCTGGGCCTCCCAGGCTCCCTTTATAGTTGTTGTGGACCACTCCGTCCAGCTTTAACTTCCTCCCAGGTTGAGCACAATTGCTCAACCGGGAGCAATTTGGAGAATATTGGGTCTTCTTTAAAATGGTGAGGATGAGATGGGGGTGGGGCAAACCCATCTGTGTATCGCCTTCTTCAGAAAAGGTGGTCTCTCTATCAGTCTGGCCACTCCTAGCACAGGGTCTGTTGAGGTTCCGTGAAAGTTCTAAATGGTCTCCAGAGGTTACAGCCTGGGCCCTGGCTGCCCCATCAGCCAGGTTCTGTTACCATCCTCAACAGGGTGATTAAAGAGATACATAATCGTAAAAAACGGGGGTGGGGTGGGGGTGTCAGGTGTCTCAGCCAGTAAAGTGTTTACAAAGGGCCTGAGAGTTTGGATCCCTAGCAGCCATGCGAAAGAGCAGAGTGGACTGTTGGGCACTTGTAACCTCAGTGGCAGGGTCAGGAGACAGGAACTTATGATGGGAGAGCCTCACTTACTTGGCAAGCTCCAGGATAGTGAGGGACCCTGTCTTAAAAAAAAAAAAAACACAGGGTGGATGGCACCTTGGACATTCAAGGTGTTCTCTGGTCTCTACATGCACTTACACACTTGGACACATACATCTGAGCACACACACACAGCAGATTAGAGAAATGAGTTTTATTCCGTGTGGTTTTGTTGAGAAGAGGAACAAATAGAGAGGCACAGTAATATCCCAGCAAATCCGTCTTCTGGGCACTGACATGGGAAGAGATTTCCTAGATCTCAAGGTCTAACTGTCTATAACTAGCCCAAGGCTTCAGCCTTTCCTTCCTCATTCTGAGACTCCTGGGGGGAAATTCTACCTCCTTGGGGACTATTGTTTCTATAATCTATAAACTGTTTCTATAAACTGAAGGGAGGGCATAAGAATCTCTCTTTAAAATATTTAGAACATTTTCATTTCTCAAATGTAGTTAGGCTGTGACATCATTTCCTTTCTTGTGTGTATCTGTGTAGGTGTATATATGTGTTTGTGTGTATGGTATATATATATGTGTGTGTGTATACATATATATGTGTGTATAGTATATATATATATGTGTGTGTGTGTGTGTGTATGTGTGCATGTATGTGTGCATGTACATGTGGTTACAGGCACGAATTGCATGTATATGTACATAAATGTGAAGGCCAGGGGTGAATGTTGGATGCCTTGCTCAGTCCCTCTTTACCTTGGCTTTTTGAGTCAGGGTCTGTCACCAAAACCTGGAGCTCACTGATTCGGCTAGGGCACAGGCCAATGAGCTCCAGGGATCTGCCTGTCTCCGCTGTCCCAGCATTGGAACGACAGAGAGGCTGTGGTGCCCAGGCTTTACACGGGTTCTTGGGATCAGAACTTAGCTTCTGATGCTTGAGCAGCGGCACTTTATCCACTGAGCCATCTCCCTGGACGCTGTTATCCTAGTTTCTACAATAGACCACTGAGCACAGAAGGGTGGCCAGGCTCTCACGCAGGCTTGGAGCTGTAGCATGGTGATGAAGTGCTCGTTTGACATGTGTAGACTGTGTGTGTGTGTGTGTGTGTGTGTGTGTGTGTGTGCATGCGTGCGTGCGTGCGTGCGTATGAGATACCATTTGTTTTCTGAGACAAGGTTAAACTGGCCCTGAACTTAATACGTAGCTAATGATGACTTTGAACTCCTGATCTTCTGCCTCTGGGTTTCCCAAGTGCTGAGCTTACAGGCATGAGCCACCGTGCCAGGTTCCACATCAGTCTTTGTAGATGGAATCTATTACCAAAAAGCTGAGTGAGTCTTGTGATTGACAGTCAATAGGAGTCCAGCTGGCCCCAGGCCGGCTGCTGCCAACTGTGCTCTGGAGTCAGAGCCTCTCCACGCTGGATTCGTGGATAATTCATCAACACAGCTCCGCAGATGGAGGCCTCTCTGGCACAGGTCTATTTTTATTATTATTTCCTCTCAAAGAATTTTAATTAGGATTTTAACAGAACTAAAAAAAAAGAATAAAGTGTAGCCAGGGATAAAACTGGAAGTAACAACCTAAACTAAGATCCACCTAAAAATATGTAGATAGGGAAAGGTCCTATAAGATAAGGTCACAGAGCAGTGGTGTTTGGAACGCAAGCCATGCCAGGTGGTACATGCCTGCAATCTCAGCGCTGCAGAAGCTGGGCTAGGAGGAGGATTCGAATCAGACTGGGCTGTATCTCAGGACATAGCCTCCAAAGCCCTCAGGTCCATTTATGGATAGGCATGTGATCATGAGTATTGTCTACTTGTCAGGATCCAGAACTACCCCAGAGACAAATCTCTGGGCACTGGTGAGGGAGAGTCTAGATTAGATTAGCAGAAGTGGGAAGATTTGCCCTAACTGTGGGTGGCATCATTCTTAGATTGAGTAAAAAGGAGAAGCGAGCTGAGTACCAGCATTTGCTGTAGAATATCACTTTAACTATGGAAAGATGTGTTATATTTGTTTATGCTGCATTTGTTTAATGGTGTAAGGATGTGTTGCTGTTTCCCCTTGCTTGCCCAAGGCACCTGATTGGTCTAATAAAGAGCCGAATATCCAATAACTGGGCAGAGAAAGGATAGGTAGGGCTGGCAGGCAGAGTGAATACATAGGAGGAGAAATCGAGGCTCAAGAAGAAGAATAAGAGAAGAAGGAGAAGAGAATGTGGGAGAAAGAGAGGGACACACCTGGGACCAGCCATTCAGGCAGCCACCAGTACGCCAGATATGGAAGAGGCAGGAAAAGTCGGGCGTATAGAAAGAAAAGCTAAAGAGCCCTGAGGCAGAAAGTAGATAAAGAGAAACAGATTAATTTAAAAGAACTAGCCAGAAATGAGCCTACACTCGGCTGAGCATTCATAACTAATAATAAGTCTGTGTCATGATTTAGGAGCTGTTTGGTGGTCCCAAAGAAAAAGCCTGGTGCAAGCCTTCATCTCTCTGCTTCTTGGCTGCAGAAGCGATGTGAGCAGCCGCCTCACATTCCTGCTGCCTCAACTTCCCCACCATGACGGACTGTGTCACTCCCTGGAAACAAACCCTTTCTTTCTCCCTTAAGTTATTTTTTGTCTCATCAACAGATGAGAGACTAACACAAGCCCAATCTGGCAGCCATGTGATAGTTGTGGGAGTGTGAACACTTTTATCAGGGGGCTGGGGAGTGTATGGTCACTATTCATGTGTGACTGAGAAGCCATGTGTGCAAATGAATTAGAAGTCTGAACACATGTGTATCCTTGAGCATGTGTGTGTGTTAAGTGTGTGATTGTGTGTGTGTGTGCCTGCCTAGGTCCTTAAATGCCCAGGTCAATGGCCTTTCTGGCCTCCAGTGCTCTTACTTATCACTCATAACAGCTCTTGGGATCTACTGGGTGACCTTGGGCCTAGGAGGCTTATGACCTTGTACATTCTACAGTTCCAAAGTGAAAGTTCAGGGTTAGGGTTGTAGCTCAGTGGCAAACCATTTGCTAGCGTGCACGAGGGCCTAGGCCTCATGTCCAGGACTTCAAAAGGAAAGTTGTGGGTGGGATTCATTGGTAGAACCCTTGTTCAGGGTCTCTGGGTTCCATCCCTAGGCAGGAAGAAAGAAAGACTCTAGGAAATAGAGTTGGCCACTTAGGGCTGGCTACCGTTATTAAAGGGTCTAAAGTGGGCTTTGAAATGAAACGATCTGGGCTTATGAGTACTGTCCCAGTGTTCCTGTCTCACCAAATCAAATATGTCATGGTGGACTACATGGTAGGGGGAGGGGCTAAAGGAAACCCTGGACTGACTACATCCTGGGGAGCATTTACTCCCCATGACCAGCAGGGGGCAATATCTTGTATGAAAGTTGTGAGTGGGAGCTGAGGAATCTGGACGTTGTGAGAGGGCTGGTCAGACTTCTTCCATCCCCTTACCCTTCATCCCTCCCTCCCTCTAGCTCCCTCCAGTTCTAGCCAAGCTTCCAAACCCATCATAGCTAAGACGAGAGAAGTAGATTCTTCCTCCAAACTTTGAGGGGCTCAAAGTGTCTGTGGCTGATTTGTACAGAGGTTTGTGAGGTTTTCTGAGGAGGTTTGCTCACTATGTAGCCCAGGCTGGCTTTGAACTTAATGATGATCTTATGATCTTCCTGCCTCTGCCTTCTAGTTCTGTGATTACAGATCTGTGCTGACGCTTCCAGCTCTCTCTCTCTCTCTCTCTCTCTCTCTCTCTGTGTGTGTGTGTGTGTAAAACATTCTATAGTATATATAATATGTATCATTTGTGAATAAAATAGGTGTAGGTGAACATGTGAGCGTGTCCGTTCATATGTGTGTGGAGGACAGAGATTAAGGGCTGGTATCTCTCCCCCATCATTCTTCATCTTCCTTTTGAGGCAGAGTCTCTCATTGAACCTGGAGCTCATTAGTTAAGCTGAAGCTGACTGACCAGCAAGCCCTGGGGATCTTTCTGTCTCCACCCACTCAGTGCTGGGATTAGAGGCAATCACTGTCAGGCCTGGCTTTTTCTGGGAGTGCTTGAGATCCAAATGCTTGGGTTATGGTTAATCTCTTTACCAAGGAAATCTCTCTTACCCCCACCCCACCCCTGGTAAAGATTTTTAATCAGTCCTTAAGACGTTTCTGGAGAGAGAGAGAGAGAGAGAGAGAGAGAGAGAGAGAGAGAGAGACTACTACCTTGGAATGAATTAATCCCTTCATTTCAGACCCTTCTGCTATATTATTCATATTGTTTTTCTTCCTTGTCTTTCATCTTTCTGGCTGAGATTTCTCTGCTCAGGCATCAGCCAGCCGCTCCCCAAGCTTCACATTAGGTACCACAGCCTTACGAGACTAATTCAATCAGAGGCTTATTGGGTTGCAGCTGCCCGGACGGATGGTGTCTTCGACAAGGGCATTCTGCTTTGAGATTAAATTCTCCCACAGAGACAGGGCTCTGTCGTTCTGGGTAAAATATGAGCTTCGGTCCTCCAGACTGCCCTCAGAGTCCTGGGAACTCTGCTGTTGAGCTTCTGGGGACAAGGACGAAGAAGTGTTAGAGATAAAATTCTCGGTGCCTTGCACCACCCGCCTCCCCAAAGTGGATAACCCGGGCTTGGGTGGAAAGGTCCTGGGTTAAAATGTTTGCTTCGTGTCCTGCTAGCCAGCAGCCTTGAGCATCTTGCTTCATCTGCCCAAACTGCAGGCGTCCCTTCTGAAGGGTCAGGGCCATGGCGTAGTCCTGTGGTGCAGATGGGATCAGAGGAGGCCAGAGGAAGATGCAAGGGCCATATGCCTTGCTTTTTGAGAGTTGAGTCTCAGTGGTACCTGGAACTCACTGATACATTTGGTTTAGAAGGCTGGCCAGTGAGCTCCAAGGATCCTCCTGTCACTGTGCCCACAGCCTCCAGCAGTAGTATTGTAGGGGCATCACCCTCCCTGACTTTTCACACGAATCTTCTGAGCCTGTGATAAAATACCCCAACAAAAGCAACCTAGGAGAGAGGCTTCATTTTGGCTCGTAGTTCCAAGTTATAATCCAGCATCTAGTCAGATGACATCCACTGCAGAGCGCAGAGTGGAATGAGTGAATCCAAGTGTGCACACCAGTGCTCAGCCCGGTTCCTCTACTCTCACACAATCTCTTGTGCAGGGAATGGCGCCGCCCATGGTGGGCAGGTCTTTCCACCTCAATTAACATAGTCAAGACACTGAGCGCCAGGACTCCTTCTGTCTCTGCTCCCTGTGCCCCACACACACTGCCACGCTCTGCTTTTTATTAAAAATAAGGATTCTGGGGGATTCGATTCCAATCCTCATGCTTGCAAGGCAAACACTTTACCGAGAAGCCATCTCTCTGGCACCGTGGTGGGGCTTTGTTAAGGCGGTGCTTACATACATCCTTGGAGACTGGTGGGTAAGCCGGGGGCTTGAGAGAGCATGGAACGAGAGAAGCGTGGAAGCAATCCGTACTCGGCAGAACATCACACTGCAAAGAAGAGCAGAGACAAGCTGTCAGGGGAAAAGGGATCTTAAAGAAAAGTAATATATACATTTTCTCTTTCTAGATGAGATAAACAAGTTTGTTTTGATGCTGCTGGGAATGTCCTGGCAGCTGTCAAAACACAATGATGCAGGAGCTGGAAGGACTGGTTGCTAGGGGAGAGCCATGTGTTGTATGGAAGGGAGGTCCCTCCTATATAGGAAACAGTGGTTCTCAACCTGTGGGTCACGATCCCTTTGGGGAGGTAGAACAACCCAACCACAGGGTCACCTGTGCTCATAGAAAAACACAGATATTTACATTAAGAGTCATAACAGTAGCAAAATTATAGTTGTGAAGCAGCAACGAAAATAATTTTATTGTGGGGGGTGTGGTCACCACAACATGAGAAACTGTATTAAAGCGCCACAGCACTAGGAAGGCTGAGGAACGGCTAGTCTCACAGGAGGGCGGAGTGGGTGGACTGAGAATAGCTGACCACTGAGTGCTCTGCTCTACCCCGGATATCTGTATCACCTACTCTGGCGCTCAGGGAACATCGAGGAGGGGTGGGGCAGAGAGAAAGGATAGAAGAGCTAGAGAAAGGGGGGGAGTGCTGTGCACTGCTTACTTTTGAGCCTGAGTTGCTTCACAGCGTCTGTGGTCACCTGAACAAGGTCGAGTTCACCACCATTCCAGCACGGAGGGGGAGGGGGACTCTCAAGGCCACAACCATCCCTGAGGATCTATGGGTAGGTAGCAATCACTGGGTTTTAATTCAGTAATATGGCTATTACCAAGTTGCCAGCACTCCTGCAAATAACTTCTCACCCAAGTGCATGCACACACGCGTGTGGGCACACACACGCATGCACATATGCACAAGTACACACACATGCACACACATATGCACACACATGTACACACACATACACATGCACACACACACATACACGAAGAAGATGAAGAAAAGAAGGGGAACTAGTTGGGAAGGTGAGAGTCATCAAGAGGGTAGAGGGACAAACGAAGGTGATGGGACATGAATATCATCAAAATACTGTACAGAAGCACAAAAATGTCATAATGGAATTCAGCGTTATGTATAATTAACACACAATAGTAATAATGTAGATACAACAACGAAAAAGAACAACACTGGAGTGTCTGTCTGTCCAGTGTGTGACGAGTGCCTGTCCAGCGCGTGCCTTTCATTTTGTCTTTGAATCCTTTCACAACATCAGACTTTGCAGAAAGCTGAGAAGGATGCAAATGGCACTTGCCTATTTAAAAGCAAATTACCCGTGTCTACCTAAAGCCATCTATAATGGTTCGTGGTCAGGCCCTGTTTGTGCCTACTTATTTTACAGTGGAGGAAGACAGCTAAGCTGAAAAGAGAACAGAGGTGGTAGGGTTCCCAGAAAGAAAACCTGGGGCCCTGGGGCCTCACTTGAGCACCCAGGAAGGCTCTGCTATCTTACAAAAACTCTCAAAAGCCCCCACAGCTATCTCACCAGGGAATGAAGAATCTGTCTACGGTTCTCCACCTGATTTTTTCCTTTAAAAAATTATTTAAAAGTTTGTTTTTTCATTTTACATACCGACTACAGTTTTCCCTTCTCCCCCACCCCCCAATCCCCATCTATTTATTCCTCAGGAAGGGTAAGACCTTCCAGGGGGAACCAACGAAGTCTGGCATATCAAGTTGGGGCACAACCAAGCTCCTCCCCTCTGTATCAAGGCTGAGCAATGTATCCTTCCATAGGGAATGGGCTCCAAAAAGCCAGTTCATGCCCTGGGGATAAATTCTAGTCCCACTGCCAGTGGCCCCACAGACTGCCCAAGCCCAGAACTGTCACTCACATTCAGAGGGCCTAGTTCGGTCCTATGCAGGTACCCCAACTATCAGTCTAGAGTCAGTGAGCTCCACTAGCTCAGGTCAGCTGTTTCTGTGGATTTCCCCATCATGGTCCTGACCCCTTTGTTATTATTATTTTTCCCCCTCTCTACTACTGGACTCCAGGAGCTCAGCCCAGTGCTTAGCTGTGGAGCTCTGCATCTGCTTCCATCAGTTACGGGATGAAGGTTCTATGATGACAATTAAGGTGATCACCAATCTGATCACAGGAGGCGGCCAGTTCAGGCAACTTCTCCACTGTTGTTAGGAGTCTTAGCTGGGGTCATCCTTGTGAGTTCCTGGGAGTTTCCCTAGCACCAGTTTTCTCCCTAATCCCATAATGGCTTGCTCTATCAAGATATCTCTTTCCTTGCTCTCCCTCTCTGTCCCTCTCCCAACTCAACCATCCCATTTCCCCCTGTTCTCCTTACTGCTCCCCTTCACCCCTCCTCCCACTCTCAATTTACAGGAGACCTTATCTATTTCCCCTTCCCAGGGGCATCCATGCATCTCTCTCTTAGGGTCCTCGTTGTAACCTAGCATCTCAGGGGTTGTGGGTTGTGGCCTGGTTAGCCACCTGACTTTTTTGAGGCAGCGTCTCCCCCTGAAACTGGAGCTCACTTCCTGGCCACGCTGGTTCATCGGTGAGCCTCCAGTATCCTCCCATCTCTGCCTCCCGTAGCACCCAGCTTTTTACGTGGGTGCTGGGGACCCAAATACAGGTCTTCTTTCATACACCGCAAGCTTTACCAACCGAGCCATCTTCCCGGCCCCCTGCTAATTTTATAATTGCATGAGATCATTATGTTACTTTGTCGTTTTTTTTTTTTTTTTTTTTTTTTTTTGCAACGAGATCTTAGTATGTAGCCTAGGCTTGTTTTGAACTCATCCTCCTGCCCCAGCCTCCAGAAGGCTAGGATGACAGACAGAGACCGTCATGCCCAGCCCTTTGTCCGCTTCTCACAGGTCAGTCTTCTAGGCTTGGATCCCATGTGACCCTGTCCAGGCAGCCTACAGAATCTAAAATTAAGTAGAATGTTCTGTCCTCTGCTGCTCCAATTCTCTTCCATCCGTGCTGCAGTTAGAGACTCATGTTCTTGCCGTCTGTCCGACACATTCCTCTATCCATTTGAGCCAAGGTTGTGTTTTATTACGTTTTTGAGACAGGATGTAGCCCAGGCTAGCCTCAAACTCATTACACAGTCAAGGATGACCTTAAATTAATGATTCCCACCCCCTACCTCCCAAGTGATGTGGCTACACGTGTGTGCTACCATGCCTGGTTTATGTAGTGCTAGGGATCCAATCCAGGGCTTCACACATGGTAGCCAAGCGCTCTACCAGCTGAGCTACTTCCTCAGCCAGATGAAGGCTTATGAGCACCTGCTGAGCTCAGATTCTGTCCTGGGGCTGGTTGGTAGGTGTGGACGCATTCAGACTCATTTCCATAGCACCTGTATCCCTGGCCAGTAGCACCAGGCCTATCTGCATCCCTGGAACCACACATAACACCCGTATCTCTGGCCAGCAGCACCAGGCCTATCTGCCTTCCTGGAACCACACATAACACCTGTATCTCTGGCCACCAGCACCAGGCCTATCTGCATTCTTGGTACCACACACAGCAGCATCTCTGGCCACCAGCACCGGTCCTTTCTGCCTTCCTGGTGCCACAAAAAAACAGCTGTCACCAGGTGCCAGGTGTTTGGTGCACTTAGATGAGACAAAACAAAGCAAATTGCTGCACATGTAAGTGACAAACACACAGCAGGCTCCCAACACAAATTGATTGTGATTAAAAAACAAAAAAACAAAACCCAGGCTGGGCAGTGGTGGCGCCTGCCTTTAATCCCAGTAGTCAGGAGGCAGAGGGGGGCGGATCTCTGTGAGGTCAAAGACCACTTGGTCTACGGAGTTCCAGGACAGCCAGGTCTACAGAGATAAACCCTGCCTCAATAAAACAAAACAAAACACAAGACAAAACTAAACAAAATCCACCTGGGTGGGCAGGTGAGTTGGCTCAGCTGGTGAAGATGCTTGCTGTCAAACTGGAGACCTGAAGTTTAATCTCCTGGTTCCACATGGTGAAAATGAGAGTAGACCCTGGCAAGTTGTCCTCTGATCTCCATACAGTACTGTGACATGCACCCCCATAAATAAATACGATGCAATAAATTTATGTTGTCATGAGTCTATTCTTCCCAAAATGAATAACATGGCCAAACACCTGAGAAAGAAAACAGGCCACACCTAGAGAATCAGCTAGAACCCAAAGGTGCCTTTTAGGTATTTTCTTACTGGTGCGAACGACTGGCTATGAGTCATTCAGTCCAGAAGTACACCAGGCATTGATTCTCCATCAGGTTGCTCCGTGTGGCCTCCCGCAGGAAGTGGGACCTGTTGGATCTGCTTTGCTGACAGCTGTGAGCATCTATGCCCTGCAACACCTGGGAGGCTCTAGCCTTGCTGTGCAGAGACCGCTTCCTCTGAGCTCAGTCCATGTGGATATCTTGTAAAGGTGGGTTACTAGAAAAAAAAAGGATAGGAGGGAGGTGATGGGTGTATATGGGGGTGAAGGAGTGTATATGGGAGTGGGGGGTGTTTACGGGAGGTAAGGGGGTGTATACAGGGTGATGGGTGTATATGGGAGGTAAGGGGGTGTATATGGGGTGAAGGGTAAATATAGGGGTGAGGGAGTATATATGGAGGTGAGGGGGTGTATATGTGGTGAGGGGATGTATGTGGGAGTGAGGGTGTATATTGAGTGAAGGGGTGCATATGAGTGAGTGAGGAGGTATATATGGGGCTGATGGAGTTGATATGGGGTGAGAGGTGGATATGGGGGGTGTATATAAGGGTGAGGGGGTTGATATGGCAGGTGAGGGGTGGATATGGGTGTAAGGGGGTGTATATAAGGGGTCAGGGGTGTATATGGGGGGGTGAAGGGTTGTATATGGGGGATGAGGGGTTGTATATGGGGATGAGGGGATGGATATGGGAGAAGTTAAGGGGAGAAGCAAGGGTGAAAATTAATAAAATGTTATGTTTTTAAGAAGGCTATAACGTGAGTCACCAGGCATGGTGGTGCACACCTGACATGCCAGCGAGCTTCAGGCTGGAACAGGAGGGTCATGCGTTGAAGAGTTCAGTCCCTGGAACTCATGCGAAAAAGCTGGACATGGTGCACAGGCTGTGGATTGCTGCTCAGGAGATGGAGACAGGAATCCATCCACACTCACTGACCAGCTGGGTCTATGTGGTGAATTCCAGGCCTCAAAATAAAATCGAACATCAGGAGGAGATGATGTGGGATACCCCTCTGTATGCTGTGAATATGTTTTATTACCATTGGTTAATAAAGAAGCTACTTTGGCCTATGGCAGGGCAGAATATAGCTAGGTGGGAAAGCCAGACTGAATCCAGGGAGAAAGAAGGTGAAGTGGAGGAAGACACCAACAGCAGTAAGATGCGAGGTAACAAGCCACAAGCCTCGTGGTAAAATATAGACTATTAGAAATGAGTTAATTCAAGTTGTAAGTACTAGTTAATAACAAGCCTGAGTTAATAGGCCAAGCAGTTTGGGATTAATATTAAGTGTCAGAGAGGCTATTCGGGAACTGGTGGATGAGAGAGAAAAACCTCCAGTTATGGGGACAGGTTTGAAAAATAGCAGGAGCACCCAATGCAAGGCTATAGCTCATATTCACAGGGGCAAAGCAAAATACTTGTGAACTTGTCTGTGACGGGGTTTGGTTGTGCCCCACCCAGGACCCCTCCCCCTGCCGCCTTCTTCCCAAAGAGTGAGTTACACAACACAGGCACGAAGGCTCTTGTCCTCCTGCTCTGAGTGCTCAACCTTTGGAGCAGAACAGTCATGATTCTTCTCACTTCTGTCTGGTCTTTAAAGTAAACAACCCACTCACGCCCTGAGAATTTACAGATTGAGAAGGATATAAATACATCCATTTGTTTTAGGGTGTTGGAGAGGAAAAATGACACTTTTAGCGTTGAGAAGGCTGAATCATGCTCCTGAGGTATGCGGTGGATCGACTCCTTTGCTAGGTCGAGTGTAATTTTAGAGCAGAATAAGTATAAATCGTGACAGCACTGCTACACTTATCCCTTTGCCCCTCATTTTCTCCAATTATAAGCAAAGATAATGCTTGCTTTCCTTCCTGCTTCCCTCCCTCCCTCTCTTCTCCTCTCTCTCTCTGTCTCTCTGTCTCTCTGTCTCTCTCTCTCTTCATTCATTGTTGAGGACAAAACCTAGTGCCTAGGTAAATGCTCTACCACTGAGCCACACCCCAGCCCCTCACTGGGGGATTCTAGGCAGGTGCTCTACCACTGAGCCACACCCCAGCCCCTCACTGGGGATTCTAGGCAGGTGCTCTACCACTGACCCACACCCCAGCCCCTCACTGGGGGATTCTAGGCAGGTGTTCTACCACTGAGCCATGCCCCAGCCCCTCACTGGGGGAGTCTAGGCAGGGGCTCTACCACTGATCCACACGCCAGCCCCTCACTGAGGGATTCTAGGCAGGGGCTTTACCATTGAGTCATACCCAGCCCCTCACTGGGGGATTCTAGGCAGGTGCTCTACCACTGGGTCACAACCCAGCCCCTCACTGGGAGATTCTAGGCAATGTCTCTACTACTCTGAAACACCCCTAGCCCCTGGTTTTTCAGCTCTATCTTTTGGTGGAGGGAATACAGAGTCTCACTATACATCCCAGGATAGCCTTGAACTAAAGATCTTCTTATCTTAGCCCCCCAACTTCTGGAATCACAAAAACAAACCAGTTTGCGCAGGTTATGGTTCTATGTGTTTTAAGGTTTCCCAAAAGGTCGAAGGTGCACTTTTTGGAAAGTCTGGGGATTGTGGCTAGAGTCTGACACTACTTTTCTCTGCCAAGCTCCGAGTGTCTAAGCCACAATAATGTGTCCTCATGACTCTCAAGAGAAGGACCCTGGTTGAGGCTGGGCTTGCAGGCTTCTCATGTTGCCGTGGATTCATTGCCCTCCAAGTTCCAATAAGATTCCCTCATTATTCAGCCAAGCCATCTCCAGGAGATTGGAAAGTTGTAACCAGGACAAAATAGCTTACAGGAAGTACCAGAGAAAGATGTCTGTGAAGCATACAGTTTAGAAATTATAGGTACTTTTCATTGCTGTCCTCGGAGAGGGTGCTCATTAGGTAGCCCAGGCTAGCCTCAAACTTGCCATCTTCCTGACTCAGCCTCTGAGTACTGGTATGACGTGTGTTAGCCACCATGCTCAGCTCCATATATACCCTTTACACTGTTAGGGGGGAAGGTTATGAAAGTCCAGACTAGAGGATGGTGTTGACGCAACCATGATGCCTCTGTTGGCAGATGAGGCTCTGGATCTTGAGCTGGGAGCCACAAGCAACCCTAGAGGCTCTGAGGAGAGCCTGGCATTAGGGATGTGTGCTTCAGTTCCTCTTGAGCCTCAGGGGGAGGCTGGGACTTCATAAAGATCCCCAGGTTGTCCACCCTTGGTTTCCTTGTCTGTCCAGGGCATGTTATTGTGAGCTGGCTTTCTCTTTGGTCAGGGTCTTTGTGGTAAACTGAGGAGAAGATGTTTTGGGGCATAAAAATTCCTGGAGGGGGCTGGAGAGATGGCTCAGAGGTTAAGAGCACTGATTGCTCTTCCAGTGGTCCTGAGTTCAAATCCCAGCAACCACATGGTGGCTCACAACCATCTGTAATGAGATCTGGTGCCCGCTTCTGGCCTGCAAGCATACATGGAGGCTGAACACTGTGTATATAATAAATAAATAAATCTTTAATAATAATAATAATAATAAAGTTCCTGGAGGTGACTCTCAGTTTTAAGGTGTGGGATTCCAGAATGTCTCTCTGGCCTCAGGGATTGTCTCTGCCCTCCCTTCTGCCATTTCATGAGAATGAGTGGTTTCAGAATCTGAACTTGGGCTGGGGAGTTGACTGAGTGATTAAGAACACTGGTTGCTCTTCCAGATGAACCTGGGTTCAATTCTCAGCACCAACATGGTGGCTCACAAGCATCTGAAATTCCAGTTCCATGGTATCTGACACCCTCTTCTGGCACCCTTGGGCACTACATGCATGTGATACACAGACACAAATGTAGGCAAAACACCCACACATAAAGTCAAATGGAAAAAAATGAAAAGAATCCAAAATCATGTCCACCAGCCAAACCTAGTTTTAGAGGAAACCCAACTTCTTTTGTAGTTTGGTCTTGTGCTGCTTTGTAGGGCTTTATTTGAAAGTAGAAAAGTTTGAAGGAAATAACAAGTGGTTTAAATTAATTCAGTTTTTATGTCTTGCTGGAAATTGAACCCGGTCATATGCATGGTGCTAGGTAGGATCTCTGCCACTGAACGATGCTCCCAGCCGCTCACCAAGATTCTGAGAAACCCCTTTACAACTCAGCTACATTCCCAGGCTGAATTAATTCACAATCCTTTTCCCAAATCACCAGTAATAAATTTAAAGCAGCCCACTCCTCCGCATCCCCCAAGGTCCTCCTTGAAGACAGTCTTTCCTCTTTAGGTTTTAGCTTTCTGGTGCCTTTGACATCCCCCTTAACACTGCCTCAGTTTCCCAAACCAGCCCTAGGGATGCCAAACAGTGAGTTCTCATCCTGGGCCGACCAGCCATGGAAGAAAGATGGTGCATTCCCTCACACACACTCCTCAGCGTCTTGAAGGCTTGAGTCGCCGGCCTGTTATAGCCAGATGAGCTCCACAATACACCACTCCGATTTATTTCAAGTGCGGATTTAGTTTCTTTCTTGCAGTCAGTAAGAACTTATTCCACCAAGGTAATTTGTTCTGCTCTGGCCCAAATGAGACCCAGCAAGGAAAGACAGGAAATCTTCAATCTGGGAGAAGAAAGAACATAAATTCCAAAGTGTGTGCCCGCCAGTGTGGGAAGGTCCCATGGGAGAAGGATGTGAAAGAATTCTATGAAGTTTTAATAACATAAGACCCAGGGCAGCAGAACTCAATGCAAGCCTGGGGACCCACTCTCTCCTTGATTGTATGAAATGAAGGGAAATTTGCATCCATTCTGGCAAGTCCTTGGGTCTCTGAGCAAGTACAGATGCTTTGAAATTTCCAGGTTCATGTGAGTCCTGGTCTCTTCAAGAAAGATGGAGCCATTTTCTGGACCTGTCGAATAGCATGCTTGGCATGTAGTTACAGGCTGCCTTCAGTGAGAATGACAGACCAGACCAGGGTCAGGAGTGGGTCCTGGCTGAGTGTGTGTGTGGCAGGGGGGCAGCCCTTAAGCTCTGTGTTGGTTCCTGTCCTCTGCCATGAGATTAGGCACTCACGACCGCATCATGTCTCACAGGGTGGGCCCATCAGTAAGGTCCTGGTAGCATCGGAGCTTGTGGGCATGACTCCCTCCCAGCATAGTCCAGATGTTGTCTGTGCTTAGTCATGGCTGTGGGACAAGCATTGTATTTGGGTTGTTGTTGTTGGTGGTGGTTGTGGTGATGGTGGCATGTGTGTGTGTGTTGATATACTTGTGTGTGCAGCTACAAATGCACATGTGTGCTCACACACGTGGAGGCCAAAGGACAACCTTGCTCTGTTGTTCTTCAGACACCATCCACCTTGTTTCTTTGAGGCAGGGCTTCTCCCTGACCTGGAACTCACCAAGGCTGGCCAGCTAGCTGCAGGAATCTGCTCATTTCTGCTTCCCTCAGCACTGAGATGTGCACGCATGTACAGCCATGTCTGGTTTTAAAGAATCATGGTTTCCTGGAACTAACTCAGGTCCTCACATTTGCAAAGCAAGTACTTTAACAACCGAGTTATCACCCTGGCCCCGGAATGGGGTTCTCTTGACAAAAAAGCTCTGAGTATATCAATGTCTCCATCAAACAGATGCCGTGTTGGGGGAAGTAGCAGCAGTGTCTCCATCCTGGCTGCCAGGGTCCTCTGTGATCTGTAGGCATCTGCCCATAGCCTTATCAGAAACATCTGGCCTGGTCATTAGCTACTGCAATAAACAAACCAACCTCCCTGGCACGTAGGCAAGATTATTCTATGTCAGTGCCTCTATACATGCTGTTCTAGCTGCTTGATGCCATGGCCCATAACTCCTACTTTGTAACATGAAGGAGGACTGCTTGTTGGGGTTTACGTCCTGCCCAGTTCCCCACAGCCTGTAAGCCCCAAAGAAAATCACACAGAGATCTCCATAAGTTATAAAACTGATTGACCCATTAGCTCAGGCTACTTATTAGCTCTTGTAGCTTTTATTAACCCATTATTCTTATCTATATTAGCCACATGGCTCAGTACCTTTCTCAGTGGGGCAGATCACATCTTGCTTCTTCGGTGATCTGAGCAGAACTGTTGTGGGAGCTTCCTGCTTCCCAGGATACTCCTGTTCTCATCGCCCCACCTTTACTTCCTGTCTGGTTAACCCACCTATACTTCCTGCCTGGCCGATCAGCGTTTGTTTAAAACATGATTGACAGAATACAGACAATTCTCCTGCACCACTACTTTCTTCAGTACCTCACATAACATGATGGTCAGCTTCAGTTGTCAACATGACACAAGCTAGAATCACCTGGGAAAAGAGATTCATTAAAGAATTGTCTACTCTGGGTTGGACTGTAAGCACATTTGGGCAAGATTGTCTTAATTAATCAAATCAACGTATATGGGAAGACCCAACCTACTCTGAGTGGCAGCCTTCCCTAGGCAAGGAGTCCTGAACTGTGCTATAGTAGAGAAAACAAGCTGAGCACAGAAAAACAAGCAAAAAGCATGTAGACATGCATCCTCCTTCTTTGACTGTGTGTGTGTGTGTATACACATACATATATACATATAAATCATATATTATGACATACGTAATATAACTATAACCAGCTATAGCATACATGCCTTACCTCTGTAACTTACAGGATGGACTATAACCTGGAGTTGACTGTGGACAAATATATGTATTTATATGATATATAAATAGTATATGATATATATTATGATATGCATAATATAACTATAATGAGCTATAGCATGCATGCCTTGCCTCTGTAACTTCCCTACAGGGATGGACTGTAACCAGGAGTTGTGTGATGAAATAAACCCTTTTTCCTCAAGTTGTTGTTTGTTGGGGCATTTTATCAAAGCAACAGAAATAAAACTAGATCACACATCATCTCATGACAACCCCCTCCCCTCCACTACCCCTTTTCTGGCTCAGCCCCTTTGTAATTTGAACTTGGGGAAATTACTAATGACTTTGGTTTCTTAAACACACACATGCATATGCACACACACGCACAGGGACATCCCCACATGCACCCCCATACCCCTCCACACAACGCACTTCCGTCCCTATAGTGAACAATTATCTTTACTTATTTTAGTGTAGTTAGGGATAAAACCCAGTAGTTCAGGTGTTTCGTGCGTTAAGAAAAGTTTTCTGCCACTGCGCCACCCTCCAAGCCCCGCACTGGAGGGATTTGTTTGTTTACTTAATGCTGTGTATATGTGTTTGTAAGCATACTTGCTTTCCATGCCTCAAATGTGGAGGTCAGAGGATAGCTTGTCGGGGAAGCTGGTTCTCTTTCCACCATGTTTATGCTGGGAACGGAACGCAGGTCATCCTTCAGAGTCAGTATCACTAATGCCAGGCACAACATTTGGCTTCTTACACGTGTTCTGGGATTGAACGCAGGTCCTCGTCTTGAGAGGCAACAACTTTGCTGACTGAACTGTCCTGCCCTGTTACAAACTGATGCAGTATCACTTGTAAAAGCCTTTCACACTTCCATGCTGGGGTTGGACCACGTTGATCACTTCATCCCGTGTCTCAAGGCAAGTGAGCTCCAAAGATATTGACCGATGGGCAGTGGCTGGACCATGTTCATGGCTGTTTTCTTAGCAAAATGTTGAGTACTGATCCTTCCTGCTTCCTCCTCTTCCTTATCCTCCCCCTTCCTCTTCCTCTCATCCTCTTCACCATCCTCTTCTTCCTTCTCTTTCTGCTCCTTTCTCTTGTGAGCCCTGGTCTCAGACAGACACAGACAGGTTAACCTCCTACACCCCCTGTGCCAGCTCCTTCCTGGATCCACTCATCCAGCCCCCTCCTCTCCTTTGCTTATCTTCTTCTCAATTCTCCTCAACACCTGTTGCCTTCAATGTTAACCAGGAATGGAAGTTCGGGGCAAGGAGGGATCTGGTCTGTCTTATCTTTAGTGGCCTGTTTTCAATACATCACAGGGGTCTAATACTCCCTCACTTCCTTAGCCTTCGTCCTCCTCAGCCTCATCCTTTTACCTGCCTACTTAGCTCGTAGACTGAACAGCTGTAACTTCGGGTCCTCACGTTAGCCTTTCCCCAAAGGTCTAGATTCGTCGATGTCACACCAGATGGTTTTCCTCTCCCCTCACTGGCCAGGCCTTCCTTTTTGTCATAGCATCGGTCTGTATATATGCAGGTGTGTTCAGGGTTCACATGTGTGTGGAGTCCAGAGGTCAGCCTCAGGCTCCATTCACCTTGTTTTATGAGACAAGGTCTTTCTCTGGGACCCGAGGTTCATTCAGTAGGCTAGGCTGACTGGCCAGAGGTCTGGGTGAGCCCTCCCCTCATGCTGTCATCACAAAGGCACACTGCTGTGGTCTGCTTTTTACGTGGGAGCTGAGTGCCATCCAGGCCCCTGTGCTTAGGAAGCCAGCACTTTACCGAGTAGATGGAACCGTCTTCCCAGCCCACACCCTTCTCTTTGAAAAGTCTTCCTGTACGTATGGCACAGAACAATACGGTCTTTGTGCTATTGAATGGAGCTTGCAGCCAATTGGAGGGGGAGGAAAAAAACCTTTTCACCGAGTTGGGGAAAAAATATCTCCTAACAGGGAACTCAGCCATTTGTACATCGGATCCTTTTCCCACAAATGGTTTTTAGTGCCCAGACACCACGCAGTTCCGAGTTTGGCGCCGGAGCAAAGTGAAATTCCAGGCGGCAGGGGTTGGGGGGCTGCCCCCTGCTTCCTGGAAATGTGGTCATTGGTGAGACTTGATAGGGGCTCTGGCTGCAAGTGGCAAGGACTGGTAATTGCTTGTGGGATTGGTGCCAACCAGCCTGGCAGGCAGATGCTCAGAGGAGTCAGCACCCTGCAGAAGCCTGCATGGAGGAGGTTGGGGATAGCTGGCAGGGTTGGAAATAAGAATAGGAAAAGGAAATACTCAATGCCAGTCTAAAGAAGGCTCCCAGAGCAGTGGTTCTCAACCTGTCAGTCACGACCCCCACAGGTCACATATCAGATATTTGCATTACGATTCACAACAGCAGCAAAATGACGGTTATGAAGTAGTGATGAAATCGTTTTATGGTTGGGGTCACCACACATGAGGAACTGTATTAAAGTGCCGCAGCATTCGGAAAGTTGAGAACCACTGCCCTACAGTATGGCCTGCTGCTCTTTCCTTGGCTCTTTTATTTGGTTTCATTGAGATTGGCTCGAGCTCTGCAGCTCAGGCTGACCTTGAACTCAGGAACTTCCTCCTGTGCCTCCAGAGGGCTGGGAGTGGAGTGTGCCACTGTATTCAGCAAGTGATGGCTGCTACTGCACCATGGCCTGTTCCTCCTCTTCCCTTTGAGAGAGGGTCTCAGGTAGTCCGTGCTGGTAACCAACTCACTCTGTGGTCAAGGAGGACCTTGAACTCCTGATCTTCAACCTCCACCCACTGAGCACTGAAATCCCAGTTCACCATGGAGATGGAATCCAGGGCTTCGTGCACGGCCGGCAAGGGCTTTGTCAACATCACATCCCTAGCTCAGATCTCTATTTTATGGAAGGAGATGGGCAGATGGTAGAGGACAGGCAGAGATTATGCTGAGACAATTGCTGTCATCATTACCTGTCTCCAGGAAATGAGGCGAATCCCTGTTTGCCACAAGATGTTTGGAGGCCCCCTGCTACAAACCCTGCGTGATCCCACCAGTCTCCCCCTCCTAGACGTCTGATTCTAGGTCATCTGCAGGCTGAGCAGAGAGGACCCAGTTTCAGCGGATCTTGTTGGTGAAATGCTTGATTAGCTTTCGATTACAGCCATCTGCACCCCTTTGGCACAGAATTCTGCTTTTAGTTAAATTAACAAGCATGCTAATGCTAATTAGTGGTTGTTAATGTGAGCACAATGCGTCCAAAGGAGTAGCAGAGAGTCAGGAGGAGTTATAGAGGAGGAACTGCTACACACAGGCAGCACTGGGACTCTGGAAACTGAGTCCCAGTCTGGGGGTCTTTTGCTGTTTGTTTTTGACACAAGTGTTCTGGCTATGTAGCTTCGGGTGGCCTCAAACCCTCAATCCTTTTCCTTCAGCCTATGGATACTGAGATTAGAAGCAGGAACTCCATGTTTGACTCTCCCTAGCAGCCTTATCTGTGCTGGGGATTGTCACCTAGCCCCATGTTAAGCAGCTCACAAGGGCCAGTAACTCTAGCTCCAGGAGATTGGATGCCCTCTTCTGGCCTCCAGGGGTATTGCACTCAAATCTCACAAACACACACACACACACACACACACACACACACACACACACACACACACCCCCCACAGAAGGAAGGGGGAGGAAGGGAGAGAGAGAACTAAGTATTTTTTTTTAAGAATTCCCACTATAGAATTGTCACCTCTTACTTAGCCAGGAATCTTTCATTTCACAAATTGTGTACTTCTTGGGCAATGTTCTCCTACTGCCTAATTACTAGTTTATAGTAAGGTAATAATGCTAACAATTGGTGTGATGCTTTAACCTCATTTAAAAATATAGGCGTTTCTTAAGCTTATGATGAGTCATGTCCTGATGGACTGTAACCGGAAAATATTCTAAATTTAAAAATGTACTCTTGGTGGTCCTCGTCTACCAAACTTCATAGCTTAGAAACAAATATGATTTATCTATCTGCCATCTATCGGTCTATTTATCTATCTATGGTTCTATATGGTCTAGAGAATCATTTATGAGAGCCATACTTTTGGTTTTAAGCAAGTGAATTTACTAAAATATATAGTAAGTCAAAGTAAAAGAAGAAATAGCTAGAGACAGGTAGATAGACAGCAAAGCACCATCCAATCCGGCACTCCTAACATTCAACAGGAGCTGATTGAGGAGGTGTTAAGGCTGGGCTTCCCAATAGGGAGGGCCTGGAACAAAGCAGAGCATCCCCTCAGGTGAGGCATCCGTGGGAAAGAACAAATAATGACAGAGATCATATCCCTGAACCAGAACCCGGCGCTCACAGCATGTGGCAGAAACCAGCTGGGGAAGTTGAGGCAGGCAGCTGGAGTTCCTGGTTGAGCTTTCTCGTTGGAGGAGCAGCCCATGGCTGAACTCTCTCGGTTCTCTTTCCCCTGAGGGCATTTTTTTTTGGAGGGGGTGAAAAACCAAACCTCAAAAAATCCACTTTAATCACAAGCTAACAGTGCCAGGTGCAATGTCTGAAGGCATTTTTCTATCACAGGATAAACACTCGTGGCCCCTGTTTGGGAATGGCTGCCTTCAAGCTGTTTTCGAGGACACCGTGTCTTTACTTTGGGGCTGTTTTGCTGTTCTCTTCTCTCCTTGTCACAGAGTGAGGGGACCATCCCATCCCCAGACAACGGGCTTTTGAGGACACTTCGAGATAAACAGACTTGGGTGAGCAAGGGCAAACCCACTTCCAGAGCCAGTGAGCTCACGCAGCACATGGCCTTTTCCCGAAACAATGTACATTACATTCCTTTATATGCATACGTGCAAGTGCATATGTGTGTGTGGGTGGGTGTGCGTGTCGTTCTGAGATATCTCCTGTTGGGTTCTTGTCATGCCTCCACTCCGAGAATAAAGTGGGCAGCCGGCAAGCGCTAAACAAACAAGGACTTTTACTCACCCCGTGGGAGGGGCGCCAGAATAGCAACACAGAAGCCCTGGGCTCTCAGAGGCGTTGTGATGCCTGTCCAGAGGACTTGCTGTAATATAACACCCTCAATGATGCCAACTGAGGGGCTCACAGTGGGGGGCGTTATAGCTCTGAGCTCTCAGTGACGTCGAGATGCCAACCAAGTGTGAGTCTATGGAGAACGGGTCTCAGAGGGGAATGTAAGTCACTTGGTGGTAGAGCGCTTGGCTAGCACGTGCAAGTCCCTGGGGCCTGTCCCTAGCATAAATAAATAAGATCAAAACGAGTGATAGTGGGAACTGATAGTGGGAACTGATAGCGGGAATGGCAAAAGCATGGTATTCATGGCAACAAGAAGGCTTCTCTAGCCCCGCCCCTTGCAACTGCTATCTTATCTCCCATTGAGCCTCTTTCAAATGGCAGACAAATTCAGACAAGTTTTCTATGGAAATTTTCCTTACATGTTTTTGAAGACACAGGCAGCATTGGTAGTCTCTGGACTGACAGACTGATCCCTGGGTCACATAAAACAGTTATGGTGGCATGAAAGACAGGATCGGTTTCACTAGGTGGCCCGACACAGAGCAGGTAGACAGCGTGCTGAAGCCACGTCCATCACAGAAGTCTGGATGCTGTGGTGTGCTTGCGTGAGGCGGGGCTGGTGGGCACCCAGCAAGGTTCCCCTAAGGATGCTAATGCCTTGTTCTCTGTGTCCCCAGGACTGAACAAACAGTTTTGTGTGTTCCTTGACGTTGGAGAGGCTATGATTGGATATGGGGACGTGTTTCAGCTGAAGAGCCCTCAAAGGACCCGGTGTTCTCACTAGATTCTGGAAGCAGCTTTTCGGCATCCCCACAGCCCTGTGCAGCCGGGAAGCGAAGCATGCACCAGGGTCTGTAATTGCCTAATTAAGTCAGGCACAGAGTGAAGGGGGATCTTTAGCAGGTGGGCGGGCCAGAAGGTGGGCATCTGAGGACTTCTGCAGCCTGAGGTGCCGGGCCTTGAGTGAGCATGGCCTTGTGGCAGCTCACCCAGGTTGGGGACATGAAGGTATCCAAGGACTAAAGATGCAGCCAGAGCGGTTGACAAGGTGTTCAACCTGGCATTCAGCCTCCTTCAGCCCGGAGGGCGTATCAATTTCACTTTCATCAGCCCCAGACAAAGAGAAGGCTGGTAGTTAATTCTGTGCCCCAGGCTGTTCTGTGGGTTTGCTTGGTTACTGCATAACATTGGCTCAAGTTTACTCAGGTCCTGGCTTGGGGAGGATCCTTGGGCTCCCCTCCTGATTGCGGAATTTATTTATTTATCCAGCAGTTATTTCCCTGAGCTGGGTGGGAGGGGGTTGTCAGGGCCTGTGTGGGATGCAGGAGAGTGACGGTTGATCGAGGAAGGAGGATGAGCTTCGTTGGTCGCTTGCCGGAAGGGTGTGGATGTGGTGGCTTTAGTTTTAAATTTTATTTATGTATCTGTTTATTTATTTACTTTCTGAGACAAGATTTTGTAGACCAGGCAGACTTCAAAATGACTGTGTAGCTGACGGTACCTTTGAACTGCTGAGCCTCCTGCCACCTCTCAAGTGCTGGAATTACAGGCATGCACCACCATACCTGGTTCAAACAGAGCACCGTGTTCATGCGGCACCTCCAGGGACCAGAAGGGGAACTGGAGGTAAAGGCATCCGTGAGTCATTCCACGAGGATGCTGGGAACTAAACCCAGATCCTTTGGAAGCCCAGCAAGAGGTTTTAACTGCTGAGCCAGCCCTCCAGCCCCTTCAGTTCACCAAACCCAAGGACCCTCCTGTCTCTGCCTCCCTAGTGCTGGGATTATAAATGTGAACCAATGAACCAATACATCTGCTATATATATTAGCTCCTTAACTCAAACTCAAGTTCTCAGAGTTGCATAGCAAGACTTCGCCAAAGGAGTCTCCTCCCCAAACCTGAGGCTTCTTAATAGTGTAGGAAATGGAGACCCATGACAAGCTGGTACCCAGATGGACTGATGAGACGCAAAGTATATGGTAGGTGTATATGCAGGGTGAGGGGCTAAAAAGTAGTGTGGTCATAAGTACTACACGAGGAGTGGCTAGGCATGAATCAAGTCTAGGGCTTGGGAAAGTATCCCTGAGAGGTCTGACTTCCCATTGGCTGTGAGGCACCAAGGGCCAAGGCTACCTTCATCTGGGTTAAAAATTCATGTGGAAAAGACAGTTATCTGAGATGGGCTTAAGGCTGGGAGGACGGGGGGCATCCAGAAAGTGTCCCCAAGGAAGCTGGACCAAAAGCTGGGCACATGTATAGGTGGATCTAGGGCACAGGTATTGATTGGTACCAGCATTGTTACTTTGTGCCACATTCCCTTCCCGTCTCTGTTCCCATGACAAACAGTCATGGCTCCACCCCTGCTCCAAAAGGTACAGCACTCGCCGGTTACATGGCAATGATGTGTGACAAGAGATGGATGTTTAAAGATTTCAAACATGATCAGTGTCCAATAAATGTTCCTTGGGTGGGCTGATGTATATATATATATATATAGATAGAATGGACATATATATAGACAGATAGGCGATGAATGGATAAACAGATGGATGGAGAGATGGAGGGGTGGAGAGAGAAGTGGATGGATGCGTGGGTGAATGAATAGATTGGTGGTTAGAAGAATGGGTAGGTGTATAAATGGGGGGAATAGGTGAACAGGTGAATGGATAGATCAGTGGACAGACAGACAGATAGGTGGACTGATGAATACGTGGATGCATGGGTGGTGTTGTGAAATTTTCTTCCCTAGGAAGATGTAAACAATGTCTACTCCCTCCTCATAAGCTCCCAAGAACAACCAAAGTATGAGTCTACCAAAGTTCACTCTGGGGGAACCAATGAGTTTATTGAGTTTGCCGATAGCTTGGGAGAGGAGTGTCTGGGAGAAGTGTGGGGGGCCTTGAAACAGTCACACTGGAGACTTCCTCAGCCAGCATGGATGAGGGCTTCCCCACAGGAGTGTAGTAGGAGCCCCTTGTTAATTAGCCTCCCCTAGCACATATACTCTAGTACCTCCTGAGACCCCGAGGGTACATGCAATTATGGCATAATTAGGATGTAAATGGCTGGGTGGGGTGGGCAGCTGGAGTCTGAGGTCAGGGCCAGTGACACTTTCTACCACTTCCCGCTTAGAGGGAGTGTCAGCCATCAGCAGGCCCGGTCATAATGGACTTTGGCAAGCAGACACAGCAGATCTGATGAACATGGTGGCTGTTTTCCTTGAAGAGACTACATTCCACAACAGATAGGTAGATAGATGGGGGATGGGACAGATAGACAGAGGGAGGGAGAGGTGAATGAAAGTAGGTGGGTGATTGGATGGATGGGTGGACCTGTCAAAAGGCTGTCTTAAATACTAACCGAGAGAGCGTGTGCATCCTTAAACTATGCCTGTGGCAAACAGGAGGTGGATGCAGGATCAGCCATTGTTAGGATATATGCCTACTTAGGAGGGCTATGACACCAGGCATGCCACCCCCGAAACTATGCCACCTCCCAAGTCACCAGCCAGTCATGGTCCTGGTGGGCTGTCTCCATGGCAACCCAGGAATATGAGGCTTCTGCTGTCCTCTGAGGGTGAGACTTTGCTGGTGGGTGGGGGAAGATGGTGATGGTGAAGCTTTCTTAGGCTTTCATTTTTCTGACAGAGGTAGGCAGAATTCCTGACACCAGATCAGGTGGTCTTACGTAATGTGACGAATGCACACTGAACTCATGCAGCAAAGCTGGTGGCTCTGAAGACCCGCGATGGGTAGATAGGCGATGCGTGGATAAGTAAACGGGGGGTGCATGGATGTGTGGGTGGCGGGTAGATGTATGAATGTATGGATAGATGGATGCCCTGATGAGTAAACTGATGGGTAGGTACCATGTATGGGCGCATATATGGATAGTTGGTAGAGGAGTGGGTGGGTGGTGGGTAGACAGGTGTATGTGTGGATGGTAGGTAGATGACCAGATATGTGGGTGATGGGTACATAAGTAAAAGAAAGCTATGATGGATAAATGAGGCATAGATAGGTGAAGAGTAGATGGGTGACTACATTGGTGGGTGGGAGAAGATTAGAGGCACCTGTAGCAGCCAAGGCACCAACATTCCCAAATGCCCCATTGCTTCAAACGCACAGAGCAGCTGCAGGCACCCGTGGCTAACAAGCCCTGCTCAGACATCCAGGAAGTTCCTTATTTCCCCCACACTCTGTTTTGGCTTCAGTCAATGAGATGCATATGTGGGGACCTGGGAGAACGGCTGATCCAAATCTACTCTGAAGACTTGTGATTTCAGTGGAAATAATGAGTGGAGATGAATAATGAAGACTTTGCCCTTCCCACGAGGCTGATGGAGCTCAGGCTGAGGGTTTCTCTGGTCCTGGGAAGCCAGGGGATTCCTACCCCATAACCCCATAACCCCTGGGTGTCCAAAGAGTCAGGATCTATCCAGCGCTGGCCTCAGTGAGAACTCAAAGGCTGTTCCCAAAAGGTGATCCAGAATTCAAGAGATGGCTTGGGGAGGAGTGGGTACAGCAAGAGGGATTATTCTGATGAAAGATTCAGTTACATCTGGTTTGTTCCCATCAGTTCTATTTCATATAGTTTTCCCGGCACCTCACCAGGAGAATACTAAATAGGGGGTTTGGACATGCAGCTTTAATAAGGCCAACAAAGGAAGAGGAAGGCATTTGAGGATCCACGAGACTGTAAGCATGAACTCCACAGACTGTCTGGCAGTTTCTTCATTTAGCAGCGTAATTAATCTCCTGCTGTGGACTCAACATTATGCTAATGACTGAGGGGGCTATAATGGTTTGGGTGTGTCTCAAAAAAATCATATGTTAGGAACTCGTTTGTGTGTGCATGTGTACACATTTGTGCACATGTATATGTTAGAAACTTGATCAGTGCATCTATATTGCTGGTGTCTAACAGGAAGTGTTAGGTCACTTGAATGGATTAGTACAAAGGGTTTAAGGCTGTGAGTTCGATCTTTTGCCTTCTTTCTCCCCCTATTTTTGTCCAGCTGTTATGAAATGACATAACAAGAAGGTCCTAGCTAGGTGCTGGCATTGCTATCTTGGGATTCCCAGTCCTTAGAACTATGACTCAATTAATTTCTGTTCATTATAAAGTACACAGTCTCATGCATTCTGTGGTAGCAGAAGTATGTTAAAAGAGGTTCCAAGCATGGCAGGTGCCCAAAAATTGTTCCTTGGATGGGAGGATGGGTGTGGGAATTAATGAATGGATGGATGGGTTGATGGATGGATGAGCAAATAGAAAGAATGTATCTATTCTATATGTAAATGGTTTATATATACATGGTGTGCAGAAAGATGAATATGTTTAGCGTGGTCGAATATGTTTATGGGGCAGGTAGATGAGTGTATAGTTGCATGCATGAAGCCACAGGTGGGTGGATGAATGGCTAGATGGGTCGATGAATGAATGGGGAGATTGGAAGGTAGATGGCTAGGTAAATGAGTAGATGGTGTGTACGTTGACGGTGGGCAGATAGTTGAATGCACGGGTGGAACATTGCCTATGTGAATGGTGTCCAGACAGACATCTATCTGTTCACTCATCCATCCATGGGTTGGAGTAGGGGTAGAACCTTCTTGTCCATCTTTGTGTGATTCTCCTCGTATGTCCCATGATAGAGTCAGTTGCACATTATAAACAGCTGTCTGTCCTCCCTCTGTCACTAGGGTCAAGCCTGGTGCTTTTCATGTTTCTGTATGAACAGCTTTGTGTTTCTCTATTTCCACCCAATTCCCTGGACAGAAACCAGAACAGTCAGTACTGGGGGAAACCTCCACCCCACATAGATTTCCTGTCTCTGATAATAACAAAAATTTCATAACTGGATTTATCCCATTATACCTTATGTGAAGAGCGGGTCTCTCCAGTCCGGGACCATCGGCACCACACTGGAGAAAACCCTGGTGCTAAGTAGAAGTTCCCAGCAGTGTGGCACAAATCTTGGGAATTTTTCTTTTGCTGTAATCAGGTATCTAGGGACAATTGTTCCAAAGGTCCCTGCGGAGACGTGTTGCTAAGGGTTGAAATCCAGGATGACTAATTAACCTTAGTTCCTATGACAACCCAGGGGAATGCCGGCTGCCTCCAGGTGAGGAAGCATTCCTACTGGCAGCCTGGGAGAGAAGAGGAAAGGCGGTGGACAGGAAAAGTCAAGAGCTGTGGTCCCCACTGGGATGGCAGAGGTTCTCTAAGACAGTGGAATCTAAATTGTGCTCCTCTTATCAACATCCTGGGAAGCTGAAACATTAACGAAGGAACCCACCAGGGCATGCCTGCACACCCATGCTCTCTGAACACATTAGATGGTTCACAGCAGGGACACAGGAGCTTGGAAGCAGCAACTGCAGCTGTGGTCAGTCCTCTCGGAATACCGGTGACCAACTCTGTGCTAACTTGAAGAATGCCACAGCTTTTGGGTCCTGAGTCCCAGAGGAACCACTAATTAATATGGGGCAGGTGTCTTAGATTTTACACACACACACACACACACACACACACACACACACAGAGAGAGAGAGAGAGAGGGAGAGCAATTTACATATATGAATATTATATACTTCATATATATGAATCTGTATACATGCATATATGGCATATATGTATCTGCATGTAGTTGTGAACTCATGCACGTGGAGGTCAGAGGTCAAAGTGGTTGTAGCCTTCGATTGTTCTCTACTTTGTTTGTGTGCAGGGGAATGTGTGTGCCACAGAGCATGTCTGGAGGTCACAGGATGACTTTTGTAAGTTGGCTCTTGCCCTCTACCTTATTTGAGGCAGGGTCTTTCTTGTTTCTGATGCTGCACTGTCTACTCCAGGGATCTCTTCCTCCCGACTCACTGAGGAGTGCTGGGATTCAGATCCACTACTACATCCATTTTTTTTTCCAGTGTGAGCTTCAGGAATCCAAACATGGAAGGTCAAGCTTGTGGCAAGTGCTTTTATCCTGAGTCATCCCCTTGAGCCTCATCCTGTCTTTGAGGGTGTCTCACTGAGTCCGGACACTCTCATTCAGCTAGACTGGCTGGCCAGTTGTGAACCCAGGGATCCTTACATCTCTCTGTCTCAGTTACTGGGGCGACATCAGGCTTGGCATGCCATGGACCGTGCTGGGTCCACACTCAGGTCCTCACACTTGCATAGCAAGCACTTTGCTGACAGGGCCACTTCCCCAGCCCCCTAAATTCACATATATTTTTAGGTTAGTTAATTGGGAGATGGCAAAAAAAGAAAGAAAAAGAAAGAAAAGAAAAATATGCATGCCTTGTGAGGAACCTTTGGACCACAACAACTGGCCTTTCCTTGGAGACATTTCAGAATCTGATGCAAATTGACATTTGTCCTTTTCTCTGAGAAGGCCACCGTCCTTGTGTCATTAGGGCAGTGGGTGCTGAGCTGTAGTCTCTATCTAGGCCAGACACTGCAGAAATTATCATAACAACCATGGCATTAGGAACTTTCTTTTGTAGACGTTGCTAGATGGGCGTACATATCTGTTTGTTGGCACAGAGACCTAGGCATCCTCTGCAAGGAACGAAAGGAACTAGATGTATTCACTTCTTGCTAGCTTTGTCTCCAACCCCCAAATACTGGCTGGGTGTTGGGGTCACCCCACTTTCCACAGAAGCAAACCACCCCTCCAAAGAAAGGACCTGAGAGGTTGGAGAAGATGTGTGTGAAAGTTCGTTTATCTGATTCCACTTTGGTGGCAAAGAAGCCATTCTTATGCAAGTTCTGTATTCAGAAGGGGAAGGTTTTGACATGCTTGCCCCTAATTAGTGGATAGCTTGTGAATTAATTTTGAAATAAGGCAAAACTCCCAGCAAGGTGGAGGGACAGGGACGGTCCCCGGCAGGAAGGTGGGTGCATGTTGTGCTCAGGTGGGGAAGTCGGTGCGGTTCTCTCAGCTGTCAGCGTCTTGTGACCAGCTATGCCCCCGACCACGCCTTTGATGAGCAGCTAGATGTGCATTTCACAGGGGCCCAGGGGTCCCTTCATGCCATAAGAAGCTTCCCCTTCCACTATCTGATGGCCTTGCTCCTTTCAGATGGTGCTGTGTGGACCTTAGCTCACAGCCTCCACCACATGGCCATAGGTGGGGCACAGTGTTGTGGCAACAGCATCATCTCTTCTCACTGAGGTCACAGTGGGAACAATCCTCTCGGTCTTACTGACGAGCACAAAACTGTGTATCAAGTTCTCAGCTCCTTGGATATCTATCTCATTGTCCTAGAACTCACTGATTGGTGAGATTGGCTGGCTAGTGAGCCCTGGGGGTCCCCCTGACTATACCTCTCCATTACTGGACTGTGATCATAGCATCTCCATGCCCCACCCCACTCCCATCCCCTGCTTTGATTGTTTGAGGCAGAGTTTTTCTGTGTAACCACCCTGTCTGTACTGGAACTCACTCTGTAGACCAGGATGGCCTCGTACTCACAGAGATCAGCCTGCCTCTGCCACTCAAGTGTTGGAATTAAAGGTGTGTGCCACCACCACCCAACCCATTTTTTCATTGATTTTATTGAGCTATATATTTTTCTCTGCTCCCCTTTCTTCTTCTATCCTCCCCTTCTACCCTCTATCATGATCTCCATGCTCACAATTTACTCAGGACATCTTTTGTTTTCTACTTTCCATGTAGATTAGATTTATGTATGTCTCTTTTAGGGTCTTCATTGTTGTCTAGGTTCTCTGGGACTGTGAACTGTAAGCTGGTTTTCTTTGCTTTATGTCTAAAAGCCACTTATATATGAGTACATGTGATATTTGTCTTTCTGGGTCTGTGTTACCACACTCAATATAATGTTTTCTAGATCCACCCAGTTGCCAGCAAATTTCAAGATGTCATTTTTTCCCACTATGTAATACTCCATTGTGTAAATGTACCACATTTTCCTTATCCATTGTTCAGTCGAGGGGTATTTAGGTTGTTTCCAGGTTCTGACTATGACAAACAATGCTGCTATGAACATAGTTGAGCACATGGCCTTGCGGCACGATTGAGCATCCTTTGGATATATACCCAAAAGTAGCATTGCTGGGTCTTGAGGAAGGTTCTTTCCTAATTTTCTGAGAAATTGCCACACTGACATCCAAAGGGATTGTACCAATTTGCACTCCCACCAGCAATGCAGGAGTGTTCCTTTTACCCCACATTCTCTCCAGCATAAGTTGTCATCAGTGTTTTTGATGACAATGTTTGGTCATTCTTACAGGTGTAAGATGGAATCTCAGAGCTGTTTTGGTTTGCATTTCTTTGATGACTAATGATGTTGAGCATTTTCTTATGTGTCCTTCAGCCATTTTAGATTCCTCTGTTGAGAGTTCTCTGTTTAGGTCTGTACTCCATTTTTTTTATTGGATTATGTGTTCTTTTGGTGTCCAATTTCTTGAGTTCTTTGTATATTTTGGAGATCAGTCCTCTGTCTGATGTGGGGTTAGTGAAGATCTTTTCCCATTCTGTAGGCTGCCATTTAATCTTATTGACCATGTCCTTTGCTTTACAGAAGCTTTTCAGTTTCAGGAGGACCCATTTATTAATTGTTTCTCTCAGTGTCTGTGCTACTGAGGTTATATTTAGGAAGTAGTCTTCTGTGCCAATACGTTCAAGTGTACTTCTCACTTTCTTTTCTATGAGGTTCAGTGTAGTTGGCTTTATATTAAGGTCTTTGATCCATTTGGACTTGAATTTTGTGCATGGTGATAGAAATGGATCTATTTTCATTCTTCTACATGTTGATACTCAGTTATGCCAGCACCATTTGTTGAATATATTTTCTTTTTCCATTTGATATTTTTTGCTTCTTTGTTAAAAATCAGGTGTTTATAGGTGTATGGATTAATATCTGGGTCTTTGATTCGGTTCCATTGGTCCTCCTGTCTGTTTTTATGCCAATACCAGGCTGTGTTCATTACCGTAGCTCTGTAGTAGGGTTTGAAGTCAGGGATTGTGATGCCTCCAGACGTTCTTTTATTGTACAGGATTGTTTTGGCTATCCTGGGTGTTTTGCTTTTCCAAATGAAGTTGAGTACTGTTCTTTTGAGGTCTGTGAAGAATTTTGCTGGGATTTTGATGGGCATTGCATTGAATCTGTAGATTGCTTTTGGTAAGATTGCCATTCTTACTATGTTAATTCTACCTACCCAAGAGCATGGGAGATCATTCCATTTTCTGGTGTCTTCTTCAATTTCTTTCTTCAAAGATTTAAAGTTCTTGTCATACAGGTCTTGCACTTGTTTGGCTAAAGTTACTCTGAGATATTTTCTGCTGTTTGTGGCTCTTGTGAAGGGTGATGTTTCTCTGATTTCTTCCCCAGCCCATTTATCATCTGTGTAAAGGAAGGACACTGGACACTGATTTTTTTTTTAGTTAATCTTGTATCCTGCTACATTACTGAAAGTGTTTATGAGTTGTAGACGTTCCTTGGTACAATTTTTGGGTCACTTATGTAAACTATCATATCATCAGCAAATAGAGAGAGTTTGACTTCTTCTTTTCTGATTTGTATCCCCTTGATCTCCTCTTGTTGACTTATTGTTCCAGTTAGGACATCAAAAACTATATTAAAGAGATATGAAGAAAGTACACAAAATTGTCTTGTTCCTGATTTCAGTGGGATCACTGTGAGTTTCTCTCCATTTAATTTGATGTTGGCTGTTGGCTTGCTGCATGTTACCTTTATTATGTTTAGGTATGTTCCTTGTATCCCTAATCTCTCCAAGATCTTTGTCACGAAGAGATGTTGTATTTTGTCAAAGGTTTTTTCAGCATCTAATGAGGTGATCATGTGGGTTTTGTTTTCAGTTTGTTTATATGGTAGATTACATTGACAGATTTTCATGTGTTGAACCATCCTTGCATCTCTGGGATGAAGCCGACTTGGTCATGGTGGATGATTTTCTGATGTGTTCTTGGATTCGATTTGCCAGTATTTTATTGTGTATTTTTGCATCAATGTTCATGAGTGAAATTGGTTTGTAATTCTCTTTCTTAGTAATGTCTTAGTGGTTTGAGTATCAGGGTAAATGTAGCCTCATAAAAAAGAGTTTGGCAATGTTTTTTCTGTTTCTATTGTGTGGAACAATTTGAGGAGTATTGGTATTTAGTTCTTCTTTGAATATCTTGTAGAATTATGAGCTGAAATTATCTGGTCCTGGGCTTTTTTGGTTGGGAGACTTTCGATGACTATTTCGATATTTTTAACAGTTATAGATATATTCAATTTGCTTATCTGGTCTTGATTTAATTTTCGTAAATGATATTTATCCAGAAAGTTGTCCATTTCCTTTAAGTTTTCCAATTTTGTGGAGCACAGGTTTTCAAAATATAACCTAATGATTCTTTGGATTTCCTCAGTATCTGTTGTTATGTTCCCTTTTCATTTCTGATTTTGTTAATTTGTATATTCTTTCTCTGCCTTTTGGTTAGTTTGGATAAAGGTTTGTCTATTTTGTTGATTTTTCTCAAATAACCAGCTCTTTGTTTCATTGATTCTTTGTATTATTTTCTTTGTTTCTATTTTGTTTATTTCAGCTCTCAATTTGATTATTTCCTGCCATCTAGTTTTCCTGGGTGAGTTTGCTTCTTTTTGTTCTAGATTTTTTTCTAGTTTAATTCACTAGTGTGGGATTTTTCCAGTTTCTTTACGTAGGCATTTAGTGCTATGAACTTTCCTCTTAACACTACTTTCCATGTGTCCCATAAATTTTGATATGTTGTGTGGACATTTTCATTGAATTTTAGGGAGTTTTAATTTCTTCTTTTATTTCTTCCTTGACCCAATGATGCTTCAGGTGAGCATTGCTTAGTTTCCATGTGTTTGGGGGCTTTCTGGAATTAGTTTTGCTGTTGAATTATAATTTTCAGTCACTGTGATCTGATAAAATACATGGGGTTATTCCAATTTTTTTTGTATCTGTTGAGGTTTGTTTTGTTACTTAGTATATGGTCAATTTTTGAGAAGGTTCCATGAGGTGCTGAGAAGAAGGTATATTCTTTTATGTTTGGGTTGAATGTTCTATAGATGTCTGTTAAGTCCATTTGAGGCATAACATCTGTTAGTTCCTTTATTTCTCTGTTAATTTTCTGTTTGACAGAACTGTCCAGTGGTGAGAGTGGAGTGTTGAAGTTTCCCACTATTGGTGTGTGGGGTTTAATGTGTGATTTAAACTTTAGAAGTGTTTCTTTTACATATGAGGGTGCCCTTGTATTCGGTGCATAGATGTTCAGTATTGAGATTTCCTCTTGATGGATTTTTCCTGTGACTAATACAAAATGTCCTTCTTTGTCTCATTTGATTGATTTTAGTTTGAAGTTTATTTTGTTAGATATTAGGATAGCTACACCAGCTTGTTTCTTAGGTCTATTTGATTGGAAAATTTTTTCCCAACCCTTTACTCTGGGATGATGTCTGTCTTTGAGGTTGAGGTGTGTTTGTTGTATGCAGCAAAAAGATGGATTCTGTTTTCGTATCTAATCTGTTAGCCTGTGTCTTTTTATAGGTGAGTTGAGTCCATTTATATTAAGGGATATTAATGACCAGTGATTGCTAGTTCCTGTTATTTTAGTTTTCATTGCTGATGATGTTATTTTGTGTGCTTTCCCCTTCTTTGGGATTTGCTGCTGTGAGATCTGTGTTTTTGTTGATGTAACCAACTTCCTTGGGTTGAGCTTTCCTTCTAACACTTTGTGTAGGACTGGGTTTGTGGCTAGGTATTGGTTAAATCTGGTTCTGTCATGGAATATCTTGTTTTGTCTTTCTATGGTGATAGAAAGTTTTGTTGGGTATAGTAGTCTGGGCTGGCAACCATGGTCTCTTAATGTCTGCATAATGCTTGACCATGACCTTCTGGCTTTCATTGTCTCCACTGAGAAGTCAGGTGTAATTCTGATAGGTCTACCTTTATATGTTACTTGGCCTTTTTCCTTTGCAGCTCTTACTATTCTTTCTTTATTCCATATGTTTAGTGTTTTGATTATTATGTGGCAAGGGGACTTTTTTTTTCCTTTGATCCAGTCTATTTGGTGTTTTGTAAGCTTCTTGTATCTTCATAAGCATATCTTTCTTTAGGTTGGGAAAGTTTTCTTCTATGATTTTGTTAAATATGTTTTCTGTGCCTTTGAGTTGGACTGCTTCTCCTTCTTCTAATCCTATTATTCTTAGGTTTGGTCTTTTCATGATGTCCCCTATTTTCTGGATATTTTGTGTTAAGCTTTTGTTAGATTTAATGTTTTCTTGACTGATGAGTCTATTTCCTCTATTGTATCTTCAGCACTTGAGAGTCTCTCTTCCATCTCTTGTATTCTGCTGCTTATGTTTGCATTGTGGTTCCTGATCATTTTCTCATGATTTCTGTTTTTATAATTCCCTTGGCTTCTGTTTTCTTTATTGTCTCTATTTCAGTTTTCAAGTCTTGAATAGTTTCTTTCATATGTTTGATTGCTTTTTCTTGGTTTTCTTTAAGAGATTTTTTTGATTTCTTCCAATTTTTTGTTTGTCTTTTCTTCCATTTCTTTGAGAGAATTTTTCATTTCCTCTTTAAGGACATCAAACATTCTCCTAAAGTTATTTTTTAGGTCATTTTCTTCTGCTTCATCTACATTCAGCTGTTCAAGTCTTGCTGTTGTAGGGTCACTAGTTTTTTGGTGTCATGTTGCTCTTTGTGGTTTTATGTGTGTTCTTACCTTGTCTACACATCTTTTCCTCTGATTGGTACAGTTGGGACTGTCTGTGATTCTGGTGATTGATTTTCTATTTATCAGTGAACCAAAGGCTCAGATGGCTGCTCCTCATGATGCAATCAGGGCCATGGTTCCAATCACCCTGTTGTTCACTCCATGTTCCTGGTGGTTGCTCTGTGCTCCTGGGGTTCGCTCTGCAATACCAGGGCTTGTTGGGGCCTGCTCCCATGGAGATTGCTTGCTTGGGGCTCTTTCTGCTGAGGTTGCTGCCTTGGACCTGCTCTGACAGAGGTCACTGGCTCAGGCTTGCTCTGGTGGAGGTTACTGGATCAGGCCTGCTCTAGGAGATGTTACTGGCTCAGGCCTGCTACCTCAGTGGTCCCTAATTCGGCTGGGCAGAGGTCTCTGGTTTGGGCCTGCTTTCTCAGTGGTGGCTCCCTTGTATCTGCTCCTGGTCCTGCAGAGTTCTCTGACTTGGTCCTGTTCCCTTGGCAGTGGTTTCCTTGTACCTGCTCCTGTGGAGTTTGCTGCCTCAGGCCTGTTTCTGTAGATGTCCCTGGCCTGGTCCTGCTCCCATGGAGGTCCCTGGCTTGGTCCAGTCTTTACAGAGGTCTCTGGCTCCTGCCTACTCCCTTGGAGGTTCCAGACTTGTGCCCATACCTGCAGAGGTCTCTGATTCCAGCCTACTCCCTCAGCAGTTCTGTTGTTTTTAAATAATGGTTCTGAGGATTGAACCCAGGTCTTCATATCTGCATGAAATCACTTTATGGACCAAACCATCTTCTCGGCTCCTTGGACAGATCTTTTAACATCAGTGAGTTTTAGCTTTTTTCATCCATAGAATGAGTGTAATGACAAACACCTATGTAAAGGGACAGTAAATCTGAAATAAGATACAAAACCAAAATGATTATAATGTACACCTCGTTGTTTCTGGCATGTGTAGGTAGATGTACTACATATAAATACATGTTTGCATGTATGTGTGCAGGTGCATGTGTGTATGTGTGCACCACATGTAAAGACCAGAGGGTGACATTGTCCAATCTTCCTCATTTACTCTCCACTTTATAGTTTGAGGCGGCCCCTTTCTCTTGGTCACTGAGATTGTTGATCTGGCTCATCTCTCCGGACAGCTTGCCCTGAGGGTCTCTTTTGTTGGGCTCTCAGCAGGCTTCCACAACCACCCAGTGCTTGTGTAGGTGCCAGGGATCTGCGTGCCACTCCTTACACATGTGATGTACACACTTCCATTCACTGAACCAGTTTCACAGCTCGGCTTTTGTTTTTGAGATGGTGTCTCACTATATAGTCCAGACAGATTTGTCTTCCTCAACCTCCCGGGTGCTAGGATTACAGGCATGCAATACCACAATGGGCTAACTACCTAATCACCAGGATACGCTACTGGCACCAACACATTATTGCCTGTGTCCGCCGACTCTGATAGACACAAATTAACCTCAAGAACAGGAAAAGGGAGGAGAATTTGGGGGTAGTAGGATGGACTCCTCTTTCCTTCCTGTGAGTGTTTAGGACCTGTTTCCCACATTGAATGCGCAGTAAAAATGGGTAGCAGTGGAATAGAACAGCCCATGGAGACTCAAGGGCTCGCTTCTGAGTGGTGCTCCAATGATAGGCTCTGAGCCTGCTCTCAGACAGCGCCCTGAGAGACAATCAGAACAATGGCATCCCTGAGTGATGTGTCTGACTCAAGGCACACACAGAACCACGATTCGGAGATTCACGTGGGGAGGTGGTGTGAGCAGTTTCCTGGGGAAACAGGGCCTGGGGCTGGGACTGGGGCTGGGTCTGGGTCTGGGTCTGGGACTGGGTCTGGGGCTGGAGCTGGGTCTGGGTCTGAGGCTGGGTCTGGGTCTGAGGCTGGGGCTGGGTCTGGGTCTGGGTCTGGGTCTGGGTCTGAGGCTGGGTCTGGGTCTGGGTCTGGGTCTGGGTCTGGGTCTGGGGCTGGGGCTGGGGCTGGGGCTGGGGCTGGGGCTGGGGCTGAGGATGGGGCTGGGGGCTGGGGCTGGGGCTGGGACTGAGGCTGGGTCTGGGGCTGAGGATGGGGCTGGGGGCTGGGGCTGGGGCTGGGACTGAGGCTGGGTCTGGGTCTGGGGGCTGGGGCTGGGACTGAGGCTGGAGCTTGGGCTGGGACTGAGGCTGGGTCTGGGTCTGAGGCTGAGGCTGGGGCTGAGGTTGGGGCTGGGGCTGGGGCTGGGGTTGGGGTTGGGGCTGGGGTTGGGGTTGGGGTTGGGGCTGGGGCTGGGGGTTCCCTAAAGAAACAGCACCTTATCAGTGGGTGTGCTTTTGTGGTCCAACAACCCCGTATTGATTCACTCTCGGCTGTGGTGACTCACAGTCGCCAATTAACTATTGTTGGGTCTGAAGGAGGCAAATGGGAAGCCAGGGAAAATAGGTGTGTGAGAGAGAATGTCCTGTTCTATTCTGTCCTAGGACGAAGAGCACCTGCTTGGCAGAGTCAAGGCTAGAACAATGTATAGAGTGTGTCCTTGAAAACGCCCAGGAAATCTGGGCTAAGCGGCAGAGAAGCCGCTGGCACCTTACCAGGGGAAGAGCTGAGCAAGAGTCCATGATTTTACCCACTCCTCAACTCTCATGGAGCTTCCCTTAGGGCTCTTGTAGGCAGTGCAGGATGGAGGCTGCCGTCCCGATGCATAGCGGGGTCATCGACCATGAAATCTGTTTGCTTTTGTTTTTGAGATAGGATCTTTCTTTATGTAATCCAGGCTGGCATGGAGTTTACTATATAGTCCTAGCCTTGAACATATCGTCTTCCTGCCTCCACCCCCTAAGTGTTAGGATTACGCCTATGTTCCACAACAGCTGACATGCCTGGCTTTTACATGAGAGCCAGGATCCGAACTCAAGTCCTCATGATTGCACAGTAAGCGTTCTTGTCCACTGAGCCATCTCTCCTGCCACTGGGGGTGAACCTAGAACCCCACACAGATGGATTGATTTTTGACGGGACAGTTTCAACTCAAGCCACATACTCACCAGCCTTGTTGAGACAACTTTCTCAGAGAAGCGTCCCCTGCTGCCTCCACAGCGAGGCTTGTGAAAAATACCACAAAGTGAGGAGAGAGACTCACCTTGGGCTGAGTAATAGAGCCCAGACCCACATTAGACCGAAGGAGGCAAAGTCACCTTAAAGAGAGTAGCTCCCGTCAGCAGAACTATAATTGGATTTAATGTGCAACTTATATAAAGACAGATTGTGTCGACAGGGAAGAAAGCCCTTGGTGGGTCTCCTCTACCATCTGCCCTGGCCCTACCTGAGAGATCTGGCGATCTGGCTGGATCCTGATCTGCCAAGAATGGAGCTGCTTAGTGTTGTCTTCTTGCCGGAGTCTACAATCACCAAGGCACACCTCTGGGCGTGTCTGAGGGGTTTTCTAGATTGCCTTAATTTAAGGGGAAGACCCACTTGGAATGTAGGTGGCACCCTGCCATGGACTGGGGCCCTGGACTGAGTAAAGAGAAAGTGAGCCAAGCATGGGGATTCATATCTCTGCCTCCTGACTGTGGGTGCAATGTGACCGGCTGCCTCACAGCCCCTGCCACCATGACAGACTATCCCCCCCACCCGAGAGCCAAAATAAGCCATCCCTCGGATTGCTTTGTGTCGGGTATTTGGTTGCAGCAAAGAAAAAGGCCAACTGACAGAGAGCACCTGCCAGGCTGACCGAGGTGAGCAGATTGCTTTTCTGTCCTGCATTTGCAAAGACTTCTCCAAGGGCTGGCACTTTGCACCCCTTTCTCTTGGCCTCAGCTTGCTTTGGGCGATGAGTCCTAGTGGATGTGAGTGCAAATACAAACATTTCAACAGGCTAGTTCACAGACACAAGTCTCGTGACGCTGAGCCAAGGCCCCTGCCTGGCTCTACTTGGTCTCTGGATGTCTGTATTGGTTATTTATTTCTTTGCTGTGAGGAGATACCTGACAGGAAACACCTTAAGAGAGGGTTTGTCCATTTACAGTCATCACAGATGGTCACAGGCATCGACTGCTGGGAAGCCGGAAGAGATAAAAGCTGGCGCTCAGCTCCTTCTCTCCTTTTCATGGATATCAGGGCCCCCAGCCCATGGATGCTGCTACCCGCGTTCAGCTTGCCTCTTCCTGCTTCCGTCAAACGTTTCTAGAAACATCCTCCCATATACACCCAGAAGTGCTTTCCACAGTGACTCTAAATCCAGTTGACAATGACGATGGACTGTCAGAAGAGCAAAGGTTTATTTGACTCACAGTTGCGCAGAGAGCTTAGTCCTTCACTGTGGAGAAAGGCATGATGGGTAGGAATGGCTCCACCCATGGGGGTGGGATCATGAGGTGGCAGGTAGAAACTGGTGAGGAACCAAGAGTGGGGATGACTTCCATAGGTTTATCTAGTGTCCTGCCTCTGCCACCTATGTTCCACCTCCTAAAGGCTCTACAGTTGTTAAAACAATATTAAGGAATGGGTACTGGGGAATCAAAAGATGAGCCTGTGGGGAACCTTGCAAATTCAAAATGTAACAAAAGATTTAGCTCACAGTGTTGACAGCAGAAGCATAGTGTGTTCTCTCTCTCTCTCTCTCTCTCTCTCTCTCTCTCTCTGTGTGTGTGTGTGTGTGTGTGTATGTGTGTGCGTGTGTGTGTGTGCATGTATGTGTTCATGCATGTGCAGTGTGCATGTGGAGGCCAGAGTGCAACCTCAGGTGATGTTTCTCAAGTGCCACCCCTCTTTTTGTGAGAAATCTCTCTCACTGGCCTAGATCTTGCCCAAGTTTTGTTTGTGGTTTTTCCCTCATTCTTTACTGCCAAGTAGTTTTCCACGGCATGGATATACCTTAGTTTACCCCTCCCCAGGTTAGGGAAATCTGAATGGTGTTCAGAGTTCTTTGATGGCTAGTAATAAAACAGCCATGAATATTCATATCCAAGTGTTGTGAAAGTCCAAGTTTTCGCTGGTCTCAGGTAAATAGTCAGAAGTGTGACTCGCTGGTTCTTAACAACTGTGTTATACTTTAGAAGAAACCTCCTGAGTGTTCTCTCCATCAGCACAGGCGTTTGGGGCTGGCGAGCTTCCCTTTGTCTCGTGCCACACTAATCGGAAAGTAACGGTCTCTCTCTGTACATCATTTGCATCTCCCTAATGGCTAATAATGCGGAGCCTGTCTTCACGTACTGATTTGCCATCTGTGTATTTTCTTTGGCAAGATGTTCAGATCTTTTGCCCACTTTAAAAAATTATGTTGTTTGTTTTCCTGAATGCTTTAGAGTTCTTTATGTTTTCTACATACAAATCCCTAATTGCGGGTTTTTTTTTTTTTTAATAGAATCTCCCTAAGTAGCCCAGGCAGGCCTAGAACTTCCTCCAAGGCTGGCTTTCCAGGTGCACACCACCATACCGAGCAAAGTTTTGCTTTCATTTAGTTTTTTGTTTTTTTTTTTTTTTTTTAAACACCATGGCTGAAACCCAGGTGAAAAGTATTGGTCAGGACCCTCAAGATCAAGTTCTCAGACCTACTTCTCAGCACAAAGGAGATTTATTTGTCTCACAGGGACAGATGGCAGGGAAACCAGGACAAACACAGGAGACAGAGGATTAAGGAGAAAGGGGAAGGGAAGAAAGGGAAGGGGAAAGGGTGTTTGTCCCTGAGGGACAAAGGGCTGCCTCTGGGTTGAGAGAAGATGGGCAAGACACATGGGAAAATAGTTTATAAAGGCACATGGGGAAATCCCTTGTTTAGATAAGGTGTTTAATTTTAATTGGGCATGTTAATTAGGGAGCTTTTGATTGCTGGATTTCAATACTTGGATAGCCGGACCTTGGTAGTCAGTCTCAGTAGGAGGGATTGGCTAAAAAAGGGAATCAACCTTGGGGGTTAGCTTCAAGAATATAATCTAACCTTTGTTTTTTCTTTTTTTCTTTTTAGGAAAACGGAGGGAATGGGGTAGGGGGATGTGTGTGTGGGGGTATAAGGCCTGCCATGTCTACATGCTCAAGTGGTCTAGTGTCCCTTCACCAGGGTCTTCACCCCTTCTAAGCAGGTGCTCTACCACTGAGCCACACCCCAACCCCTCACTGGGGGATTCTAGGCAGGGGCTCTACCACTGAGCCACACTCCAGCCCCTCAGTAGGGGATTCCAGGCAGGTGCTTTCCTAGTAAGCCCCTCAAGTCAGATCATAATACAATACAACTAATTATGCTTTATATGCTTGTGATCTCTTGGGACAATTCGGAGTGAGAGAAAAATGCTTTTTAACTTTTCACTTTCTTTCAAACTATTTTCGGAGGCTTTAATTTCTCTGTGTAGATCCAAGTTTCTGTCTGGTATTATCTTCTTTCTTCCAAAGGGTTGTCTTTAACACAGCTTATATAATAGATCTACAAACCATGAATTCTCTCTCCTTTTGTTGATCTGGCTGGGGGAATCTTTATTCCATGATTGACTTTGTAAGATAGAATTAACCAGTGCCTTTTACCCCCCTTCAAGTCTTTAAATATATCACCCCTTTATCTTATATACTTCAAAAATTACGTATGTTTGCTTATTTATTTATTGTGTGTGTGTGTGCATGCATGTGTGTATGTTTCTATGCATGTATGCATGTGTGTTGAGCTGAGAAGACAAGTTTAGGAAGTCTTCTGTCATGTGGGTTCTGGGGCCTGAACTCAAACCATCAGGATCAGCTACAAGTGCTTTTATGCCATCAGCTACCTTGCCAGCCCATGATTTGAATACTTCTCCCTAAGAAACTTCCCTTGGCATTATGTGTCAGCTTGTCTTTTACTGTGAGACAATGGTCTTGTACCCTGTAAAGATTTCTCACTTGTATTGGTTTATTAAAACACTGATTGGCCAGTAGCCAGGCAGGAATTATAGGTGGTGTGACCAGATTAAGAGAATTCTGGGAAGATGAAAGGCTCAGTCTACAGTTGTCAGCCATGCATAGAGGAAGCAAGATGAGAATGTCTCACTGATAAAAGGTACCAAGCCACGCAGCTAACACAGACCAAAATTATGGGTTAATGTAAGATGTAAGAGTCAATTAATAAGAAGCCTGAGCTAATAGGCCAACCCAGTTTATAATTAATGTAGACCTCTGTGTGTTTCTTTGGAACTGAATGGCTGTTGGATCGGGTGGGACAGAAACCTCTTTTGACACTCTTTAGCTGCTTTCTGGGTACACTGCTGATAATTAGTCTTCAGGACAGGAAATAGCATTTGTCTGAGATTTCCCTTATTAGCATATCGATGGAAGGTTATTCACTCTAGTGTGCTCTTCTGATCTGTTTAGGTCTGTAATTTAAAGTTACTTTACTTCGGAAAATTACCGCTCAGTAGCTCCACACTGTTTGTGTGCCTCACTGTTTCTCTCTGCCTTCTGGGATTCCCGTGACGTGCATGCAAGACTAGTGGTGACTGTCCCACACCTAGAGGCTCTGTCCTGAAAAGTTCTTTGTTTATTTACTTCTCCCTGTTTCATGGGGACGACGTCCATAAACTTCTCTTAGAATTCACGACTCACTGAGAGAAGACGCTTGGTGCCACGCAGATGGTCACAGTTCTGTCCTCAGGACCCGTGTGGTGAAAGGAGGGAAGGGACTCCAGAGATTTGTCCTTGGCACCCACGTTCGTGTCACCTGAAGTCGTTCCCTCTTGTGCTCTGCCAGAGGTGACTTGAGCATGCTCCCCATTTCCCCCAGGAGAGCCCATTTTCCTTCAGACCACTGCCTTTGTTTCTTTTCTGTTGTGAAAAAATCACCTTGATGAAAGCCACTTAAAGGAGAAGGGGCTCACTTGGCTCACATTTCCAGCTCACAGTTCATGGTGGCAGCAAAGTCGAGGCAGCAGAGAAACTTGAAGCGGCTGTTCACATCGTCTCGATTCATGCATGCACGACTGTGCTCAGCATACTCTCCCCGTTTCATTCAGCCCGTGGTGCAGACCATGACATGGCCCCACCCACAGTCGGAGTGGGCGCCCCACATCAATTCACCCAGTTAAGAAAATCTCCCATAGCCACACCCACAACCCAACCTAAACCACACAATTCCGTGTTAAGACTTTTCTAGCCGGTTCTAGACTGTGTCCAGGTGACAGTTCAAACTAACCACCACAGTTCAGACTTCACAGTCTCCCTGCGAACTCAGCCTTGGGGTGGTTAGAGAGAAGTTATGTTCTTCTCTCTAGTTGGAGAAGTTAGTTGGAGAAGGAGTGATATTCTCTCTGACTTTCTGTATCCCAAAACTCTGGCCTATTTCATTTGAAAAATAAGAAACAGAAAAATCGAAGAGAAATGACTGTTGAATCAGACAGGGAGGTGTTCTTTTGTTTTGTTTTGTTTTTTGTTTTTCACAAATGAAGAAGCAGGGTGGATGCCCAAGGGCCCCGTGTTCCATCAGATCCAGGATCTAAGACAGGGATGAAGACATTTGCCATAGAACGGCAGGCATCCATTTATCTCCCCACCTTTTCACAGACTGTCGGCTGCTCTCCTCTCCCTAGGCTACAGACAAAGCCCTAGCCCATGGGAACCAGGCAGGAAGTGTCACCAAGTGAACAGGCAGGTGTGAAATAGACAAAATCAGTCAGGGGATCATATGCACACCTGGTCACCAAGAACAACCTAATCTCTACTCCAGGTGAGCCTCATCAAGAGAGGGATCATGGGTTGAAGTTTTCCATTTTTCCCCGCAGATAAACTGGAAGCATAAAGTTTTGCCCGAATTTCCCAGTGTCTCATGGGAACTAACTTAAAATCATGTCAACCCCCTGTGTGGGCCAAAGGGAATGGTATGTGGGCTGGAACTGCTGTGACAGCTACCTTTGGCTTGGTGACGTTCCTGTCTCTCTGTGACACATGGAGGGCTGTTCTTCACCATACACCACTGTTTCTTCAGTGTCTTTGCCTGGAGCCTGAAGCCCCAGACTGCTGTCCTTCGGGGCTATACAGGTGCTCAGATGCCTTTCCCCACCAGCTGATCGGTCCTTTGCTTGAGTAGACCTGGAAGCTTCCATTTAGCAAGGCAGAGATCTGAGGGGTGGGGATGTAGCTCAGTGGTTGAGTGCTTGCCTAGTATGTAAAGTCCTTTTTTTAAAAAAATAAAATTATTATTGGGTCTGTGTAAGTGCAGGCACACATGTGTGTGGGAATCAGAGGACTACCTGTGTGTAAGAGCAGGCACGTGTTGCTGTGGTATGCGTGTGGGGACCAGAGGACCACCTCCATCTCCTCTGGGTCCTCGCCTTCCGCCTCCTTCAGTTTGTAGTTATTCAGTGCAGCACGAGCCATGGTAGACGTTCTGAAACATTCCAGGAACTCTTCTGTCTCTGCCTCCCATATCCTCACAGGCATTCTGGGATTGTAGACAATGCGCCATCAGTAACGACTGGTTTTACATGGGTCCTGGGGACTGAACTCAAGTCTTCATACGTGAACCACAAGCCCTTTACCCACTAAGGCATCTCCCCACCACCCAGGCCCTAGGTTTGAGCTCCAGTACCACAGAATAAACACACAAATCTGGAAAATAAATACATAAAATGTGATATATATATATATATATACATACATACACACACACACACACACACACACACACACACACACACACATATATATATATATAAAACCAAAAAGACCTCAGCAGACTTGCAACCCCAGCAGTCAGGAGGCTGAGGTCAGAGGATCTTGAGCTGGTGTCTAATTTGACTACATAGTGAGTCTGTGTCTGAAAAATGAACGACTCTCCCCAAATTGCAATTCAGGAGCTGTATGTCTATAGCATTCAAGGAAACAATCAACCCCAAGTTAGAGCTGCAGAGTCCGTCTGTCCTGACCTCTTTCCATATCTGTACCTCCTCTTCTGGCAGAAGAATCTGACTCTCTGACTGGAGAGGTGGCTCTGGGGTAAAAGGGCTTACAATGCAAGCTTGAAGACTTGAGTTCAGGTCCCTAGTGGTCATACTAGAAGGGGGTTGGGGCGAAGTTGGTAGTATACCTCCAGTGATCTCAGGATGGCGGGGCAGAGGCCAGAGGATCCCTGTGCCTTAGAAAGCTCCAGGTTCAGTGAGGGACCACGTCCACTGAGAGTCTCAACCTGAGCTCCAGATTCAGTGAGGGACCACGTCCACTGAGAGTCTCAACCTGAGCTCCAGGTTCAGTGAGGGACCACGTCCACTGAGAGTCTCAACCTGAGCTCCAGGTTCAGTGAGGGACCACGTCCACTGAGAGTCTCAACCCAAGCTCCAGGTTCAGAGAGAGTCTCCAAAACTAAGGTGGAGAGCAACTGAGAGAGTGCCGTGTGCATGCATGCACACACACACAGATACACACATGCATGTGCACACCCAAAGAAAGAAACTTGACTCTCCCTGACCATTTAAACACCTTTTCTGCAGTCTCAGGCTGTTCGGAAGCTAGTTTCAGAACTGCTTGCTCAAGTCAGAGAAAAGAGCGACTAATTAAAATTCAATATTTACTTGGAACGCTTTTTGGTTTGAGCCTGGGGGTATACAGGCCAAATACTGTTTTCAAAAGTTAATTGAGTTTGTTCTTTTTTCATACATTTCAGTGTGGTGATTGACTTTAATTGTGGTTCAGGTTAGTTTTGTTTGTATCCAGTTTTATTTTTCTCCAATCCGTTCTTCCTTCCTGGTTTTTCTTTTTTTAATTTATTTATTGCTAGATTATGTGTGTATGTGTGTGGTGTCTATGGTGTAGTGGGCATATATATATATATATATGTTTAGTGTAGTGTGTATGTATGTATGTGTGCATGGTGTAGTGTGTGTGTGTGTGTGTGTGTGTGTGTGTGTGTGTGTGTGTATGGTGCATGTATATGGGTGTATGTACCCCTGTGCAAGCATATGGTACCAGATCAAGTCATTGCGTGTCCTCTTTTGCTGCTCTCAGCGTGTTGCCTTGGGGCAGGCTCCCTCTGTACACTGAAGTTCATTGTCAGGCTAGACTGGCTAGCCAGCAGGATCACGGGATCTGCCTGGCTCTGACTACGTCTGACTTTTCATGTGTGTGCTGGGGATTTGCATTCAAATCCTCACATTCTCAGGGAAAGCCCCCTTATCCACCTCCTAACCACTCTTCTTTCCCTCTTTCCCCTCCCTCCTCCTCCACCCCCATGGCCTTCTTTTCTTCTTCTTTGTGACAAGGTCTCACATAGCCCAGACTGGCCTCAAAAGCACTCTGAAGCCACAGACGACTCTGAGTTGCAATCCTCCTGCCTCCACCTCCTGAGTGTTGGGATTGGGCTGTGATTACAGGCATGCACCATTACCTCCAGCTTACTTTCTTTTGCCCTAATAGAACATTCTAGGAATCGGTCCCAGCCAGTTTATAGGATGCACTAGCTTTGTTTTGCTGGATACTTCATTGAGCAGATGTCTCCTGGTTGCTTCAGTCTCTCTGCTGTGCATTTGCATTTAAAATGTTTCCAGGATTTCAGCTGTTATTTTAAGTCTTCAGGGAAATTCCTACAAGTGGAACGCTCGTCGAAAAACTAAAGCACGTGTCCACTTGTGAAATATGCAAGTTTCCTCTGTAAAAGTAATTGTTTCCATTCTTCCCAATAAACTGTATGGATACCCCTTTCCCTGCAACAGAGTGCGGGTGTCATAGATGAGAGGCAGCATCTAGGGGTAGTCTTAATTTGTATATATCTTATTATGAGTGAGGAGGGGCATGCTTTCACACAAGGACCATTGATGTCTTTTCTGTGAGTTATTTTCCCCATTTTTCTTTCGCATCGAAAATTCCTTCCCCCTTATTTTCTTGGTACTTGGGATGGAGCCTAAGGCCTACATGTACTAGGCAAGCACTACCCTGCTGAGCTATGCCTGAAGGTCCTCACTGGCCTGCCCAGAATCCCCCAGTGAGGGACTGGGGTGTGGCTCAGTGGTAGAGTCCCTGCCTAGAGTCCCTCAGTGAGGGGGTGGGGTGTGGCTCAGTGGTAGAGTCCCTGCCTAGAGTCCCCCAGTGAGAGGGTGGGGTGTGGCTTAGTGGTAGAGCCCCTGCCTAGAATCCCCAGTGAGAGACTGGGGTTTACCAACAGTAGAATGGTTGTTTTGTGTGTGTGAGGCTCTGCAACTGGAAGTATACGGGAGCAAATTGCCTGGGAGCATCCATGTCACTTGGAGCCACTAGCCTTGTTAGGAGTAGGAGACACACAGAAAGCAAGCAAACTCTACAGCTCTGCCGAACATGAGCCGTCTTCTAATATTCATAGAGGCCATTATTTACAACTCTTGGGTCACTGGAGAACTGACTGGCATCTTTGTCACTTGAGTGGGTGACCATAAAGCCAATGGGTGAAGAATGTGATTTTTCACTTAGCATGTTTTCCTCCCAGAAGGCAAGACCCAGGGAAGGGGGTATGAAGGAAAAGACGGAGTGATTTTTACCACCCATCCTTTTAAGCATAAACTATTTTTTGGGTCATTGAAATCTTCCTCAAGGCAGAAAAATATCTTGAGCAAAGAAAGGAATGATAGCATTTTCAGACAGAAAAAAACAAAAAACAAAAAACCCTCAAAGCAGAGTAGCTGGTTCCCTTCCCCGGACCATGGTGTAGCCTCCCAGAGAACAGAGTCCAGACTTCTTTCATCACCCAGCACTTAGCAGGTATCTGCTGCCAGCTCTGTGCTGAGCACGATGGTTCCCCCGACCCTCTGTCAGAATGGCAGATGGGTATTGCTATGTTCTGAACTTGTTGGTGCAGGCTGCTGTAACAAAGCAGACACTTAGAACTGAAGAGATGGCTCAGAGGCTAAGTGAGTTTGCCGCTCATCCAGAAGACCTGGGTTTGGATCCCAGCACCTACTTCAGATATCTCATAGCTGCTTGTAACTTCAGTTTCAGAGGATCTGGCACCCTCTTCTGGTCTCCAAAAGTAACTGCATGCACATGGTGCATATAAACTCATGCAGGAGCACACACACATAATTTAAAACGTAATTTAACAATACATTCATTCACATGGGATATGCTCAGAGTGCTTTCACTTATACCCAGAACATAGTAGTATTATATCCACCATGCGTGATTTACATACAAACATGGCTTACAGTCAGTCTGAGAACAAATATGGTTGTGGTTTGAATATGAAATGTCTCGCACAGCCTCATGTGTTGGGAGCTTCCTATCTAGGGTGGGAGGCTATGAAACCCTTAGAGAATCTAATTGGCTTGGAAGTGAGTCACTTAGGTGGTTCTTTGAAGGTTACGGATTGGTCATGGCTTCTGGCCATACTCTCTGCCTCATGGTCCATTGTGATGGGAAGAGTGTGCACTACACGCTCCTGCTGCCTCCCGTGATGAGCAAAGCCCCAGGAAACCTTGAGCCAAAGCAAGTCTTCCTGCCTTCTATCTTATATTTTGGTCATAGTGATAGAATAATAATATTCTCATTCTTTCTTTCCTTTTCCCCTCTTTCTCCCCCTCCCCTTCCCTTCTTCCCAAGGTGAATACGGTAAGCAATTCTGCCTCAGTATACTCTCTCAACCATGATGCTTTGAGTTTCCAGAAACAGCAGAGTCAGGCTGCCAGGGACTGGACTGGACCCTTTGATACCGTAGAAAATAAATCTTCCCTCCTTTTAAGTCGATTGTGTCAGGATTTTTGCCACAGTGATGAAAAGTTAACACTAGAGAGGTCCCTCAGTTGGTGCAGTGCCCCTGCCTCAACCACAAGGACCAGAGTTTGATCCCCTAAAGCAGTTGTTCAAGGACAGAGGACCAGGGAAGCAGGAGCCAGGTGGTAAATTTCAAGGACCATATCCATCCTTTAAAATTGTGAGTGCTTGTGTGTGTGTGTGTGTGTGTGTGTGTGTGTGTTTGCAGAGGAAGCTGGATGTCCTCTCTCACTCTTTTCCCTTTGAGACATGGTGTCTCACTGACTTTGGAGTGAGACTGGCAGCCTGCAACCCCCAGAGATAATGTTTCCACCCCCACCAGCACCCGTAACCTGCGGGAGTGTGTGGTCAAGCCTTTTTACATGGGTGCTGGAGATCTGAACTCGGGTCCTTATGCTTGAATAGCAAACACTTTACCTGCTGAGTCATCTCGAGCCCGAGAGCCGCAGGTGTCCCTGACGGGAGACTCACCCCGCCCTCCTGCTGTCTGTCATTTGGATGATGTTGGCTTTGAATGTCAGCATCTCATTTTTCAGTTCTGGGTTTCTTTGGCTTCCTGTCGTTTAGGAAGGGCAGCGCTTCCTCCGAGGCTGTGAGGCGAGCCTTAGATAAACCGTGGAGGTGTGAAAAGCACCTGTCTAACAAGATTTGCAGAAAGGCGGTTCCAGAAGGTCTTTAATCTGGTCCCTCCGGAGCGTGTGGCATTGCAGGTTCACACCAGTTCAATCAGGTGCAGACAAGTGGGAATGGGTTTCCGCTTCACACAGCTAGCTACTTGGTGACTTTTTCTTTCTTTTTTCTTTTTTTTGCTTTGCACACTGTTCACAAACTTATTTTGAGCTCTGTCTGAGACGTGCATCTGGGGCGGTGAAGGATCAGACAAATGCCGCTTGATAATTAAGGAGCTGGCTTTTTAAAAAAAATCTGTCTGAGGATTCTGCCGGTCTGATTTTTCCACGGCACGTGAGTGGCAGTGGGTAAGGGAAATGATCAGCCCAGGTCTGTTTCACTGTGGCATACGCTGACTGACAGTGTGTTTTATGTTTTTGAGCCATCTGAGAAAGGTTAAGTAAATTAAGTCTACCCTATAGGGGTCTAGGGAGAGGGCTTGGTAGGGAAAGTGCTTGCCTTGCAAACACGAGGACCTGTGTTTGAGTCCCAGCATCTACTTATAAAGATGAGTACTGGCTGGGCGTGGTAGCGCACATTTTAATCCCAGCACTCGGGAGGCAGAGGCAGGCGGATCTCTGTGAGTTGGAGGCCAGCCTGGTCTACAGAATGAGCTGTCCTAGAGAGGACCTGGAGAAGCCCTGTCTTGAAAAACAAACAAAAGAACAAAACAAAACAAAAACAACCCACAGCTGAGTGTAGGGCTAGAGCGCTGGCTCCCCGGGTTATGAGTAGCCACTGCTCTTGCAGAAGACTCAAGGTCAGTTCCCAGCACCCACGCAGGCTGCTCTCGACTTCCTGAAACTTCTGACACCCTTTATTGGTCTCTGTGGATACCCACACGCATGTATCTTTTTAAATATTTAAAAACAAAAGAAATATCACCTCCATGATTTTTTTAAAGCTGGGTATGGTGGCACACATATATAACCCCAGCACTGGTGGAAGAACACAGGAGGAACCCTGAGGTCTGTTGACTAACCAGCCTAGCCAAAACTGGCGAGCCCCAGATCTCATTGAAAGAGATCCTGTCTTAAAAATAAGCAAGGTAGATGTTTCCTGAGGAGTATGACAACTGATGTTGGCTTCTAGCCACATGTATATGCATGTGTGCGCACGCATGCACACACACACACACACACACACACACACACACACACACACACACACACAATCTACCCTGCAAGCTTGAATTGCTATAAAGTTATCCGTGTAACACTGCTGCTCTGCTAAGTTGTACAATCAAATGTAGAAGATTTAATAAGTACTTGATACACTCAAATCAGCTCACAGTTCCTGGGTGTCTTTTCTGTGTGTATGAGACACAAACCTCCATGCTACAAAGAAAGGAGCAGGCAGACCACCAAAGGAGTCTTGCCTTCTTAGATCTTTTAGGTTGCAATAATGTACAAACAGGGGCTGGGTAGATGACTCGGTCAGCCAAGGGCTTGCTGAGCAGACATGAGGACTTGCGATCCCCTGTGTCCTCTTAAGAAGCCAGGCAAACCTGAACACTCCAGCACAAGGATGATCCCTTGGACTTGCTGGCCAGCCAGTCTAGCCAATTACGTGAGCTTCAGGTTCAGTGAGAGACCCTGTCTCAAAAAAAAAGGTAGAGGGCAGGTGAGATGGCTCATTGGGTAAAGGGGCTTGCTGCCAAACCTGATGACCCGAGTTCAAGCCCTAGGAGCTACATGGCAGGAGAGAAATAACTCCAACAAGTTGTCCTCTGGGTTCTCCATGTACGTCATAGTGCTAATGAACACACACACACACACACACACACACAAATACATGCACGCACACACACTGCATAAAAATAAAATGTTTTTAAAAATAAGGTATAAATTGATACTGGAAGATACCTGATGTTGACCTCAACATGCATGCACAGACATGTGTGTGCACCTTGCCATACACAGGCACACATACATATAAACATGCTCACACACTGTATAAAAACATATGATGTCTCCTAAAATATTCCACGTATGTGTTGTGCATCTAAGGATTTACCCAGCCTCACTTAGAAAATTTATGAGAAGAGTTTGGTGGGAAAGATCAATTTAAGTGGTCAGGCCTTAAGGATAACTTGTACCGTGCTGGTAGGACTTAGCTAATGCTGTTAAAGGATTCGCTTAGACAAGGTGCTGCGCTGGCACCAAAACAAAGGACCAGAACTCATTCACAAGCTGTTTAGGCCAGGCGTATGCGTGTTCGCTGTCGTTTGCAGATCTAATTCTACCGTGTGCCTGAGATGTTGTCCCTGAGCTCACATGAAGAAACCCACGGGAGGAGAATGGGCACTGAGAGCCGACAGCTCACGCTGGCTCCTCTCAGAAGGCCCTTGATGCTGATGGATTCTCTTCACCGCCCTGGTTCCTGCACTTACTAAAGGCTCCATAGAGACTCTGTGATTTGTCCTTTTGTGTTTCCAGTCAGGGCCTGAGAGGAGCCCTATCGAGTTTCCTCGGATATTATCTCGCCCACCTGATGCCTGGGTGTTATAAGATGCCTTGTTGCTGGAGAGATAATACCCTGGCCTGATGATGTCTGTCACCTAGCTGGGCAAAGGGCGAGCCCGTGGAAAGGACTCTGGAAAAAGAAGCCCTCGCCTGCTCTGTGGAGTGGGTGGCTCGGGACAAGTGTCTGCTGTTCCAGAACACCGGGACTAGGCAGGGCCATCCCCAAAAAGCACTCCTGTCGGGCTGGAGAGAGAGCATAGTCAAAAAGTGCTTGCCACGCAGGCATGAGGGCCTGAGTCCAATCCCCTACACCCCGTAAACAGAAGCTAGGCTGGTGAGACATCTCTGGGTAAAGCGGGGCAATGTGAATCCGAATCCCAGGGTGCACACAGTGGAAGGAGGGAATTGATTCCTACAAGTTGTCCTCTGACCTCTGTGTCTGGGCAGTGGTCTGTGCACCTGTGCGTGTGCACAAGCTAAAATAAACACATAAATGTAACCAAGGGAAAAAAACTTAAAGCCAAACACGGTAGTGAACATGATAACCCCAGCACTGTGAAGGTAGGGACAGGAGGATCCCTTGGGCTTGCTGGCTAGCCTGGCCTCTTCAGTAAGCTTCAGGTTCCAGTGGGAGACCCTGCTCCAAAATACAAGGTGAATGGCTCCTGAGTAATAACCCCCAAGTTGACCTCTGATCAGTGCAAGTGTCTGTCATTCCAGGACACACATGCTCACAGCCCCTCTCCACCGTGTCCTTGCATAAATAGGAACATGTGAACACATCTGCATGCCATAGCAACTCTAGCAAACTGTCCTCTGACTTCTACATGGACGCCAACTGCACATGAACACACACACACACACACACACACACACACACTCATGCACGCCCACACAACCTCCTATATCCTCACCTACCTTGCCTTCATAGGTTCTGTACCCCGCTAGTCAGGGAGAAAGGGTAGGAGTCAGGTGGGGAATAAACATAACTGACCTTGGCCTCAGAGATAATTTAATCCCAAATCTGCAATTTTGGAAGGCTAGAGGGACCAGGCAAGTGTGTAAACATTGGTGCCTGACTTATCCAAGTCTGACTGCTTTTAGGAAAGAATTAAGATTCAAAACACGTGTCTTCTAATAAGTAGCCAGCTAAGCAAAACCCATCATGGGCATGAACTTGCCCTCAAATCACTAACACATAATTACTGATCTAGTCCATGCCCTCATTTACAGACCCAAGTCCCTCTGTGAGAAGTGGCTTCTTTCTGGGGCATAGCTGGAATCCAGGTTACCTAAATCCCCTTCCATGGCTGGCGACTCCTCAAAGTCTACCATGTTAGGTGGTGTTGGGAGGGCTCCATCCCTCAAGAGGAAACAAAAGACTCTCCCTCCTCCTTGTAAAGACCCAAGGACAAACCAAAGAGCCCATGGAGAAGTGTGGGGGCTCGCTGGTCTTACAGCGCTTGGGGGAGGGGCATTTACAGGACTATGGGAGACCCCAAGGCAGTCTCTCTAGACATTCTTCAGCCAGCTCGGGTGATGACTTCCCCACAGCACAGAGATAGAAGTCTCTCCCAGTTAACCTCCTCCAGCCCATGGACTCTAACCCCGCCCCAAGACCAATCGCCATGTGCCATCAGGACAGAGAATGGCACCCACTTGACTTAGAGGAGCAGCTGGAATCCAGGTGAGGGTTCAGTGACCTTTCCGCCCCGATTTGAGGGAACATCAACCATCGGCGAGTTCCATCATCACCAACTCTTGCAGACAGCAAACAGCTGGCCCGATGAAGGTGGACGAGGGCTATTTTGCTCTGAGGCACAACACCTTCTCTATAGAACACATTTCGGGGGCAGGAAATGAAATCGTTGGTCTTTGAGTGCCAGACTTCCAGATCTGCTGATGCTAAGCTCTCTTGACCATGGCTTCTTGGGAAGGTCTGAATTATCCTTCGAGGAAGGTCTTAGACATAGACCGGATGACCTCTGGCCTCATTTCTACATCTGCCACTGGGAAGTGAAGCTCCTAAGTTGTTGGACCTTAAGTCTATGAGTGACCCCTGGTGTGAACAAAGACTTGGGAAGTGTTGTCATTGTGTTGTCTTACTGGGATAGCTTACATCATTATTTGGCACGACGTCAAAACACCGTTGGTTGACTGAGGGTGTAGGCTTAGTTGGTACTGCCTTTTTCTAGCATGCTTAAGACTTTGAGATCAATCTCTAGCACCATACACACACACACACACACACACACACACACACACACACACACAAAGACAATACAATATTGGGGAGCTAAAGGGATAGTTTAGTCAGCAAAGCTTGCAAGCATGGGGACCTCAGTTCAAATCCCCAGAACCCATGTAAAATTAGCTTGATATGGCAGTGCATTCTTATGATTCCAGTGTAAACAGAGGCTGCTAATTCATTTCCCAGCCGCCCGGACTTGAATAATCACACAGAAATTTTATTAATTACAACATTGTTTGACCAATAGCTTAGGTGTATTTCTACCTAGCTTTTACATATTAAATTAACCCATTTATATTATTTTGTATTTTACCACAAGGTTCATGGTTTGTTATCTCTTGATTCTTGGGCAGCTATGTGGTGTCTCCCTGATCCTGCTCACTCTCTCTCTCTCTATCTCTTCCAGCCTGGCTCTATTCTGCCCTGCCATAGGCCCAAACAGCTTTATTCATTAACCAATAAAAGCAACACATATACAGAGGGACATCCTACATCATTCCAGGGCTGAGAAGGCGGCTGGGGCCCATGACAAGCTAGTCTAGTCTAACAGGCAAGTTTCAGGCCAGCCCTGCCTCAAAAACCAGGTTGGATGGTGCCTGAGGAATGGCACCCGAGGTTAACCTCTGAAATCTACTGATATGCTTGTACACACTCACACACTCACTCACACACACACACACACACACACACACACACACAGCATCAGTGAAATAAAATAAGTTATTCGGAAACCTAACTAAAAGACAATGACTAAAACTAGGCTTCGTGTGTGATTCACACCGAATACTAGGAAAACTTACAGGAAGGGAGACCTCACAGCCCAGCCGGGGAAACACTGAATCACAAACTCCAGGCAGTAAAGCCATCCGAGGTGAATCCCAGCAGCCAGGACAGTAAGAATTTGTTCCTGAGAAAGATACGGCACAGAGCTTTCTTCTGAAAATGAAAAATAAAAAAAAATATTGGACAATCTGCTTACTAAAAACCTCCAAGGAAAGAACATCTTCCCATCATAAATACTTTATATTCAAACTGTCGAGAGACTGAGAAGGAGGGAGGGCATTTTTCCCCTCAAGTGAACTGAGATCCTTTCTAATAAACTAAAATTTTCCAAAGGATGAGGTATAAAAAGTGGAGCGAGGGCTGGAGAGAGAGCCTGCCACCAAGTCTGACGGTCTCTGTCCACACCCACTGGATGGAAGGGTGGAGCTTACTCTTGAGTTGCCCTCTGACCTCCTTGTGTGTGCAGTGGCATGCGTGTGTGTGTGTGTGTGTGCGCGCACACACACACACCGAATAAAATTTAAAAAATAATTGTAAAAGCATTCTTAGGTGGAGTGAGTTATTCCTATGCTATTAAAGTGAATTACATCTTCTTAGCTATTTAAAAGTTGTTGGGACTGGACTGGAGAGGCAGCTCAGCAGTGAAGAGCACTGACTTCTCTTCCAGAGGGTGCAGGTTCATTTCCCAGCACCCACATGGCCGCTCACAACTGTCTGTAATTCCAGTTCCAGGGGAGCTGGTACTCTCACACAGACATACATGCAGACAAAATACAATGCAATAAAATAAATAAATCTTTAAAAAAGTTGCTGTTGTCCAGCTGATGGCTCAGCAGTTAAGAGCACTGGCTGCTTTTGCAGAGGACCTGGGGTTGGCTCCTAGCACCCACCTGGCAGCTCACAACACTGTGTAATTCCAATTCTAGGGAATCTAACACCTTCTGGCTGTAATGGGAATACACAGAGTGTATTTACAGGCAAAATTCATTCAAATAAAATGAATTTGTATATGTTGATGTTGTCAGTTGGGTTTCTCCATGCTGGAAGTTTGTCAGAGAGTTTCCACTTCTGAGCTTTTGATTCTTCTTTCTACAATTTATTTTTATTTTACTTGTGTGTCTGTGTGTGATATGTACATATATGTATGCAGTTGGCCGTGGAGGCCAAAAGGGGGTGTCAGATCCCTCGTGGCTGGAGTTCCAGGCATTTGTGGGCTGCCTGATGTGGGTGGGTACTGGGATCTGAACTCAGACCCTCTGATAGAGCAGTAAGTGCTCTTAACTGTTGAGCCATCTCCAGCCCTGGCTTTGGTTCTCCCACAGCTGGTACAGTGGTGCTGACATTTCTGTCTCACGTCATGGATGTGGCTGCTTTCTCCAAGCCTTTGATTCCCATCCCAGTGCTCACAATTCCTCCAGCGTTCAATGCAGCACGCGCTTACGGGAACGCATTTCGACAAGAACCTCTGGAATAAAGACTTACATACCGCCCCCAACACCCGCATCAGGCGCTCGTATCCAGCACCCCAGGATATAGCCTGTATTCGTTGCCTTTTCCCATTGCTAAGACCAAATCCTGGAAAGATTTAAGTACAGAAGGATTCATTCTGGCTTATAGTTAGAGGGGGACCCATGGCAGTCGGCAGGAAAGGCATGACAACGGGGGTCGGTCAGGCCGGACACATTAAAGCGGCGGCGAGAAAGTAGAGGATGAGCAGCAAAGGGACCAGACTACAAAATCCTAAGGACCAGACCGGGGAGATGCTTCAGAGGGTAAAAGCACTGAGCAGGCAAGCCCAGTGTCTGAGCCCCAGGACCTGTGCAAAAGCGGGATGTAGTGACCTATCTGTGATACCAGCACAAGATGGAGGGAGGATGGAGGCAGGAGAGAGGTCAGAAGTTCGCAGGATCGATAGCCTGGGGCTTCATGGAACACAGCAGAAAAAACAAGACAGACCCTTCCTTGAAGTTGTGGCAGGTGGGCTAGTGAGATGGCTCAGCAGGCATCTGTTGCTAAGCCTGATAATCTGAGTTCAATCCCCGGGACCTACATAATAGAAATAAAACAGCACTTCACACAGACTGCCCTCCGACCACCACATACATCCATACGTGTGTGCATGCACACAGGTTCTAAAACATATTAAAATGTAATTTTAAAAGAGATGGAAGGATTAAAGGGACCGACCTCTGACCTACACAGGTGTATTATGGGACACTTGCACTCACACACGTGCCCAGAATAAAACAATTGAAAAACAATTAAAAAAAAAAAACCCTAAACCTTACGGCCCATCCCCAGTGACCTACTTCTTCCAGAGAGGCTCTGCCTTTTACATTTCTCCAACCTTCCTAAACAACGCCATCAGCCTGAGAGAAAGTGCTCTCTCTCTCTCTCTCTCTCTCTCTCTCTCTCTCTCTCTCTCTCTCTCTCTCACACACACACACACACACACACACACACACACGAGCCTGTGGGGACACTTGGAATTCAGAGCCCAGCACTGCCCCCACCCTCACGGTCCTTCGGACAGCAATCACTTTGGACCTCTGCCTGCTTCGGGTGTGTCATGACTGAGCCCCTGATGCCAGGCAGGGACTAGGGAAGGAGGGGGAGACAGCTCTTGGTGCTATTCTATAATCTTCAGTTAGTCCCTTAGTGGGGCGGAAGGTTTGGTCTTCCAGAGGACATTGGCCCTGGTGACCCCATCTCCATCCTCAGGATTTCTTCCCTGCTTATGCCTGGAGGAACAGACTGGCGGGGCTGTGACAGAGAGTCAATTGACTGGGGAGGACCTGGCTTACTCTAACAATGAAGGCCAGGCCCTGACTTTTCCTCTCTTCTGCCTGCAGGAGATAAGAGTCTCTTTATTTGCTGCAGAGGGGGCTCTCTTGAGTTTCATGTGTTGACTTTTACGGTCTTTCCCCAGAGGCATTCGTGGCTGGCTCATTAAAGAGCATCTCACTCCATTGATATCTCTCATTTCATTCTAGTACACTTTAACCCCTCTAGAACCAGAGAGACTGGAAGAGAGGGCGGATAACGGGTTTCAAAAGACAACTAGATAAGAGAAATAAATCCCAGTGCTTTACAGCACGGTAGGGACGTTACAATTTACAACAATTTATTTTAAATCTAAGAATCATTAAAAGACAGGAGTTCAAAGTTCTCCAGCAGCTGGGGAGACAGAGCAGTTGGTAAAAGTATTTGCCACGTTAGCTTGAGGACCCGAGTTTGATCACCCCTGTAACAAGCTAGACGTGGTGGTAAGCACTTGTAATCCCAGTGCTGGGGAGGCAGAGGCGGGCAGAAGCCTGGCCTTGGAGATCATCAGCTTAGGCAGTGAGCTCCGGGTCCCAGTGAGAGATCCCACCTCTAAGAACAAAGTCGGTGGCTCCTGAGGAAAGATGCCCAAGGTTCACCTCTGGTTCCAACACACGTGTACACTTGAGCACACAGGAATAGGCGCTGTTTGGAGCAAGAGCATGCACACTCGTGAACTCGTGAACACACACACACACACACACACACACACACACACACAGGTTCCCACTATAGGACGGGGGGAGGAAAGAAAGAAGTTTCTACAGTTACGAGTCACAGAAGACATATAAATCTGCCATCAGCACTGCTTGGAGGAGCGCACGGGATAAGGCGAAAAGGAAGGCCCCCAAAACGCTGCATAAAGAAGATGGTGGAACGTTGGGTATGACAATAACACAAGCATCTAGGACTGCCCAGGATAGGAGCAACTGGAGAACCACCATAAACGGGCCACACATGCGTGCTTAGCATTGTCGGGGCATAAATGATGATGATGATGGTGAGGATGATGAGAAATATAAAACTTCCTTGGCTAGGCTTTTCCTCTCTTCTCTCTCTCTTTTTTTGTTTGTTTTGTTGTTTGTTTGTCTTTTGAGGACAGGGTTTCTCTAGCCCTGACTGTCCTAGAATCACTCTGTAGGCCAGGCTGACTTTGAACTCGGAGATCCACACGCCTCTGCTTCCCAAGTACTAGGATTAAAGGCATGTGCCCCACCACCGCCTGGTTTCTCTCCTTTCTTTTTAAAGTCAGGGTCCCATATAGCCCAGGCTGGCCTCAAACCTACTATATCCAATCAAATGCAGTGCTTCCTGCATGCTAGGTAAGCACTCTATCAACTGACCTTCTTCTCCAACCCCTGTTCTTTGTTTTGAGAGTCTCACGTATCTCAGACTGGTCTCGAACTCACTACATAGCTGAACATAATGTTGAACACCTGTTCTTTATAAACAGTTTTTACACTTTAGTGTGTGCTCACGCATGTTGTATGTGCAAGCACACATGCCACAGTGCACATGTGGAGGTCAGAGACAAACTTGCAGGAGTCAGTTCTCACCTATTTCACCTACCACAAGGCTTTAGGCTCTGACTCAGACCTGCCATTGGCTGTGGCTGTCCTAGGGAGGCGGGGCGATTTCAATGAATTCGGCAGAGGGCATGTTCTAGAGAGGGACTGAGGATGGCCACTTCCCCAGGCTTCTGGCACCTCCTCCTCCTCACATCCTTCCCCTGGGTGCCTCCCAGCTGAAGCTTGAGCAGGTGACCTTTCAAAATGTAGATCCGCTCACGTGGCCACCCTCTAGCTGGCAGATCCGCTCACGTGGCCACCCTCTGGCTGGCAGCCCTTTCACCTCCCCAGTACCCTCAGAGAGGAAGGGACTCCTGCAGTTTCTTTTCTTGTGTTTTTCCTTTATTATTTTCTTTTATTTCTTGTATTTTATTAAGATAGGGTTTCATGTAGCTCAGGTTGGCCCCAAGCTCACTATGTACTGAGGATAACCTTGAACTTCTGATTCTCTTGCTTCCATCTCCTGAGTGCTGGAATTGGGTGTGCTCCTCAACGTTCAGCTTATGCAGATCTGGGACTGAACAGAGGGCTTCATGCACCCTAGGAAAACATTTTGCCAACTGAACCACACCCTTAGCTTCACATGTGTGTGAGTGTGTTCGTACACACACACACACACACACACACACACACACACACACACTTAAAGACAGACTCTGGCCGGCTATGAGCTCTCAATCCTTCTGCTCGACCTCCCAGGCACTGAGATTACAGTTGTGCACCACCACGCCAGAGCACAAACAACCTCATTTTCTACAACCCTCTTCAAACATCAAAACATTATTTTTGCATTGCAACTCTGTGTGTGTGCGTGTGCATTGGTGACATCATCTTTTCTAATCACATACAAATCGCACATACTAATGGGTTTCATTATGACTGTCTTGTGCATATGCTCATATTCACCCTCGTCATCCTCTTGTCCCCTTCCTCTTCCCAACTAAGTCTTCCTTCTGGTTTTGAGGAGACTGGATCATTCGCAGAATCTGGAGCTCTTGGATTTGGCAAGGTTGTGGCTGGCAAACTACAAAATCCACCTGTCTCCATCATATCGTCTCCCCCAGCTCGAACATTACAGGCCTGAACAACCATGCCTGGCTTTTACATTGGTCCTTGGTCCCCATGCAGGTCCCCAGATACAGCAGGTACTTTGCCCACTGAGCCACCTCCCCAGCCTGGTGTAGTTCCCATACTTCATCAGTTTTACTTTCTTGTTGTTTGCACCTCAGTCTCCCTGACTAAACTGGCAGCTCTGGGAGGACAAGGACCCTGGCTGATTCATTGCTGTCTCTAACTCTGAGTTCTGTACTATGGAGCAGTTAGCAGAAAGGCAAGGCAGATACAGAAATCTCTAGGGGTAACGACACTTCCCCAAACGGACCTACTAAGCGAACGGGAAAACTAGTGTCCGGCAGAAATTCCCTCTAGGGGAAGTTTGGGGACATGGATCAAGCACAGAAGAAAGGTGAAGTCACCAGCAAAGACAGGAGTCCGCACTCACCTTTACAGACATGCTGCGTTTGGCCAGAGGAGCCTTAAATCCAGAGAGAATCTACAAAAGACCAATGGAATAAATGGAGGGCTGTGATGCCCGTGAAATGGAGAGGGTGAATAAGTGACCACCCTGGCTTTGAAGGTTTGGGATGGAGGATGCAGGGTGGAAGTCAAAACACGACACAGGAAGTGAGTGAGACTCCAACAGGGAAGGTGTCAAAACGGAGGGAATGGAGTCTGTTGCCAGGATGGCTTAGACGGAAGAGTTCTACACAGTGGGAAACAGATAGGTGCACTGTCTGTGTGAGAAGCAACAGAGGGGCTGGGGCTATGCTCAGCGGGGAAAGTAGTTGCCTAGCATGCTGGAATCCCTGGGTTCCATTCCCAGAACTGCAGAAGACAAGGCAAAGTGGTACACACTGTAACCCAACACTTGGGAGAGGAAAGCAGGTCGATCAGGAGTTCAGGGTCATCCTTAGCTATAGAGTTAGTTCAAGGTCAGCCTGAGCTGCGTGAGACTACAGGGGGTTGGGGGAACAAGAGGAGGCCAAGCTGGAGGCCCAGTAGGCTCACCCTCAGTTTGTGAAGTTATGGGTAGTCAGACTACAAGGCTAAGGGCTGCTAAACGCTACCTGATGAGTTCTAGGCAAGTGAGAGACGCTGCCTCAAAAAGTTGGTGGACAGTGTCTGAGGAATGTCACCAAAGGTGTCATCTGATCTCCATACACAGGTGCACACACATGCACCCCACAGGCATACACTCCAAAATACTAGTGATTAGCACACGGGGTCTCTACCCTCGTGAGTGGATTAATACCCTTCTCCAGAGACTTGGTACAGGTTCTTGAAACTGATGAAGTTTCCTTTGGAGTCACGTCTGGATTAGTTAGCGACAGAGGAGTTGTTTGGAAGCCAAGTTCCCTGGGGTTTTGGTACTCCACGTGCCACTGGCTCACCATCCACTTGTGCTCCTGTGATGTGATGTCATCAGCCACAACTGCTTCACCAGAAACTGAGCACATGCTCTTGGGAATTGTGAACTCAACAAATCTCTTTTCTTTATAAATTGCACAGTCTCCCGTGTTTTGTTATTGCAATACAAGACAGACTACGGTAGACACCTAATGATGGCTGTTATTTAAAATCATCTCCTTCATTCTTTCTTCTCTCTCTCTCTCTCTCTCTCTCTCTTTCTTTTTTCTTTTTCTTTTTTGGCGTGGCAGTGTAGTCAAGGACAGGCTCCAGAAGCATGAAGCTATTATGGAATCATCTTTTATGTCCGTCTTTTCCTCCTCCCAATGCATAGCGGTGTGGCGGACCAGACCAGTCTTTGCACTGCAATCTCTAATCTTTCCCTGGATCCCGTGAAGCATGATGTGAGTGATGGAAAGCAGATAAGAGGACCCTTTCAAACCCTGAAGCTGGGTTTCAGAAATAGTTACACATTGAGGTGTGAGCGCCTAGGCTTTCCCTGAGAGAGCGTGAGGAGGATGAAAACCCATTTCAATACAGATGAGAGGGAAAGAAAAGGTTTTATTTTAATTTCTCTGTATGGGTGTTTGGGATTGTGGACACAAATCCAGGACCTTGCAGAGGCCGGGAGAGGACTCCGAATCCCCTGCAGCTGGAGTTACAGAGGTTGTGAGTTGCCCAACATAGACGCCGGGAACTAAGCTTGTCCTCCGGAAGAACAGAGCGTGCTCTGAACCCCTGAGTCATCTCTCCAGTCATTTGTTAATTTACTTCGACAGAGCTTTGATATAATAAAGAGAAAACTGAGCTCTGAAAGTATCTGACTGTTTGACATTTATGGGTCATCAAAATTTTCATCCTTGCCCTCCCTTTATAAAGATTTCTTTTCTGCCATGTGAGTGTGTGAGTGTGTGTGAGTGTGTGTGAGTGTGTGTGAGTGTGTGTGTGTGTGTGTCCATGTGCCTGTGTGTCCATGGATCCTCTGCAGCTGGAGCTGCAGGCAGCGGTGGGCAGCTCTGCGTTGGTGCTGAAAACCCAAGCTTAGGTTCTCTGGGAGAGCAGCAAGGGCCCTTCGCTGCAGTCTCCAGCCCCGAGAAAGCAATGGCTGGGAGGCCGCTCTCCGGCGTCCGTCCCATTCCTTTCTTTTTTCTTTCTCCGGTCTCTGTTGCATTTGGGCCCCTCCATCTGCGTTTATTGTTCTGAGGTGTTATTGTTCTCATCTCTTTCGAAGTTCTCTTTATGCCTGCGGCTCGTGTCCCTGTCAGCCCCTTTGCTGTTGTTCAATATCCCATAGGAGGGCGTTTAATCTGCCAGGTTTTTCTGAAATCTCATGACGGAGATTAAGTGAATAAAGAATATTGCAGCACAAAGAAGAACGACAAAGCTATTTCCTGAATATGATAAAAGAAACGGAAAGAAGCAAAATGCGATGTCTGAGCCCAGGTGCGTACACAAGCTTGCTCACATGTGCGCATGTCCGTTCACACACGGATGGCACGCGCAGACTCTTGGCTGTATACACAATTCACCCCAGGTCTCAGAACTGTGCTGGAGTCGGGGTGAGGAGCAGAGAGAGCGAGAACTATACCATTTCTTAGCTCTCAATTGCTTGGTTTATGACAAAGAATTTATTGTGCAATTTAAAAATATTTCAAATATATGGGGTTTTTTTTTTGCACAAAATGACCCTTAAAAATGTGTGTGTGGGGGGGTTGCACACATGAGGGTGGTTGCCCACAGAGGCTAGAGCAGGTGTCAGATCCCCTTGTAGCTGAGCTATAGGTACAGGCAGTGTAAGCCACCTAATATGGGTTTTGTGAACCAAACTTGGGTCCTCTACAAAAGCAGTAAATACTCTTAACCACTGAGCCATCTCTCTCGCTCCAAAATGACACTTTAAAAAATTTACATCTGAACCTGAGTGACCTCTGTAGGCCTTGGCACTTCAGGGAAGAAATGCCACTAACCCCGGATATTGTCTCAGATGTCGACTGTGCCTATACAAGGTCAGCGAAACCCGAATATTTAAGTCTGGGACCTTTAGACTTCAGTCTGTTTTAAATCCTTGGATCTAATATAGAAGGAATGAAGGGTTCTCAGGTGTGGCTTTGTATATGAAGTGATTAGCAACAGCATCAGCAGCTACAGCAGAAGACTCCAGTGCTTTGACCTCAGATCAAATACCCAGGCAGGTCTAATATGGCGGTGGGGGGAGCTGAAGTTCATCTATGCAGTCGTGACAGTCTTTGGTTTTTGTTTGTTTTTTGGGAGCAGGGTCTCACTGTGTTATGTAGCCATGATTGGTGTGCAACACACTATGTAGATCAGACTGGCCTCAAACTAACAAAGATCCGTCTGCTTCTGCCTCCAGAGGGCTGGGACTAAAGGTGTGCACCACCACACTCAGCAAGAAATTATTTATGTGTATATATGCACCTGTGTTCATGTATGTGTGCACGTGTCTATGTGGGTGCCTAAGCAGGGACAGGGGAGGGTGGATACCCAGATCTGGTGTACAGGTGATGGTGAGCCATCTCACATGGGTGCTGGAACGTGGATTCCGAATCTTTGGAAGACCAGTTTCGGTTTTTCAAGGCAGGGTTTCTCTGTGTAATCCTGGCTGTCCTGGAACTCACTCTGTAGACCAGGCTGGCCTTGAGTGCAGAGATCCGCCGGCCTCTGCCTCCCGAGGGCAGGGATCAAAGGTGTGCGCCACCACCGCCTGGTGGTTCTTATACCTCTGAGCCACTTCTCCAGTCCCATACCTTCTCTCTCAAAAATACTCTTATTTTTTGTTGTTTTTGTTTTTGAGACAAGATCTGGTCTCAAACTTATGGACCTCCTGCCTCAATCTCCTGAGTGTGATCCCAGGGCTATGCATCATCCATGCTTGCCCGTGTGTGTGTGTGTGTATGTGTGTGTGTGTACACTCACACATCAGTGTGTTCCTTTGTGTTTGTGTGTTCGTGTGGGTATAGGCCAGTGATTAACCTTTAATGTCATTTCTCAGGTGACATCCACCTTGAGTTTTGAGACAATCACTCACAGTTTTGAGGTTCTCCAAGTAGGTTTGTCTGGGTGGCCAGGGATCCCTAGGAATTCCTCTCTACCTCTCCAGCCCTGGGATTACAAACACAGGCATTATGCCCAGCCTCTTTGAGATGGGGTTTGGGGATCAAATGCAAGTCCGCAGGCTTGCAAGGCAAGCACTTTCCCAGCACAGGCGGCTCCCCAGGTCCTGTGCCTGGCTTTTAATCAAGGTTTAGAAATCAGTTAAACTATCTGTGCGGCAGCACTGAGAACTTATAAACAGGTCGCTTTACTGGGCTTTAAAAAAATCCCTCAACTTTCTGACATCAAACAGCACAATAACTGGGAAGATTTCCGTCTGAGTCTGGAAACAGAGCCAGTTTCGGCCTGCACCCGGCGGAGCCAGCGATCAGCCGAGCAGTATATCTCCCAGCATTTCCAAGCTGGATGGTCCCCCGTGGGCCTTAGCGATCATGCCAGCTTTCATTTTACAGAGAAGGAAATGTCACCCACAGGAATTTGTTTCCAGATTTACTGTATTGGCGGGGGGTAGGGGGGAGAGACACAGGATATATATTTGTCTGTATGTGTATATGAGCAGGGGAGGGGGAGGGGAAAGGGGAAGAAGGAAGAAAGGAGGGAGGCGGGGAAAGGAAGAGGGAGGGAAAAAGGAAGCAAAAAGGACGGAGGGGATGGAAGAAAGAAAAGTATTGTAAAAGACCTGTGTGTGTGTGCGCGCACGCGTGTGCACGCGTGTGTGCATGTGTGTGTGGGGGGGTGAGTGTGCGTGCATGCCTACACAGGGAAGTCAGAAGACAACCTCAAGTGTTTGTGAGACAGGGTCAGTCTCTCATTGGCCTACAGTAGACTAGGTGGATGGCCAGTGAACCCCAGAAGTCTGCCTGCCTCCACCCCCTAGTTCTGAGATTAGGAGAATGCCCCTCGGGTCCAGGTGATTGACACGGATGTTAGGGTTTGGGCTCAGGTCCTCACACTTGAGCAGCAAGCGCTTCACCAGCACAGGCATCTCCCCAACCCCATCTGCATTATTTTATACATCTGAGAAACTGATTCATTTAGTTATATCAAAAAGGGTTTTCTTAGGATCATTTTTTGTTTTTATTTAACCTTGGGATTAAAAAAGAAAAGCAGTCAAGGTCCAAATGGATTGTTGAGAAGTGTTCATTTGCTCTTGCTTTTGAATTTTGTACCAACTCAGCTCAAGACCCGGCCTTGGCCTCTTGCAAAGAAGCAAAGAATATTCTTTTAAAGTCTGTATTGTCACTCAATGCGCTTCTCAAAGAAGCGCTGTTTTCATCTTTGCAGATTTAGTGCAAGCATTTTGTTTCAGAAAGAAATCCTCTAGGATTAACCTGAGCTTTCCCGGAACAAATGGTGTGCTCGGCGGAGGAGACCTTGGCCGAACAGCATCCAAGGCGCAGAGGTGGAAGGCTTGGCTATTGTGCTTTCCTTATTGATTCGGAAGTGGGAAATAAGACCTGGCCATTCAGAGCTGGCTGCAAGCTACTCGTCAGTGGCTGGGATTGCATGCTCCGGAAGAATGAAGTCAGCGCTGAGCGGGTGAAGAGTTCTCACTGGGGCTTTCTGTATTAAAAACCCATTGTAGGGCTGGGGAGATGACTCAGCCAGCAAAGTGCTTGTCGTCCAAGCCTTAAGAGTTGAGTTCAAGTTCCCAGAACCTAGGAAAAATGTCAGCTGGGTTGGCGTATGATTGCAATCCAGCTCTAGGGGGACGGAGACAGGTGGATCCTAGAGCTCACTGGCCCCCTCCATTTAGCCTAATTGGTGAGCCCCAGAGCAAGGAGAGACCCTGTCAAAACAAAACAAAACAAAACAAAACAAAACAAAACAAAAAAAACCCAGATGGATGGCTGGCCAGATGGCTCAGAGGGGTAAAGTTCCTTGTTGCCACGTCTGACGACCTGAGTTCTATGCACAATTCCCACAGGGTGGAAGGAGAAAACTCTAACTTGTTCTCTGACCTCACCAAATAAATGAAGAAAGAAAATAAAGATGGGTCATGCCTGAGGAATGGCATATGAGAGTGACTTCTGACCTCCACACGTGCCTGCACACACAAATGCACGTGTACACACACACATAGCCATATACACACACTTAAGACATCACATAAGAATCCTATGCTGAGCCCGGACCACTGTCATCTCCCATGTGTGCTATCTCGGATGCACACCTGTGTACAGTTGCATCAATGCCAGTATCACTTAGATGCACACAGCCACACACGTACAAAGAGTGTGGTATTGTATGTCCGATCTCATGCACAGCCACCTCTTCCTCTTACACTGCATGGACCTGGGCTAATGCTCTTGCTATCCCAGCCTACCAGCAGCCCTGGAGGCCTTGTAGTTCCAGATCCAGTGAACTCATTGGATATCAAAGCCTGTCATTTAGGGCCTGTCATTTAGTTAGCAAATCAGTTGTGAGTGTAACTTCCCAGAACCCAAGTGAGAGCCACCCATGGGTGCCCTTGTCTGTAACCGCAGCTCTCCTGTGGCAGAATGGTGGGGACAAGAGATCAGTTAGCTTGGTGCACACAGAGGCAAACAGCGAGAATAACTGTCTCAAGCAAAGGTGGAGTTCAAGGACCAACACCCAAGAGTGTCCTTGGGCCTCTACCTGAATGCTTTGCCTACAGTCATACACACAAACACACATATGCACATATACGCTATACATACAAACCCCTGAAATGTACTCAGTATACATTTCACCATTTTAAGTATATTATTTTAATTGTGCAATAAATTTACCGAATGGTTTACCCATATTCACAATCCAGTTTTGTTTTGATTTTGAAATCAGAACTCAAACATAGGCAAAGTACTGTGGGATATTTGTACACTGTGAGGAGGTGCGGCTGTGACTGGTGTATTAAAAAGCTGAATGGCAGATAGCTAGGCAGAGAGAGAGAGACGGGACTTCCGAGCAGAGAGAGGAAGAGGATAATCGTGGTGCGCAAGAGAGATGCCAAAGAGACATGGAGGGAGTCAGGCATACAGAATGAAAGAAAAGTGAAAAGCCAAGTGGTGGAACATAGATTAATAAAAATGTGGGTTAACTTAATTTATAAGAGCTAGTGGGACAAGCCTAAGCTAAAGTTGAGCTTTCATGATAATAATAAGTCTCCATGTCGTTATCTGGGAGCTGGCAGCCCAAAGGAAAGTCTGATTACAGTGGAAGCTTATCATTGACTTGAGTCCATAGGCCTTTCATGTTTCATATCTTGAGCCAGGGTCTCACTAAGCTGTCCAGGCTGCCCTTTAACTCACTCTATAACTCAGGCAGGTCTTGAAATTGTGATCCTCCTGCCTCAGCTTCCTGAGTGCCAGGGATGGTAGGCTTTCATAAGTCTAGGAAGATCCCCTTGCATATTTATATTCAACTCCTATGTTCATTCCCAACCTACACCTTTCCTTTCTGTTCCTAAACCTCTCCTTTTGCTGGGTCTTTCATGTAAATGTAAGCACCACATAGTCTTCCTTCACTTAACGTTGCTCGGTCCATCTGCTTTGTATCCACTACTGAGTGGAATGCCATTGCATGGTGTACCGCATCAGTTGGCAGACAGCGTGCTTGTTTTCACTTTCTGGCCACTGCGCATAAAGCTGTAATAAACACGCACATATGAGTCTATATAAAACAGTTTTCAAACCTTTTAAACAATGCCTTGGTGTGGAATGGCTAGATTATATGCTCGGTGGATGTTTAATGCCTTCACATTAATGGCCACAGTGGCTGAACCATTTCCCATGTTTGCAGCAGTCTCTGTGAGTTCCGGTTGCTCCCTACTCGTGAGAACATTTGGTGTCAGTCATTCTTAATTTTAGACAGTCCAGTGGGTGTGTGGTGATAACACCTTGCTTAAATTTGCATTTCCTCAATGACTAATGATGTTGAATGTCTTTTCTAGTGTTTATTAGCCATCTGTCCATTCTTATTTGCAAAGCAGCTGTTCCAATATCCTATTGCTTATTAACTGAGTTGTTGATTATTTATTCTTTAAATTAACTTGTTTATCTATCTATCTATCTATCTTTCTGTCTATCTATCTATCTATTTTTTGTGCATGTGCACGTGCACACATGTGCACATGCCGTGATACATGTGTAGAGGTCAAAGGACAGCTTGCTATAGTCCATTCTCTCCTTCTCCCAAGTGGGACCCAGAGATCACCCTCACGAGTGCCTTCACCCACTGAGCCATCTAGCTAGCCCTAATGTTGTTTATTTTCTTATAATTGAGTTTTGATAATTCTTTATGTATTTTGGATGTCCACACTTGATCAGACTTGTAATCTGAATACATTTTCTCCAAGATTGTGGCAGAATTTCTTCATAGTGTCTTTCAAATAGGAATAATTCCTAATTTTTATTAAATCTTATATATCATGCTTTAAAAATTATGTTTTAAAGTATCAAAGAAAAATCCATGTGAAGTCATAAGATACTCTTCCAAGCTTTTTCTAGACATTTTATGGTTTTATATTTGTAATGCATTTTGATTACTTATTTTATTACTTATTTATTTCTTTGATACAACAAAATGTTTGACAAAAACAGGGCCTGGAGAAATGTCTGAGCTCTGCCAGAGGACCCAAGTTCAGTTCCCAGCACCTATATGGGGTACCTCACAATGCCTAAAACTCCACCTCCAGGGTACACAATGTCTCTGGTCTCCAAGGGCACCTGCACTCACACGTGCATACACACATCCAGGCTTGTGTATGTGCACACACAAATTGAAAATATTGAAAGTAAATTATCTTTAAAATTATTTGACAAAAACAATTTAAGGGAGGAAGGGCTTGTTTTGGCTCATGGTAGGAGGGATACAGACCATCTCGGTGGGTCAGAATGGCAGCAGACGTGAGAGGCAGCCAGTCACACTGGGTCTGCAGTCAGGAAGCAGAGAGAGCTGAGTGCTGCTACTCAGATTGCCTTCTCCTTCTTATTCATTCCGGGTCCCAGGAGAGATGCCCAGAGGTTTGTCACCTGGGTAATTCTAAGTCCTGTCAGGTGACAATCAATATTGACCATTGCACTTATTAATGTGATGTGAGGAATAAATCAGTTTCATTTTTAAATTTTATTTTTGTGATTGTGTGCCTTTGCATGTAATGCCTGAAGAGACCAGAAGAGGGCGATGGATCCCTGTAGCTAGAGTTATAGGCAGTTGTGAACCCCATGACGAGGTGCTGGGAACAAAACCCACAGTATCAAGTACTTGTAACCGCCAAGCCATGTCTCTTGGCCTCTTTACGATCTTTTAAAGACTCCTTTTCTTCTCCAAATTTTGTGGATTTGTCAACAACAAATCGCTTATGCATATGGTTTCTATAACTGGGTGCACTCTTCTATTTGATTGATCTGTTTGTCCTGTCCTCATTCCACTTCAACGCCTTGATCTCTGTGTCTTTAATAACAGGGCTGAAGGCAAATGGTATAACCCATCCCTTGCCAAGAGGTGGACTCTTCCTGAACTTTGAATTTCTACATGAATGTTAGGAGTAGATAGTCTGATTTGGTAGGGCAAGCCTATAATCTCAGCACGTGGGAGGCAGAGGCAAGAGGATCATTGCCAGCTGGAAGCTAACTTGTCTTACACAGTGTGAGTTCCAGGCCAGGCAGGGCTACATAGTGAGACTTTGTTTCAAAACACCAAAAACAGGAACTGAGATAAGTAAAGGGCTTGCCTGACAAAGAGGAAGAAAACGTGGGTTCTATCAGAATCAATGCTTAAAAAAGAAAAGTCCAGGTCTGGCGGTGTGTGTTTGTAATCCCAGTCTGGGTAGGTGGGAACAGGTGGATCCCTGGGGTTGGCTGGCCAGCCTACCTACTAGGCAACCTCCGATGAGATTCTTTCATTCTCTCTCTCTCTCTCTCTCTCTCTCTCTCTCTCTCTCTCTCTCTCTCTCTCTCTCTCTCTTCTCTCTCTGTCTCTCTGTCTCTGTCTCTCTCAATAAAGTGAATGGCATCTAAGGAACAATACTCAAGGAAGACCTCTGGATAGACAGATAGACATACAGACCAAAAGACACACACATACACACCCCCTCCTAAGGGCAGACTCTAACACTGGAAAGTAGATTATTGATACATATAAACTACTTTGTTGAAGTTTTGATTGGGATTACATTGAATCCATCAGTCATTTTGACGGAGCTGGCATCCTAAACAACGCTTTCTTCCAACTCAAACATATTGGATTTGATAGTTATATTTCTAAATATATCATTTTTTTAGTTAAAGTAGGGGGCTGTAAAAAAATGGCTCAGGCTTTAAGAGGAGCATGTCTTGCAGAGGACACGAGTCTGGCTCCCAACACCTGTGTTGGATGGTTCATAACCACCTGCAGGTTTGCTACAGGGTATCTCACCCTGCCTTCGGGCTCCCTCGGGCACATAGTCTCCCATCTTCCCACATACACACAGCTAAAAATAAAATAAATCTATAGAGAGAAAACAATTCAGAAGTGGGGGGGGTCTCTCTGTGGATCGCAGGCTGGCCTTGAACTTCTAACCCTTCTGCTCAGCATGGCCAGCGTTGGGATAAAACACAACTCACATTTAAATGCTATCACTTGCTGCCACAAAAGCCACTGGCTAAAGGAAGCGAAATGCCTCCACAGGTATCATCCGTGGGTATTTGATCTTGAATCCAGACTGCATCTCAGACTCGCTTAGCAGTTTTAGTTGCTTCTTCTGTAGATCCTAGAGAACTTTCTCCATAGACGATTACACTGCAGCTTGGACAGTTCTTCTGGTGCTCACTGTCATTTGCATAGATCAATAAAGCCATCTGGTATTTTGTTCCTTTTCTTCATCTATCTATCTATCTATCTATCTATCTATCTATCTATCTATCTATCTATCTATCTATCATCTATCTATCTATCTATCTATCTATCTATCTATCTATCTATCTAGAAAGTCTCTCTACACAGCTCTGGCTGTCTGGAACTCACTATGTAGACTGGGCTAGCCTCAGACTCACAGAGATCTGCCTGCTTTTGCTTCCAAAGTGCTTGTCTTAAGGACCTGTCTGGCATATTTTTTCTTATGTCTGAAGATTTCCTTTAATAGTTCTTTGTTGTAGGTCTGCCAGTGATAAGTGTATTTTGGGGCTTTTGCAAGTCTTTATTTTGTTTTCATGGTTGAAAGATGTTTTCACTGAAATTGCATAATTCTAGACTTCTGTGCTTCCTTTCTGTAAGAATGAGCTATATATTCCTCTTCTTCTGACTTTCACTTTTTCCAGCCAGAAGTCGGCTATGATTCCTGCCTTTTTTCTCTGTATATAGTCTATCCCTTTCACTCTGCCCTCAGCTGCTTTTGAGAATTTTCTTTTTATCACCGGTTTTAAGGACTTTGCAGGCTGGAAAGATGGCTCAGTTGGTAAAGGACTTGCCATGCAGTCATGAAGACCTGTGTTTAGATCCCCAGAACCCACAGAAAGGCTGGGTGTGACAGTGCCCATCTGGAACCCCGTGTTAGAGGGTGACAGGAGGATCCCTGGAGCTTATTGGCTTGCCAGCCCTGCCAAAATTCGTGGACCCAACCTTTAATGAGACTGTCAAAAAGAGCATCTGAGTGAACAACACAACACAACACACCATCTGAAAAGGGTCTGAGGTTGTATCTCAGAGGAGAGTGTGTTTGTCTGACATGCACAAAGTCTAAGGTCCAATCCCCAGCATCACATTAACCAGGCATGCTGATGTACACTTGTAATCCCAGCAAGAATTAGGAGATGGAGCTAGGAGAAGCAGGAGATCAAGAACATCTTTGGTTACATTATGAATTCAAGGTCAGCTTCTCAATACAGACATGCATATATTATATGCGCATACAATAATATTCAAGGGACCAAGCAAGATAATAAGAAATTATTTGGAAATTATACAGAATTCTTAACCCACGTCAGCCTATCCAAAAGACTGGAATTGAATTTTATTTTATCCCTTGAAATACTTAAAGAAGGGATGTTCCCTTCAGCAGGAATTCTGTGACATCATTTTGCTTCAGCCAACAGGTGATTTTAAGAGCAGAATCCATGCCCCTGTGGAACTCCACATTTAATATGAGCTATATCCAAGCATTAGGATGTTCTGTTGGATTAAAAGCTGCCGTAACAAGGACTGTGCTGAGATTTTAGATCATTAAACCCCTTGACACGACTTCCAAGATCCTATTGCACGGCCGAAGGTCATGAGCCACATCCCTGGTCTTTTCTCCCGGTCCTGGGAAAGATGTCCATTTCACTGGGCAGACTTCCCCCTTGTTCTGCCACTTAGATTCCACGTGTCCTTTGATTCCTTCCAGCAGTAATACGCATCGTGAAATTGAGTTTCAGAATCATTTGTTTCCGATCCATCAGCTCAAGTACCGAGCACAGGGCGGGGGGAGTGTGCTAGCTTTTGCCCAAGTGTTTTCTGTTACAGGTTTATCTGAATAGGCTTCTAAAGACATGTGCTTATTATGGGGTGTGGGGACTCAACAAATCTCCAGTGGGGTCACTTCTAACTTGGGCCAAGAGGGCAAGCAAGTGTCTTGGTTGAGAGGATCAGAGGAGCAACTCTTGTTCAAGGCAAGGAGCCCCTATGTGCTGTCCATAGCTCTAGAATGCTGGCTCTGGAGACACAGGCAACACCAGAGACTCACCAATCTTTCCTCTTCTGCTTCACATTCCAACAGCCCATTCGAAGTGACAAGTGTGTGTGTGTGCATATATGTGTGCACACGTGTGTGTGTACAAGTGTGTGTGTGTGTGTGTGTGTGTGTGTGTGTGTGTGTGCTTGTCTGAGGCTCTGGTGGTGTTGGACATCCACAGGGAATGATGTAGAAAGAACAGCCGAGGTGGACTCCAGTGGAAGGCTTTATAGAGAGCCACTCTGCTTTTGACTCCTTTTCCTGGAAAGATGCCCTCTCAAGTTCTCCCCCTCCCTCCCCAGCTCTCCTACTTTCAAAAAATATGTACTTACATTGGGTTTTAGTTTTATGTGTGTGTGTGTGCACGCGCATGCGTGTGCACACGCATGTGGTGGTTTGCGCATGCATCTATGTGTATATACCTGTAGAGGCCTGAGGCTGAGGTTGGGAGTCTTCGTTGATTGCTCCCCACCTTCTTCATTGAGGCAGGGTCTGTGCATTGAACCCAGAGCTTGCTAAGGCAGGTTAGTCTAGTTCGACAACATCCTCCTCTCTGCTTTCTAAGAGCTGGGATTACAGGGGGGCAGCTACACCCACTCACGGGTTCTGAGGACCTGAACTCCAGTCCTTAACGCCTGGGAAACAAACACTATCCACTGAGCAATCGCTCCACAATCTTGTTGTTTTTGAGCCAGGGTCTCACTGTGAAGCTCAGGTTGGCTGCAAACTCACTAGCTAGTCCAGTCCGTCCTTGAACATGCAATCCTCCCACCTCAGCTTCCCAAGTGCTAGGATAGCAGGTATGAGCCACCAACACCCAGCTTAAAGGTTTTCATTCTTTAGGGCAAGGCTCAACTCTCTTATTCCTCCAAAAGCCATCAATATCGGAGGGATTTTGCTTCTGTTTTCTGTCTTGGATATACACATTTCCAACACAGAATTGCAATGCAGTAGCTTTGCTTGTTGTTCTTAGAAACAACGTTTCTCGCTGGATAGTGCTTTGTGAAGCAGGACTGGTGAGATGCTCAGCCAGTAAAAGGGCTAGGTGGCTAAGGCTGGTCACCTGGTTAGGTGGCCAAGGCTGGCGACCTGGTTAGGTGGCCAAGGCTGGCGACCTGGTTAGGTGGCCAAGGCTGGCGACCTGGTTAGGTGGCCAAGGCTGGCGACCTGAGTTTGATCCCTGGAACACATAATGGAAGGAGAGCTTCAATTCCTGAAAGTTGTCCTCTGACCTCCACATATGCACGAAGCATACACACTTTCGCAAGCCAGCTGTGGTGCGTGTGTGCATGCACACACACATACACACCATACACATATAAAATCATTTTAATGTCTCTCTCACTCTGTGTCTGTCTGTCTCTCTCTGTCTTTCTCTGTCTGTCTCTCTGTCTCTGTCTCTGTCTCTGTCTCTCTCTCTCTCTCTCTCTCTCTGTGTGTGTGTGTGTGTGTGTGTGTGTGTGTGTGTGTGTGTGTGGCCAGGGAGAAGCCTCAGCAGCTAAAAACACTTCCTGTTCTTGCAGAGAACCTGGGTTCGGTTTCCAGCACTCACTCAGGCAGCTCCCAGCAATCTTTAGCTCGAGCTCTTGGGGATCCAACACCCTCTTCTGGTCTCTTGGGAACCTGCATGTGTGCATATGTGCACACACAAAGAGAAATCATCTTTTGAAAAAATATTGTCCCTAGATCCAACAGCACATACTGTATCATTAGCATTCAAACACGCGATAACTAATTTTATGTTGTATGTAAGCCTGTTTGCCATTTTCTTAATTCATGATTGAGGAGGGATGGCCCAGTACTTTGTGGCTGGTGGTCTTGGGTTCTATAAGAAAGCAGGTTGAGCAAGTCACGAGGAGTAAACCGGTAAACAGCACCCCTCCGTGACTTCCTCATCAGTTCCTGCCTCCAGGTTCCTGCCTTGCTTGAGTTCCTGCCCTGACTGCCTTTGATGATAAACTCTGATATGGAAATGTTAAGCAAACAAAAAAAAACATAAAAAAACAAAAACAAAAACAAACAAACAAGCAAAAAACCAAAAACCATTCCCCAAGTTGCTTTTGCTCATAGTGTTTCATCAGAGGGATAGAAATCCTAACTATGACAGGCCCTATCCAGTAGAGACACAGAAGCAAACAAAAATAGTCTTTATCCCTCACAATTACCTGCTGAGATCGTATCTCTGACAGTTTATCAGTATAACCTTCAGCAGTGTGGCTTGTGTTTATGTAATAGATCAAGTGTTCAGATTGTTTTCAATTGCGAAGGGACCAGCAATCTCTACCTCACCGCTCACCCTGCCACAGCCCCCAGCAAACACACGTGTGTCTTTTACTTCCCGGCTTTGGCAGTTTTCAAACCAGGACTCCTGATATCTCTTATTGGTTTAAAAACGAAGATGAAGCATCAAAACATCAGTTTATAGCTCTGAGTAATGTACTTAATGCAAATTTATTTTGTTATTGGGGTTTCGAAATTGAGAGAGTTATTTTTAGAAGGAAGACGGCAAGGAAAAAATGGAGATACAATAAAAAGAATGGAGTCAAAGCTCTGACCTCAAACATCACACACTGACTCAGATTCTTTTGGCTTTCAGATGCCATGAGGATTTTTTATTTTTTGGCATTAAATTGACCTTATCTGTCAGACTCGGAAACTCAAGGCCACAGTACAGTATTGTGTCTTTGTTCCCTGAACCCTTTAACCACTTTATATAGTGTTCAGAAAGCTAAAAACAACCATAATACAGTATCAGTGTCCATAAAAAGGCAGGAATAGTTTGAGTTTAACAGAGATTGATTTTTGTTGGAAAGGAAAGAGAACCTTATGTGGAGGACGGATATATTTAGGGATGTTTAAATTGAAGGGAAATACCCTCCAACCCCCTTCAGCTCATAAAGTCTGTTCATTAGCTGGACAGAATCACAGAGCAGCAGAAGAAAGGAACTTGGGTGGGCTGAGCAGCCGCCTCTGCAACAAAAGCCGTGGTGCGCATGAAGGGTTTCTCTCACTTCATGTGGCCCAGGGATGAACTGGGACGGCCACGGGACATCTGAATCACAGATGAGCATGCTTTCCTGATGGAGGCTGGTAACGGTCCAGTTCCTCTCAGACGGGCAATCTGAACTATGCCCCCTCTTTGCGTTTTTCATTCAGCTGTTGCTCTGGATTCCTTTCTGCTGCTGTGATGAAACACCCAGACCAAAAGCAACTTAGAGGAGGAAGGGGCTTATTTCAGCTCCAGTCCTAGGCCTCTGTCCATCACTGAGGGAAAGCAAGGCAGGAACTTGAAAGGCGGGGCTGTTTGCTATCCCAGGCAACACTACCACTGACCAAGGAACTCACTTCACAGCCGAGGAAGTGTAGCCGAAACCATGGAGGATGCTGCTTGGTGGTTTACAGACCCAATTAACACACACACACACACACACACACACACACACACACACACCCCTACTGCCCACCATAGACTGAACCCTCCTACATCAGTTAATAGTCAAAACAATCGTCCACAGACATGTCTACAGGTCAGTTTGGTCTAGGCAATTCCCCGACTGAGACTGTTGTCATCTCAGATGACTCTTGGGCTGTGCCAAGTTGACAGTTACAGCTAACCAGGACAACCAGCAAGCGCTAAAGTGATCTTAAGTGTGAGTATCGGGATTCTAGGGGGAATAGATGATTCAGAGACGATGGAACAGTGTGAATTTTAGCTCCCGTCAACAGTCTATGGCTGCTAGTGGAGGAGGGGTAACTTCTCTTTAGGGGTGCCATCCCGGCTAAGTTTACCGTGCTCCACTGGCTAGTCCCACATCCCCGCATAGAGGGGCAGTTCTAAATGGACTTGGTGTGTTATTTTAAAAAGATTATGGAAGGTGCTGGAGAGGTGGCTTAGTAGTTAAGAGCACATACTGCTCTTCCATAGGACCCAGGTTCAATTCCCAGCTCCCACATGGTGGCGCACAACTGTCTGTAGTTCCAGATCCAGGGCATCTGACACCCTCACACAGACATGTAGGCAGACAAAAACACCAATGCATATAAAATAAAAATAAACTAAATCATTTAAAAAAGACTAAAAGAGAGTCCATGATGTTGAGAGCGGGACATGAGGACAGGCCTGGGAGTATTTGGAAGGGGGAGGAAGGAATCGGATATGATCAAAATACATTATATGTATGTATGAAATTCTCAAGAATAAATTTAAAAGGTACTATATTCAAAATAAAATAAAAAGATTTTTTTTTTAGTCAAAGTCCAAGACTATACTAGTCCTAATCTGTTGGTTTGATTTTTTTTTTTAATTTTTACTAGAGAACCTCCTTTGACTCAGACCCTCTCTTTTCAAAGATGCTTTGGTCTCAGAACCTCTGACAGTGCAGGGAAAGATGTATGCTCTTTTACAATCTCACCTTAATCTCCACTGGGGGATAAGGTAAAGAGCCTGCAGGTGTAACGATGCCAGTCCCTGCATCCCTGTTCGCAGGTGCTTCCATCCTGGTGCACAGATGGGGGAATTTCAGAAACTGTGAAGTCTGTGGACATTTAGGAGACAAATTCCCACCTTCCCTTGCTCAGCTAAAACCTGAGTCTTGTTACTATTCAGTTTGTTCATTCTTACAGTTGTTTGGTCAAAACCACGACCTTATCTTTGTTACAGACCATAGGTGAGTGGTACCTACTGGAAATGAGATAAATTTATCCTGAGGTATCCTTGGAAACAGCAAATGGATTTGGAAGAGAAGCCGGGAAGTCAGAGATTACTAACTACACATCTTGTTTCTCCCCAGTGGGTTTAACCGTGCCCTCTTTCGCCTTCTCCAAATACCCCTTATGTTAGATCTTTTCGTTGCTGTTACAAAACCACTTAAGAAATGTCTTGGGGGGGGTTACTTCTTTCGAGCCACGGTTTTAGTGGATTCAGTTCACGGGTGCTCTACGCCATGTGCTTGGACAGAACATGAAGGCAGAGGGAACATGAGGAGGAATGGAATCACTTTGTGGTGAACAGGAATCGGGATGCACAGAAGGGGCCAGGACAGATGAAGCATCAAAGGGACACCCCCAGTGTTCCACTTAAAGCTTGGCTCTACCTCCTCAAGCTTCTGGAACACCCCAAAATTGCTCTGCCAACTAGGGATGAAGAGCTTGACACATGAGCGGGGACAGCGGGGTGCATTTTATATTCAAACCACACCTGGCACTTCCTGTCTCCCTTCATTGTCTTTCTCAAGGACTGATTCCTAACTGCTCCATTAAAGGAGAAATTCCTTAGGAACAGCGAATTACTCTCCGTAGTCACAGAACAGATTCTACGTTACACCCTTCGTTTCCTCCTTACCACACTATTGCAGTTGAGAACAATACATCTGACAGATATGGATGAAAGAAAAAAGAACGGAATCTGTCTGTCCCAGATGTGACTATGAGGAGCTCATAGTCCGGTAGGAAATATAACGAGGCAGAGGCCTGAATGAGGAGATGTGTCCAGGAAACCATCACCCTTTCTTAAGATCAAGGGAAGGCAAGATGGACTTTAAAATGATTTTATTATTAATAATGTGTGTATGTATGTGTCTCTGTGTATACAAGTATACGCGGGTGCCGATGCAGACCAGAAAGAGGCAGTGGATCCTCTGGAGATAGAGTTACCTGTGGTTGTGAGGCCAACATGGGCACTGGAATCTGAACTGGGGTCCTGTGGAGGGCAGCACCACTCGTCACAGCTGAGCCATCTTCTCTAGTCCAAGGTGAACTACTTAGAAGAAGTAATGTGTATAACAGAGCCATGAAAGACCAATGGGTTTTGTGGTTCTAGAAAGGGAGGGAAGTATGTGGACTGGGTGTGAAAGACATCAGTTTGTTTAATTTGGATTAAAGGATAGCTCAAGAGATGTAATCGAAAACAGAGTTGAACAGGAAGCGTGGGAATGAATGAAGGAGGTCAAGAGGTTTACAGATGTATATGGAGAAATACCTGTGGTATCTGAGAATGAAAGTAAAACACTTCAGGAAATGCGGGCACTAGAGGGGGTGCTGAGTTAGGAAGCATGGTTGCGAGGCAACTGCATAGTTTAGAACAAAGCTAGTGCCGTTGAATGCGTGCCGACGGAGTGGGCGTGCAGAATTAGGACTCAGAAATGGAATGGGATTTGAAAGTATTGGGAAAAGTGAAGGTGATTCAGAACCAAGTCGAGAGCATTAGTAGCAGAAAGCATGTAGGTACCAGAAATGCAGAACACAGGAGAAACATGGAAGGTATGGATACCAGCACAATGAATACCAGAGATGTGGGTACCAGAGATGCAGCATGCAGGAAAGACATGAGAGGAATGAATAAGGTACAATGAATACCAGAGATGTGGGTACCAGAGATGTGGGTACCAGAGATGCAGCATGCAGGAGAGACATGAGAAGGAAGAATAAGGCCACAACTAATTCAGTTGAGGACACACCGGATTTAGAGATTCAGGTACTGGATTCCTGAAATGGCCAACATGCACCTGGTTAATTATATCCTGGGGCCTAGTAAAGATCCATACCAATAAAGAGAATTAAAAGCATAAATTTGTAAAGGTAGAGAGGAGAGAGAAAGAAATGAGAGAGCCATGGGCCACTACTAAGCCATGGGCATGCACACTGAAGAGGAGGGAAGGAAAGAAAGGAGAGGAGAGGGACAGAGAGAAAATGAGAGAACCATGGATCACTAAACCATGGGCATGCACACTGAAGAGGGAGGAAGGAAGGAGGAAGGGGAGCGAGAGAAAGGGCGGGCGGGAGGTTCAAAAAGCAGAGAAGAGAATTGAAGAATACAATAACAGAAACCAATAATGGAAAGTTCGTAAAAAAAAAAAATTGAGTGAGTGAGTGTGTGTGCATACACATGTCTGTGTACTGCATACATTTGAAGGTCAGAGGACAATTTTTAGGAGTTGGTTCTCTTCTTCTACCAGGTGGGTCCGAGGGAGCAAACTTAGGGGGTTCAAGCTTGGCAGTAAGTGCCTCTACCCACTCAGCTGTCTCCCCAGCTCCCACTGTGGAAATTTTTAACACAAAATAAACTTAATCAACAATATTGAAAGCTTGAGTGAGCTCTAGAAGAATTATAGTAAATGGGCCAATGCAACTGATGGCAATTTATTCATTTTTCATTAAGTTGTTCTTGAAGAAGAAAAGACAAGTATTTCCAGGGTTAATGAATAAGTTAAGGAGCAGTAAGAGACTTTCAGTCAAGATCAAAGGCCTGAATTTGACCAAGACACACCACTGTTAAATAGCTATATCACCTTTTAATCTTTCTTAAGCTGATAGCTATTTTTCAAATTTCTACAGAATCACTTATAGCTTGAACTTTGAAATGTTCATACAAGCAGGTGAGATGGTTCAGTAGTTAAGAGCACTTACTATTCTTGCAAAGGACCCAGGTTTGGTTCTCAGCACCCATGTGGCAGCTTAAAACTGCCTGTAACTACAGTTCAAGGGGCTCTGATACCCTTTTCTTCCCTGGGCTCCTGCGTACAAGTGGTGAACACGCATTTACTCAGGCACACTCATATATGCATAAAACAAAAAAATCTTTAAAACTCAAATGTCCATACAAGCTGTCTGTGTGTCTAAACAATAGGAGATATGGGGCTGCAATCCCTGTCACAATTAGGTCAATTTTGCCTCGTGTGTGTGTGTGTGTGTGTGTGTGTGTGTGTGTGTGTGTGTGTGTGCGCGCGCACACACACGCATGTGTGAGTGCAGCACATGTGTGAAGGTCAGAGGGCAACCTCAGGTGTTGGTCCTTACCTTCCACCTTGTCTGAGGCAGTTTCTTTGTTGTTTACTGTTTCGCATGCCAGGGTAGTTTCTAGAGATTCTCCCGTCTCCACCTTCCATCTCTTGTAGGCACACTACTTTGGGTTCTGGGGATTTGAACTCAGATCCTCACATTTGCATATTCAGCAGTTACCCTACTTCCGAGCCATCTCCCCAGTTTCAGTTTTGTAACTTTTAAACTGGCGTATAAAGGAAGTATTATCCTTAGTGTTTCCAAATATAGAGAAATCGAGAGACTATGTTCTTCAATTTCCTCAAAGCAAACCAACTTCAAGGGGTCTTTTTTTGTGCTAGGGGTGAAGCTCAGGGCTTTATATTAAGCGAGTGCTCTACCAACCGAGTTACATCATCCCCAGCAAGCTCACCGTCCAGAATCCATTCCCTTTGGAAACCAAGCTAAGCTGTTATTCTTGGTTTATCTAGTGATTTATTCTATTGCTAGAAATCAGAAGGTGTCAGGGAGCCTTCATTTGTTTGCTGAAATCAATGGAGTTACACTAACAAGCCGTTTTCCCAAACCATGGCTGTCTACCCACTTGTAACACACTCTTGGGCAGGAATGTTTTTTTGAAAGTCAATGTTTCCTATCACATGCTCCAAAATTAAACCCGAGATACATCATTCAGAAAGAAGCCAGATGCACTGAGGGAAGAATTTTTTGCTTTAACAGAGGGGCAGGTCTCTCTTAAATTCCATAGCAATCTAAATTCATTTGTTGCAATTTTAAATACAAGTCTTTCAGTTGGGTTCCTTTACATAGATGCCAAGTTAGCAAAGATGCAAAATACTTTACTTGATTAAATCTCATTAATACCAGGATTTATCTTAAACACACGCACATAGAGTTAGATATCTTTTTACTTGCTGAAATCTGTACATTTTTCTGGAATTCTCAGTCTTTGTCATCTCTCAGAGGAAGCTGGCTCATGCTGCCCCAGACTCTTACTGTATTTAGTTCTAAAGGAGTAAGTACAGAGTAAGGGGAAATTTCAATTTTGTTTTTAATAGGACTTATATAATTCAGGTCTGGCTTCGGTGAAGAAAAGTACATTAGCATTTACTGTGTGCTTGCTAAATGCTAAACGTGTCCGGAAACACCATCTCACCCAAGTCAAGAAACAATGCTTGCTCATAAATTTACTTTTAATTTCAGAAATGAGGAAGCTAAGGTCTGGGGAGGTGAAGCTATAGTAAGTTATAAACTGGGACTGAAACAAGAGCGGCCTGACCGAAGCTCTTCTCACTTTACCAGGCAGTGTGGTCTAGGGAAAAATACACTCATAAAAGGGTATTAGCGTTTTATCTATAAAGGGGGATTAATCAGGATCCTCTGGCATCTCCAGCACTGAATCCTATGCACATGTGTGCACACACGCGCAGGCACGTGCACACACACACACACACACACACACACACACACACACACCACTGTGAATTCCCCTCTGGCTGAAACTCAGCACTAAGGACAGCTCCTGAGTCATGTTTGCAGGAAGCTGTCCTTGAATTCCGTGCTGTGGAGCTCACACCCCCATTCTTGACTTCCCAAGTGGCTCTGGGAGAGAGGAGGAAATGCAGTAAAGAAAAAAAAAAAACTGTATAAGATGGGTTCCTCTGACACCATGGTGGAAATTAGCACATTTCCCAGAAGACCAAGATAAAAATGCATGTGAGAAGAAGCAGGAGCCAAACAGATGGGACACTAAGATGGAGGGAGAATGAGCTCATCAGGATTCCCAGCACATGGGTGAAGTCCAGCCTAGGCTCTCGGCTGACCCGGGACCAGCAGACAGAGTGAATGAGTGGGCGGTTACTATGCTGCGGCATCAGTTACACTAAGAGATGAGGTGGCAGTGATTCACTGCTGCAGAGCTGCACGACTTTCTCAAGGAGCGGAGAATCTGTGGGCCCCTGGGCTCTGCCGCTTGCACAGCCACTCTCCTGGGCAGCATGAGTCACGGATGCAGGGTCTTTCAGGTAGACAGTTTCTGTGCTATGAGGAGGAAGTCAAGGGAGAGCTGCCATGCTGTCAGGAAGAGGTTACAGTCACAGGCACAGTATCTCCCTACACCAGCCGCGCTTCCGTCCTCAGCCTTGGCTACAGGCAGTTCATTGCACACGCAGAAGAAAACCAGTATTTTGTAATGTTTATTACAGGGTAGCGTGATTCCTTCCTTCCCAAACTACGGAGCTCTTGAATAAAGCCAGGAGGGCCATTAAAGAGTTGACGCTAATTGCCTTATCTTATCTTCCCTACAAGGTCCAAAGAGGAGAAAACAGCTTGCCCCAAACCACTTAGCTAGTAACAGTTGGCATTGGGACTAGAACGCCTCATTCCTAAACCAGCACATTTTTCCATTGTGCCAGGAAAACAAAAATAAAGCCCCAAATAGCATAAGTCCTCTAATTTCACTGTCTCCAGAGAAAATAACATCCTCAATGCCTGGGTCTTTCCATCTGGGGTTTGGCTCCTCAGATTGGGAACTCTTGTAAGGAATTTAAGAGCAATTATTTTAGGGATATGTGCTATTTTTGTGCCTTCTTGTACATTGCCTTCTTTGGTCAGGAGGAAATTAGAATTCTGGAAATACACTTGATTTAATTATTAAAAGGACAAGCCTCGGCTTCAAGTAGTTGCAAATATGAGTTATTAGTCCGTGTCATGAAAGGACTGGAGAGCTAAAGAGGAACAATAATAATCTATTGTCATACCCAATTAAGATCTGCCCTGGCCTATGAGTAAAAGAACGTCAGATCTGTGAGTGGAAACTTCAAGCAGCATGTCTATATCTGGACAATTCTGAACATGCCTGGATATGGAGCTTTACGGTGTCATCTAAAACGTACTATTTCGGAAAGTGCTTTGAGATCTCATTGCCTTCACTATTGCAATCTGTGTATGTGTGGGTTGATCTGAACCTTTGAATTTCCAAGTAGCCAAAGAAAGAAGGTTTAGGAAGAAATCGTAGACCCAAGGCCAAATTTAGCAGGGAGTCACTTCTTAATGAGGGCATACCAACAAGGCTACTAGTCCTCCATTCTCCCTCCCCCAACTTACACACACCTTCCCCCTGATGAATATTCTTACTATTCTTACCTGGACCATCGTTGCTTCCCTTGTCCTCTGCTCTGGATCCTGTGTAAACTGGATTTCCTGTCTGTAGGTTTTAATCCTTGAAGAGATTTTTCATGAATACAACTTTTTTTATAATTTAGCAACACTGTCCTTGAAAACCCCATAACTATTTACATAACAGCTATTGTTTGAAGTGCAAAACAGGTCAGAATTTGGTTCCTAGAGATTAATCACTGCAGTCTATTTTGTATTATCATAATAATTTCATTTATTTTGATACAATTTGTTTTCAGAATCAACCTCAGCCTCTGCACACAACTGACAAATCCATTTGTTTCCAGTAGAATGGATAATGTGATTCATGACCTTGCAACAGGATTTCTTTAAAAAGAGGGGGAGAAAAGATTTTCATTTTTAATTCACAGTAAACCAATTCAGTCTGTAGTTGTGGATCAGAACTGCTCTGAACTTGTAAGCCATGGGTAAGATTTTGAAATACACGCCCCATTCTTTTTTTTTTTTTTGCGGGGTGGGGGAGTGTTTGAGTATTAATATCAGACTCTCTCCAAGAATCTGATGACACAGGTTCCAGGCATAAGGTGGATTTGTTGGGCTCCCCCATTTGTAAGAATGGGGCACAGTTTTACATCATGGCCCCACAATACTGACTCCGTGATTGGATGTTCTCATCAAACTGAGGTCAAACTAAATAAACATCACGCCTAGAGGGATGTCGTCCGTGCACATGTTGATCTGTGATAGCGTCCCCTCTTTTCCTTGCATCATCCAGGACCCATTCCTGACCCCATTGACCTGAGCTTTTTTCCTTTTTTTCCTCCTTGAGTTCTCTGGAGTTGGGCCTGAGTTTTGGAGACGCCTCCAGACTCTCCAGACTCTCCGCCTCTGCCAGCGACCGGCGTGCAGCTCCTTCCCGCGCCCAGACTGAAGAAACCCACGCGGGTCGCGGGGGTGGGTCGCGTGGAAGACCTGGGTTCGAGTCCCGCCGGGGAAATTCTTCCTTGGCAAGAGGAGTAACATTTTGGTCAGGGGTTCTCAGGCGGCACCGGAAGCCGAGCCATCAACACTCATCGTGGGCGTCAGGGTGTCCCCGGGGCTTCTCTGGTCGCGAGCCCCGCGAGGGGCTCCTGGGAGAGGCCCGCCAACGCTTTCTATGACCATTTTAAACTCCAGTTTTCCTTTACACAGGAGCCTTGGGGACCCCGCATTCGCGCCTTAGGAACACAGCCCACGCTAGCCTGGCCCGCTTAGCGATGCGCCCCCGCCCCGCCCTCCGAGTGACGCGCACGCAGGCGGACCAATCAGAAAACGCCGCTCGAGCCCCACGCACAGGTGGCCCCGCCCTCCAAGCTTAAGAAAGGGCGCGCGGGCAGAGCCCGGGCCAGAACGGCGCTCGAAGCGGAGAGCGGTTTTCTGCGACGGCAGGCGGCGCTTGTGCTGCCAGTTCCGCGCTACACGCGGTTCCCTCGAGCGCCGCGCTCGGACAGACGTAGCCGGCCGCGAAGGCGCCCAGACGGCACCCCGGAAACCCATGCTGAAGTGAGCGTGCGGGTCAGCGAGATGCTGGCGCTGCTGACGGCCGGCGTGGCGCTCGCCGTGGCCGCAGGAGGAGCCCAGGACAGTCCGATACCTGGCAGTCGCTTCGTGTGCACCGCGTTGCCCCCCGAAGCGACGGGCGCCGGCTGCCCGCTGCCCGCGATGCCCATGCAGGGCGGCACGCTGAGCCCCGAGGAGGAGCTGCGAGCCGCTGTGCTCCAGCTGCGCGAGACCGTCGTGCAGCAGAAGGAGACTCTGGGTGCCCAGCGCGAGGCCATCCGTGAGCTCACCGGCAAGCTGGCCCGCTGTGAGGGGCTGGCAGGCGGCAAGGCGCGCGGCTCGGGGGCCACTGGCAAGGACACCATGGGCGACTTGCCTCGGGACCCGGGCCACGTCGTGGAACAGCTCAGCCGCTCGCTGCAGACCCTCAAGGACCGCTTGGAGAGCCTCGAGGTAGCTGCGCGCGAAGGGCATCTAGCGGGTGGTGGCTCCAGGATCGTGGAACAGAGGGTGCGGGAGAAATGGGTACCCGCGCGCCCATCCCTGCAAGAGCTGAGTTTTGGGGGTGCAAGCCTCGCTCCTGCTCTGGACCTTACGGGGATGGTTTCCCTTCTCCCTGTCCTCCTCTGTCCCCTTGTCTGATGGGAAAGGTGAAATCCCCACTCCCATCTCTATCCCGTCGCGCGCGGGGTCTTACCCACTAGACTTACGGAGAACTTACTGAGGTTTTTGACTATTGAACCCAGACTGCCTAGCCTGGAGGGCAATACCGGTGACCCCGGCAGCCTGTTTCCTCCTCTCCTTGCAAATCTCCGCGATCAGAAGCGGGACACGCTCCTGCTGGCTGTGCCCAGTGCTGAGCCTGTCGCCAGAGGTCAGCTGCCCCTGGGCATATGGTGTTTTCTTTGACAAATTGGGTCGGAGTGTGGGAGGACTGGGTTTGAGAGATCTGCGAGAGAGTGGAGGGGAAAGCCAGCGACCCCAGAATGCAAAGAAACCCCGTATTAACCTCAAAGACGCTTCTATTCATTGAGTCAGATCGTTTTTCTAAGGTGCCCTTCGCCATGACTTTAGCAGAACCGACTTTATCCCCACTGCCTTCTCCCGTGTGCAGTTTGGAACTTTGGGGGAGAAATCTTCACTTAATTTTCATCTTACTTCCCACCTTGTTGAAGACGTGTGGAAATTTCTGTTAACAACGTTTATGAAAATACCTATTAGCAAAAAATGATGTTTAAATTACAGGTGTTAATTATTGCTAGATTATTGCAGGGTTTCTCTTGGCATAATGGCTATATACAGTACTTTCAGCATCTGTAGATCCCATGAGTCATTAAGATTACTAAGAGCTAACACTTCTTGAGTTCTAAATGTGACTCAGGCATATTATTTAATTTTAACCCTTGTAACAGAATAGCACGAGGCGGGTCCTGCTTTCTACACTGGAACACAGAGGTACAGGAGCTTGCCAAGGGCTCATGGCTGAGGGTGGCAGGCTGCCACTGAGCCGGCATGATAGCAGAGGAGTCAGAGAAATAGGAAGTAAGGATTTGGATGCAGCCCTAAAAACAAAGCTCTCTGGGGATTAGAATAGTAATGTCCTGTGCGTGTCGTTTTTCCAGGAATGGCTCTGAGCACTTTTACCCTTGTACCGTTTTGGAATTTGGGGAGCTTATTCATTTCTAAACGAAAGCTCACTGTTTCATTGATTAATTACTTGAAAAAAAAACTTGCCTGTGTTTTGGGCTTTCGATGGCATAGAATTATAGATGTTAGCTAAAGCAGCTTCTCAAGAGGAAAAAGTGGGATTTGCAAGTTTCAAATATTGCGGCAAAGTAATTTTTGTCTGACTTTGAAAGCCTTTCCCTACCAAAACCAAAACAAAACAAAAAAACAAAAAAGAGGTATCAGTAAAATGTTCTCGTTTGAACCCCTGACACCATTTGATGCTGCGTTGGAAGCTTCTCGCTGTGTGGTTGGGTCACTGGAGCCGCGTGCCACAGTTTCTGTTCAGCTGGCCTGAATATGTCCCCCTCTCACCTTTCTAAAGCTCCAACTCCGCACGAACGTATCTAATGCCGGGCTGCCCAGCGACTTTCGGGAGGTGCTCCAGCGGAGGCTCGGGGAGCTGGAGAGGCAGCTGCTGCGCAAGGTGGCCGAGCTGGAGGATGAGAAGTCCCTGCTCCACAACGAGACATCGGCTCACCGGCAGAAGACAGAGAGTACATTGAACGCGCTGCTGCAGAGGGTGACTGAGCTGGAGCGAGGTACGTGCTGTGTGCCTGATGCTCTGTCTGAGAGTGGCCTCCTTTTCCCCACACTGGGCAGACCTAGGATTTCCATTTATGGGCAGCAAGGAAGCGGTGATAACAGAGGTATGACAAGGAGATGGTTCTCAGATGTTTGCGTAAATTACAAAGGTGACTGACAGTGGTCATAGGAATTAACCCTGAGCCCTACCAGCATTATCCAGGGAAAACAAAGGAACTCAGGACCAGCTTGGCTCAGCAGCCTGACCGCTGACCTCCTGCCAGATGGGTAGTTCAACCTCTTTTTAACCAGTCATTATCGCAGATTCTACTTATCTTTCCCATTCATACGGTGGTGAGTAAGATTCTCCCACTGGAGACAGGAGGGGAGAAGAAATTAAGAGTCCTAGATGCTTCGGTTTGTGGTCTCAGCCCCCAACTCTCTGGGTGCCCTGTGGAGTTTTCGTTTAGGCGGCAGAGGGTATAGAATTATAATCTCAGATGCACTAAACTGACCAAGGCACTTTCAGTTCATGATTGACAGGAGACTGTGCAATAGCAAAATGTCCAGTGACTCTTGTAATGAGAAGCAGGGTCAGATGGAGCAGGGAGTGGGCTAATGGGATATTGTTTCATTAGGAGTCCCATGTCACCTTTTCTGTTATTATTCTATTATTATTTCCCTTGCCTTTCTTATAAAAGGATGAGAAGTGTGGCTTACCTATTTGACTTGGATTCTGGTTTTTGTTTTTTTGTTTGTTTGTTTTGATCTCTTGAAAGAGCATCTTGCTACATAGCCTAAACTGTCCTTCAGCTTGTCATCCTCCTGCATCAGCCTCCCAAATGCTGGGATTGCAGGCATGTGCTGCCATCTCTGGCTTCACATTGATCCTCGAGTTTTTAAAACAGTTTCTTCTGCCTTACTCTGCTGCTCGGTGACTTTGGGAGGGCCACCAGTCTCAGAGCTCTGATGCCTTTCTTGCCTGACTAGGAGGGCAGCGTCTACCCCACCACAATCATAGTGGAGCCTTGGGATGCACAGGGCCACGGACCGAACCCAGTCATAAGCAACTGAAGCAGGGAACTAGAACCAGAGGGGCCTTGCTTGGCATAGTGGTCAGCTGGAAATCTGTAGAAATCTGAGGTGGAGAGTGGAATTAGTGCCCGGCAGTCTGCTGAGCATCATACCCATTTCACAGATGAGGAAATGCTCACTTCCCAGGCAGACACTGTCACAGTGACATAAACCTGAGCCCCGCCATCCTCTGTTGCTGGGCTCCAGGCCAGTGGAAGCTTTTCCACATGTTCCCAGGCTATCTGTTCACAGCCAGAAGGAAAGAGTCAGGGCTCAGGCCCAGCCATGCTGGTTCTGGCAGCCACATATGTGCCTCTTTGTTCTCACTGAAGGCTCACAGCTGAATGGGCCACAGGATGCTGGGTTCCACAAGAGTCAAGCCTCTCATACAGCAGTGGTTCAGAGAAGTCACTAAGCTTCTTCACAGTTTGTGTGTGTGTGTGTGTATGTTTTTCTTGCCTGACAAGAAGGAGGACAGTGTGTTGTTTTGCCTACATGCATATGTATGCCGCATTTATACCTGGTGCCCATGGAACTTAGAAAAGGGTGTTGAATCTGCTGGAACTGGAGTTACAGATGATTGTGACCCACCCTGTGGGTGCTGAGAGATGAGCCTGTGCCCTCTACAAGGTCAACAAGTGTTCTTTTTATTTATTTACTTATTTATTTTTAATTTATTAGATTTTTAAAAAATACCAATCCAAGTTCCCACTCCCTCCCCTCCTCCCACTCCCATTCCACCCCCATCCAATCCTCGGAGAGGGTAAGACACATTGCTTTGTGGAAGGTCCAAGGCCCTCGCTACTATATATATCTAGGCTGAGCAAGGTATACATCCAAAGAGAATGGGATCCCAAAAAGCCAGTACCTGCAGTAGGGGTAAATCCTGGTGCCACTGCCAGTGGCCCCTCAGTCTGCCCCAGCCATGCAACTGTCACTCACATTCAAAGGAACTAGTTTGGTCCTATGCTTGTTCCTTCCCAGTCCGGCTGGAGTTGGTGAGCTCCCATTAGCTCAGGTAGACTGTTTCAGTGGGTGAACCCATCATGGTCTTGACCTCTTTGCTCATATTCCCATTCCTCCCACTCTTCGACTTCAACAAGTGTTCTTAATTGCTAAGTCATCTCCAGTCCCAGACTTTCCTTTGACTCCCCCACGACAGGAACGCTAGACTTTTTCCTTGTGTTCCACCTACTCAGTTCTGGAATGAGTCTTAAGGAAAATGACCATCTGGTAAGCCATTTGTTTCTGGGCACTTCTGAACGCATGCTCATTCTGCTGTGTGTCCACTGTACAGGGGTGTGTAAATGCTCAGCCCCCAAAGTTCACTATCAGTGGAAACTTCACCAGGTTCCTTAGATGCACCCAGCCGAGCCCAATAGAGGTAGGCCTCAACCACGTGGCCAGTTAGGAAGGCTTTGGAGAATGTCTGTCCTGTGGTCCTTCATTCGGCATCAGTTATAAACCAATGCCTACTTGTGGGGTCTGCATCTTCTATTAGCCCTGCAACAGGTATCCATGGCAGGTACAAATGAGGCGATAATGATGCTTTCTACCTCCGCAGAGCCGAGAAGATTGGTAGTGATCCCAGAGAAGAAATGGGCTTTTATCCCTGCTGGGCATGGAACTCTCTAGAGCCCAGCAGGTAGCCGCTGACTCTGCACAGCACCCGTGTTCCCAGGGTGCCCATTTCGCTCGGTTGCAAGGCCCGTTCATTTGCAAAGGCTCCAGAGCCCAGGCCAGCAGGCCAGGTGCAGCTGGCTGGGTGTTGAAATCAACACTGGCACTGAGAATACCAGAGTCTCCTCCCCTCGAGCCCCAGGCTGCCTGCCCCCCTGCTTAGGCTTGTCCACCACCTACAGTTTCTGATTTATTGGTCAAGCCTTTTAATTCCTTAATTGGTTCTAACTAAGTTTCATCTGAACCTCCAAGCTGTTTTTATTCAAATAAAGGGTCCCAGTTTTCAGGCTAGAGCCCACTTCTCTGCTTCTCGGCTCTCCTAGCTCTAATTAAACCTATCTGTTGTCACCGACCTAATGATATTACAGACCCCGAGTCTTATTAAATTGGCAAGCCTGCCCACCTGCAAGCATAGGAGCCACTTCTCCTTATTAGATAATGATGCCTTCATTAAGAACACGGCCATTTGCCGCCTGAAGACTAAGCGTCCGTGGCTGTATGCAGTGGAAAGAGGGAGGGACTTCCAGTCCTGTTGGTTCAGTAGCTGTGTGACCTTGGACAAGTCATTTCTGAGCCTCAGCACAATCATCTAGCCTGAAAAATGGTTAAGGGTGTCATCTGGTTCTCTCCTTTTCCTCAGCATAACTGGGTACAAGCCTTGCTTTTACTATGGACTGCTTTCTCAGGTGCTTGAGAGGGCCAGGTCTTTCCAGCTCTGGACAGGGGCTCAGCAGGTCTGCAGCTTGTTCTGAGGATCCCATGAGAGGGATCCCTTTCATGGGAGGTCAGGATGAATCAAGGAGACTACACAGCAGCCGAGGCATGAACAAATACTAGCCGGAAATCCCGGAGACCAGAAAGGTGACCCTGGACTCTGCTATTGGGTTGTGCAGGAGAGCCTGATGGTGTAAGGTTGTCTGGCTGTCTGGCTCTTTAGGGGTGTTTAATATGTAGCTGTTGGTGAGTGAAGAATAGTGAGTCCCCCTTGCTGCTGGCAGGATCTGAGCTTGTGGACACGGGAAACTTTCTCTGCAGCCACTCACAGAGTCAGTTAGTTCCCTGCAAACTTTGGGTAACGTAGCTGTTATATCAGCGTGAGCTTAAGTCAAGACCATGCTATAAGTCATGTGCCATGTAAGAATCTGTTTGCAAAGACCTCGGAAGTGCCATGTACACGAGGACAGTCTGAGGTGGAAGGGAGGGCGGTTTCACCGCTGACCAGGGATTAGCCTGGGGATGGGGGTACCTTTGCAGGTATCTCTCTGGCCCTGGTTCCACATTACAGGAAATAGTCAGCAGCGCAGTCCTGTCGAGAGAAGAAAAGGTCATGTTGGGGGCAAAGCGTTTACCAGCACGGCCCCAGACAAACTGTCACTTCTGAGCAAAGCTGCCGTGGAGACCTCAAGTCTGCCGCCTTCACCTGAGCAGCGCTAATCATTTGCTGTGACAAGCGAGGCAGGCGGACTTGCTCACAAGTGTTTATCTATTGAGGGTTCAGGTCCCCAGGAGACATTTCCTCCTCCAAGTCCTGGTCTCACCTGGACTTGAATTCAAAGCCTGCCCTTATGGAAGAAGCCAGCAAAGCCTGCCCTTATGGAAGAAGCCAGAGGGGCTGAGAGCTCCGGGAAAAATGGGAGGAAACAAGATTCCTGAGGATGACTTCCTTGGCTTTACAGAACGAGAGCATTAAATCCAGTTTCTCTCTAGACCCTCCCTCCAGTTTCTAGTCCACGAGACTGTGAGACTAGAAAATGGCAACCAGAAAGGACCAGGGTTGAGTGCTTTGTGTATGTGTCCTTTACTTGTGGACTTAAAGAAACTTCTTGCAGGCTGTGTGGTACACATCTGTAAACCCATTACTTGCTAGGCTGAGGCAGAGACATTGTGAGTTCAAAGCCAGCCTGAGCAACAATCTGCGCAGTAAGGCCTTTACACAAAGATAGATGGAAATGAAGAGGCCTCTTTAAAAGAAACCTTCTTGTTATGTGTTTGTGCCTGGATATGTGTATGTATGTCATGTATGTACAATGCCCATGGGGGCCAGAGAGAGGGTTCGAGCCTGGAACTGGAGCTCCAGATGCTTGTGAGCTGCTCTGTGACAACTGGGAGTCGCCCCCAACTCCTGGAAGAGCAGCCAGTGCGCTTAGCAGCTAGGTTACCTCTCTAGCTCCGAGGTCGCTTCTCCACTCTTAACAGGCTGGGTGTGGGGCCACAGACCCACAGGTCTTCTCATGTCATAGGCTTTTCATGGTTCCTGAGCCTACCCTTGAGTCTTCCTCGAATCCCTGCCTCCCTATCCCTTTCCCCTGCCACTGGCTTTGGTCTGTCTTCTCCACCAGAATGTAAGCTTCCAGGAGGCGAGGGCTGTCCCTCGGACTGCTGGGTTTGGGTACTGGTGAGGCGCACTGGGCCAGGCTGGCCGGCTATAGTCTCTTTTCCTTCCACCCAGGCAACAGCGCATTCAAGTCACCAGATGCATTCAAAGTGTCCCTTCCTCTCCGCACGAACTACCTGTACGGCAAGATCAAGAAGACACTGCCCGAGCTGTACGCCTTCACCATCTGCCTGTGGCTGCGCTCCAGCGCCTCGCCAGGCATCGGCACGCCGTTCTCCTACGCTGTGCCTGGGCAAGCCAATGAGATTGTGCTGATAGAGTGGGGTAACAACCCCATCGAGCTGCTCATCAACGACAAGGTGAGGCCCACTTGAACTTCACCCTGGCGTCAGAGGGCACAGACCCTGCAGGAAGTCAGCCCTTTGCTGACATATGGTAGCACACAGCATAATCTGGTCAGCCATAGTCTCTTTCACCCACTGACCAGGGGTGTGGTGTTGCCCTCCTCAGCGTGGAGGAGGTGCTCACCCTCCGGAGGGTCGACAGTGCTTGGGGGGAGGCATAGCAAATCTGAAGCCCATGGAGACCTGAGCTCTGAGTCTGGCCAAGAGACAGTAGAGGATCCGGGTGTTGAAGGGAAGCAAGACTCCACAAGAAGGGGCAGCCCATGTGGTCCCTCCCAAGATGCTCTGGTTGAGGGTACCCAGGTGACAGTGTAGACACACACTTTAAAGGGGCCATATTTATTGAGATAAATTTTAAGCATGGCAAAACTGACCTTTTACATGTCCGTTTTAGCTGGCCTTGACAAGCGCATGGGGTTGCGTCATCAGACCATGAGAATAACAAGGGACCATCCCACAACCGCACTCCCTCCCTCACCATTCTAGTCTGCTCCTGCCCCACCCTCTTCCGCCCCTGGCTACCGCTCTTCTGCTCTGCAGTCTTGCCTTTCCCAGCTCAGACGCCCCATCTCCGTAGGTTTTCCGGAGTATGGTCTCCTCAAGACTAGTTTGGAGCCTCTGGTCACTCAGCCCCCTAGTGGGGCTCGGGGGCACAGCCTTTCCCTACTTGGAAAGATAATGCAGAATGACGGTGGATTTAAAGCCAGCCTGTGGCACTCAGCGAAACCCTGCCTCTAACCAAAACAAACGAATCAAACTTTTCTCCTACAGTCAGATCCAACACCATAAAAGAGTGTCCTTAGTCTGGCATTTGAAGGGCTGCCACTGCTGTGGACGCCCAAGCCCAGCCTCCACCCCACCCCTTACCACTCCCCTCCCCTGCCTGTGATCTTTATCAAACTAGGGTGTTTGTTTGCGTAGGGAGACTGTAGAGAAGTTGAAAGTTTTGTGGAGTGGAGTGATCCTGTGTGGCTTCTAGCAGAGACAGCTTTCCTGCGCTAAGGATTTATTGTTCTAAATAACACCGTAGTGCCTGAGAGCCTTGTTTTCCTTTCCCTTTAGACCTCCTGTAAACATTCAATTCCTGGGAGGGAGACTTCAGGTTGCTAAGAGACCAACAGTAACAACAGGGCTATGGCAGCCTTGTGCTCACAGGCTGCTGGGGCGATCCTGTAGTTGAGTGTGGGGTCTGTATGTGCATACCCCTGTATGACGCTGACATACACATACATGGAGCCTCCTGCCCTTCCCTTGCACAGGTGAGGCTTGGCACACACACACACAGTAACACAGTGTTAGATAGTTTCTACACAGAGAGCTCAGGCTAGCATGGGAGGGTAAGTCTGTGGCCAGGCCCAGAACCAAGAATGCCCAGTGCCCTGATTGTCACACACAAGGCAGATGGGGGTTAGGCGTATCCCTCACAAGACAGGGAGGGGGGGGAGCAGCAGGAATCTTGGGTAGTGGAAAGAAGGGAGTGGCAGTCCACTCCCTGGAGCCATCTGTGGGATTGGGACCTGGCAAGTCCTCACCTGCCTGTTCACACCCCCAGGTCGCACAGCTGCCCTTGTTCGTCAGTGACGGCAAGTGGCACCACATCTGCATCACCTGGACCACTCGAGACGGCATGTGGGAAGCATTCCAGGATGGGGAGAAGCTCGGCACTGGGGAGAACCTGGCACCCTGGCACCCCATCAAGCCTGGGGGTGTGCTCATCCTGGGGCAGGAGCAGGTGGGTACCCTCTCAGGCATGCTGTGAAGGAGGCTGTGCAACCCAGCCACCAACCAACCAACCACCCAGGATCCTTTTGTTCTTGCTCAAGGTATCTGCCTCCCAGCCGGCCCTGTGAGCACAGCCCAAGACACATGAATGTAGTATCTGACAAAGAGGTGTGGGGTGTCCTTGTAGTCACAGGGTCATCTAGTGGCTCAGGTCCCACTGCCTGTAGGTTAAACACTATAGGAAGGCATCTCCAGTGTCCCTGCATATGCACCTAGGGTGCCTGCGGCAGGGGTGGGGAGGGCAGGGGGGGGGGGGAGAAAGATGATCCAGAAAACCTGATGAGGGGCAGGGAAGAGCTGGCTTAGCGATCTCTAAGCACGTCAAGGGCTGGCAGTCCCATTCATGGCCTCCCTCCTCAGCTCCTCCACTACCTCTCCCCTGACAGGGGCTGAGAGTCAGGCTTTAGGCAGCTGCTTTTCCCTTCTGCCTCAGTTTCTCCTGTGAAAAATGGGTGGTTTGAATAAAGCCATTTCCCACACCTCAAATGCCACGAGGCTGCAGGACCTATAGAATCCAAGGTTCTCTCTGTCTTGCTTTCCTGGAGAGTCAGGAGGCCACTTCTGCTTGTGAGCCCACCCCAAAGTATCTGTTTTCCATTTTCCAGGACACTGTGGGAGGCAGATTTGATGCCACACAGGCCTTTGTTGGAGAGCTTAGCCAGTTCAACATATGGGACCGTGTCCTCCGGGCACAAGAAATCATCAACATGGCCAACTGCTCCACGAACATGCCTGGAAACATCATCCCGTGGGTGGACAACAATGTCGACGTGTTTGGAGGGGCTTCCAAGTGGCCTGTGGAGACGTGTGAGGAGCGGCTCCTGGATTTGTAGCTACCTTCTCCCTGTTCAGGAGGCCAAGATGGGACTGTCCTGGGAGTTCAAGGCCTTCTAGCCCCGCCCCGGTTCAGTTAAAACCTCTGGCCTGAATGAAAAAGAGCCAGAACCACTCCCTGGAGGCCTCTAAGGCTGGCTGTGTGGCCACCCTTGTCTTAGGCTCTTTTGTTCCTTCTCAAGTTCCTCGTTTTTTGGGGGGGAGGGGTAGTGCCAGAATCCCTTGGGGAGAATCCTGAGCCACTTCCTGCTGGGGTTTCTATTGAAATCTGTGAGCCCTTCCTCCAACCCCTGTAAATGCTAGTGAAGCCCAGCCCTACCTGTCCTTTTGGATCCCTGGTGTCCTATGTGTGCTTCCTGTTTGTCTGTTTTGATGGCCACGTGGCCATCCTACTGGGGTGCCCTGTGTCCCTTGTGTGTGTAGCACATCCCTGCTTTTGACTGATGTGACCCCCATCTGCAAAAGGGTCTCTCCCTAGTGTCACGTGCGTTCCAGTCGTGGGAGGCAAGCTGCCCAGACCATGCCCACCGTCCCCCAAAGCAGAAACCACCCATGGAGAAGGTCCCCCCCACAGCCTTCCCCTCCCCTCGGCCACCTCTCAGAGACCACGCTTCTAAGGATCATCGCCGGGTTGGCTTTGAAAAGCTGCTCTTCTCATCTGGTGCCAAAAGTTCATTTGCAGCTTCTACAACATTCGGCGTGGTTTGGGGATTTGCTTTCTTCCCCACAAGAGAACGAACAGCTATTAGAAGCCTCCCATATTCTTTTGATGCTCAGCCCACTGTGAAGAGTGAGCTTGTTTTGTAAGCCACATTGGTTCCTGTGAGCATCTGACTGTCCCCCATCGAGTATTTCCCTTGCTCACCCCCCCCCCCGAACTTTGGAGAAAATGGGTGTCATTTGGCTGCTACTTGCTTAGTGACTCCAGGCTGCATCATATATCATAATTTATTTTAAAGAGAAAGTGATTCAGTGGGGAAATTTATAAAGCTATAAATATTATATATTTTATTTTTCATACATGTTTGAAGTGCAGATCCATGGATGTTCCATTTGTAGGATCAAGTTGATGTGCCCATCCTGACATTGTATGCCACAAGAGCTCTTGTGATGATGGAATTTTGATTAAAGTGCACCGAAAGATGCTTTGAGCCTCTCTCTCTCTCTCTCTCTCTCTCTCTCTCTCTCTCTCTCTCTTTACACACACACACACACACACACACACACACCCAGCTAGTCTAGGAGGTGTGGGCTTTGTGCTTCCCAGCTAATGCATGGCTGAGGCATTCTTTTCTACATCTCGTTTGATTTAACGCAGCTCCCTGAAAGCCAATCTCAAGTCACAGGGGAAGAGTGGCATTTGGCACTTTGTGTGTATGTGTGCAGGGGTGTGTGTGTGTGTGTGTGTGTGTGCGCGCGCGCACAAGTGGAGGCCTCATTCTTCAAGCACTATCCAGAAAAATCTTTCCTCATGAGTATGTGTATGTGTGCACACAGACATGTGTTCGTCCCATTGGGCTTGTGTGTGGAAGTCAATGGAAACCCTCAGGAGTTGATCCTCACCTTCTACCTTGTTTGAAGCAAGGTCCTTTCTGTACTTGCCAGGCCAGCTTCTGGGAACTTTCTCATGGCCTTCAGCTCACCATAGGAAAGCTGAAGTTATAGACACACTACTGTGTACTCTGCCCTTAAGCTTAACGCGGCAAGAGCTTTACCTACTGGGTCGTTTCTCCAGCCTCCCCTGCCCACTTTAAAAAATGTCCAGACAGTCTCTCGCTGACCTGGCACTCCCAATGTAAGCTAGGTTGCCTCTCTGCTCAGCCCTGGGGATCGAACCCATGTCTTTGTGCTATCAAGCCAGTGCTCTTCAGCCCAACGTTTGCACTTCTATAGCCAGTGAAAGGCAGGTGGTCCAGGGGCAGAGCCAGCGTTTGGGCCTGGAGACCTTGTACCTTGCCCCTGCCCCCCTGCCTTCTGGTCTTTGGTTCTGCAGAGCCAGATGCCACTGCATCCTCCCAGTGCCCCTTCCGTGTGCCCACCTGGTTCTGACTGGCACAGCGATAGCCTCTTACGCCCAGCACTTTCCGCTTCTGTGTCTGCTCTCTTGGAAGCAGCACAGCAACGTTTTCAGTTCTATGGAAAGTGGCCTCTAACTGTGGGGCCACCTGACTTCATAAACCAGATCTGCTTGATTCCGAGGCTCCGTGGGACTCAGCCTCCAGAACCCGAACCAAGGTCACAGAGGTCCCCAGAGTCTGTTTTCAATGTGAATTATCCCTTGGCAGAGCGAACATCATTAGTGTTGGGTAGAACATGAAATTAGGCCAGATGCCCTGCTTGGGGGCCTTTGGAGTTCTCCGTGATGAAGCTGGTGGAGAGCCGTTTATTTTTAATCCCTTTCATGGTGAGACTCAGCCAGGCAGCTCTCCGTGGAACGGTACCTAGCGCGGCTGGGGAGACGGAGCAGTCCATAAAAGGATGTAAAGCGATGGGCAAACAGGTGACGAGCAGATCCCTAGCACCCATGTTAAAGATCAAATAAATAGATAAATAAATTTAAAAAAAACCATAAAATAGCTGAGCACAGGGTCTCAGCAAAGGACTACAACAATGGCATTAGCAGGGGGTCAGATCCCTGGAGCTCATTGGCTGGCCAGCCTACCCGAGTAGTCAGGTTCAGGTTCAGTGACAGGCCCTACCAAAACGTGAAGTGGAGAGAGAGAGGAAGAATCTCTAAATTCCCTCTGGTGCGCACGCACACTCTTGGGCACACACCCACCCCACTCCCCACACACATGGAAGGTGCTTTGGGAGTTTCTCGTTGGCGGGTAATGAGCTGATTTTCCTGTCTCCTGGAGCTGCCCCAGAAGATGCCCTGCTCAGTCAGCTTCCTCTCTGTGACTGAGGCAGCTTGGGAACTGAGTACAGGATCAAAGAACTCCCTGCTGACCTGCCCCAAGGACAAGAGGCACCACTTGTCCTTAGCATATGGCTCCTCTTGTCAGATATTGGACCTGTCTGACCTGAGAGCAGAGGAGAATCATCCACGCAGGCTGAAGACATGGCTCAGTGGGTAGCGTGCGTCCCTGGTGAGTTCTGAGTTTCACTCTCAGAAGCCACACTGGGCATGGGGCCAGTCTTGGTGACACACACCTTTAATCCCAGTATTTGGGAGGCAGAGACAGAAAGATCTCTCTGAGTCTGAGGCCAGCCAGGCTACACACTGAGACCCTGTCTCAGTTAAAAAAGCAAGGAAGGACACGTGTATAATCTTGGCTACCTGCCACCCAGTTTAACCTAAGCACATGGCCTCTTTTTAAAAAGCAGATGGAGGTCAGGGCTCAGGGAACCTTGCAGAAGAAGGGCCGGAAGGGCAGAAAGAGCCAGAGGATGGGGAGAGATGCTGTCTTCAGGGCATGGCGCGGTCAGTGCAATAGTGAACTCACTGCCGCTGAGGTCACTGTCTTAGAGTTCCTATGGCTGTGAGGAGATAGCATGGCCAAGGAAACTTATAAAAATAAAGCATTTAATTGTGTGCCTGCTTACACTTTCAGAGGGTTAGCCCATGACAGTCATGGCAAGAAGCATGGTGGCAGGCAGGCAGGCATGGTGTTGGCACAGTCGCTGAGAGCTCACATCTGAGCCTCAAGATGGAAACAGAGAGAGTGAGCAAGACTGAGCCTGCTGTGGGCTTTTGAATCCTCAAAGCCGCCTTCCAATGACACACATGCTAATTCTTTTCATTTGGCCCACACCTGGGGACCAAGAAGCCAAATATGAGCTTCTGGGGCCCTTCCTCATTCAGGCCACCACAGTCACCTGCACAAGACCCGCCCAGAATCAACCCAAGTAGGTAAGTCAACACAGGCAGCAATCACTGGATTCAGAGAGGACATGAAGGGGGCAGGGGAATGTGTTGAGGGTCATTAGTGGCACTGGGGGAGGGGTTGGAAGTGGACATGACCAAGATACATTGTTTACATGTATGAAGTGGAAGAATAAATAAAAGATGTTCTATTAAAAATAAAGGTAGATGCTCTTGAGAAATAATGCCCAAAGTTGACCTCTGACCCCCTTTCACATTCTCACACACAATTGGCTATAGAATCCAGTGAGTTCCTCGTGTCTTGAGTGTCCCATCTGAGGAAAGACCCACGGACTCAGTTTCCCAACTCTTAAGTCCTTCCCTTTGCTCGAGGCTGGAGCACACCCCCACAGAGTTGCTCCTCTAATAAGGGTGAAGTAGGACACCTCTTGAATTGTCTCGTTGGTTGAGGATCACCATGGAAACTGTAGCCAGATGATCAATGATTCATGAATCGGAAAATGATAAAAACCACAGCTGAAACAAAGGGAGGCTGGCACCAGGTGCTGATGAGAAGGCAGGCTTCTGTCCTTCCGGACTCCGGCAGCCCAGCGCCAGGTCTCACTGCATGGAAGGGTCTCACGGTAAGCACATACCACGGCATACATGTGGAAATCAGAGGACAACTTGTGGGAGTGGGTATGGGTCCCAGGGGTAGAACTCAGAGCATCAGGCTTCACCGGCCATGTTTGGATGACTCTTTCTCTCTCTCTCTCTCTCTCTCTCTCTCTCTCTCTCTCTCTCTCTCTCTCTCTCTCTCTCGTGTCCTGGCTACCACGAAGAGAGATGCTTTGCTGTCACACACTATCCTTGCCATGATGATGTCCTTCCTTGCCACAGTGCACAGCACTGAGGCCAAGTGACCACAGACTCAGCCCTATGAAACCAAGATCTCAAAGAAGTCTTCCTCTTTGGCATGGTTTTCCTTGGGTGTTTTGTCACGGGTGGTGAAAGCAGGCTGGCACAGCCAGGGAAGTGACCACGGAGACCAGAGGTCAGAGAAGGGGATAAGCAGGGATGGACTGTAAGGGAAACAGAATCAAAGAATAATTGCTAAATGTAGCTGTGTGGGAAATTATAAAAGACAGTTTGAATACAACTTGTGTGTGTGGCTCTTTTCTTCTATGTGATTTAAAAGACAATTCCACAAAACAATAATTATAAATTTGCTTTGACACACATAGCCTACAAAGTTGTCATTTGTGTGGCAATAACAGACCTCTGGGAAGAGAATGGAGCTACGTGAAAGCAAAATTTGGGCCAGTGTTGTAATTAAATTAATACTAATCTGAACTAGATTGCTATAAATTAAGATGCTAATTATAGTGCTCGGGAAGCCACAAAGAGAGTGACTCAAAAGAATGCATTGCAAAGAAATAGGACTGGAATGGAAGTGGTGGCGCACGCCTTTCATCCCAGCACTTGGGAGGCAGAGGCAGGCAGATCTCTGTGAGTTCAGGGCCAGCCTGGTCTACAGGGTGAGTTCTAGGATAATCAGGACTACATAGTAAGACCCTGCCTCAGAGAGAGAAAGGGAGGGAGGGAGGGAGGGAGGGAGGGAGGGAGGGAGAGAGACACACACACACACACACACGGGGGGGGGGAGAGAGAGAGAGAGAGAGAGAGAGAGAGAGAGAGAGAGAAAGAGAGGAAAAAGAAATAGGACTGTAAGGATGGTTCAGCAGTTAAAAGTACTGACTGCTCCTTCAGGGTGGACCAGTTCCCAGCCCCCATCATCAGTGATGGCAGTGGCTACAGAGGTTCTGAGCCCACATACTGAACATGGTACAGCACACATGTCTCTCTCCCAGAGCATCCTCAGCACAGTGCCATGATGTCGTGAGATGGATAAGCCATAACCAATAGCATGAGGAAGAGTCGTTCCCCCAATTCCGCCATCAGCCATACTTACACTGAAGTTGAAATCAAGCCCCAGATCTTGAGATACAGGGAAAGATCCAGGCTAAGAGGCACAGAGAGACTTTAAGGAGAGCCCAACCTCATATGCCTATTCTAAATGCCTACTGGAGAGATGACTCAGCAGCCAAGAGCACTTGCTGCTCTTGCAGAGGACCTGGATTTGGTTTCCAGCACCCATATGGTAACTCACAACCATCTGTAGCTCCAGTTCTGTAGGATCTAATGTCTTTTGACATCCAGGGGCTCCTGGCATGCGTATGGCCTGCTTACACACATGCAGTCAAAACACTTGTATCTATAAAGTTAAAATAAATAAATCTGAAGCAGAATTAAACCATGAACTGTTTATACCTCCCATAGCCTCTGGTGGTGCTGGTGGGGCACAGGTTGACTTCAGATGTTCTTCAATGTGGACCGCCTTGTGTCTTGTTTTAAGGTACATACATAAACCAAAAACAGCCAACTAAACAAAGATACCCAAGCCAAGTCAAAAAAAATCCTTCCTGTCCCTTGACACGTCCAAATTTCTAAAAACAAACATAAGGAACTAGAGTCAAGGGGCTGGAGAGATGGCTCAGTGGTTAAGAGCACTGGCAGTTCTTCCAGAGGACCCTGGGTTCAATTCCCAGCACCCATATGGCAGCTCACAGCTGTCTGCAACTTCGGTTCTAGGGGATCCGACATCCTCACACCAATACATAAAAATGAAGTTTAATAAATTAAAAAATAAATAACAACAATAATAAAGAACTAGAGTCGAGTTTGTCCACATAGAGTCAGTTGTTCTAACTAGTACGAACCAGATTCATGCCTGACCCAGTTTAATTCCGTATGCATTTCCAGATTCTATTTGTGTGGAGTGATCCCAGGATTACTGTACAGCCTAGCATGAGAGAGATGGCTAAGCCAAGTATTATGCAAATTATCATCTCAGAAAGTATTCATCTGAGTAGACCTGGAGGGAGTGGGATTTCCCATAGCCTCCTCTATGTCTGTCTGTGTGTGTGTGTGTGTGTGTGTGTGTGTGTGTGTGTGTGTTCACAGGCCTTTGAGTAGAGACCGGAGTGACTTCTGGTGTCTCCTTCAATCACTACCTTATTTCTTGAGACAAGGTCTCTCACTGAACCTGGAGCTGGTCATTGGACCAGACTGACTCTCCAGCAAGCCCCAGGGACCCTCCTGTCTCTGCCTCATCAGTCCTGACGTTATAAGCATAAATCACTGTACCTGCCTTTTCAGTGTGCTGGGGGATTTGAACTCAGGTCTTTAGCAAGACCTCACTTACGGAGTCAGTTCTGCAGCGCTCACAATGATTCTTTTTTATTTTTATTTTTTTTAAAACATGGTTTTTCTCTGTAGTCCAGGCTGACTTTGAAGTCACCATATAGCCCAGGCTGACCTTCAACCTGCAATCTTCCTTCCTCTGTTCCAGAGGGCTGGGATGACAGCATTCAGCATTCACACCACAAGCACAGAGACTTTTTTTTTTTTTTAACAACGCTCCCACAGTCCACATCATCCAACCAAGAGCTGCTGCAGATGTTGGCTCTGGGAGGTGGGGGCATTTGCACAGAGAGGATTTGACAGTAGCTGGAGAGCTCAATGTCTAAGGAAACTTATCAAGGCCAGGGCTGCGCACGGTCCCTGCTCTCACTTTGGCCTTGACGGCTGCTGGTTTCCCTTTGTTTTCTCAAAGAAGCATAAAGCAAATTTGCCCGCTTTGCAAAGCACTCCCGTTCACGTCCATTGTCAGTGCAAATATTCTCAAGCACATTTAAAAACCCTGTTCAAGCAGAAGTAAAGCACAGAAGCTTGCAGCTTGGGGGTACACTGACATTCCCGTGTCTTATCACTTGTTGTCAAACACAAGTGACAGTGTCCTAAGGGAGCAACGCTGTCAACCACTGACAGCATAGTTCACAAAGGGGCCACAGCTCAGCTCAAAACTTGGATCTTACAAGTGTGTGTGTGTGTGTGTGTGTGTGTGTGTGTGTGTGTGTGTGTGTGTGTTAGTCAGGGGTTTTATTACTATAATGAAACACCATGACCAAAAAAGCAAGTTGGGAGGAAAGGGTTTGTTTGACTTTCACCTCCACACTGAAGGAAGTCAGGACAGGAACTCAAACAGAGCAGGAACCTAAAGGTAGGAGCTGACAGAGAGGCCATGGAGGGGTCCTGCTTACTGGCTTGCTCCTTATAGCTTGCTTGGCCTGCTTTCTTATACAATCCAGGACCACCAGCCCAGTGATGGCACCACCCACAGTAGGCTGGGTCCTTTCTTATTGATCTTTAATTAAGAAAACGCTCTACAGATGGATCTTATGGGGGCATTTTCTCCATTGAGGTTGCCTCCTTTCAGATAACTTGAGTCTGTGTCAAGTTGACATAAAACTAACCACCACTGTGTATGTATGTGGTATGTGTGTATGGTGTGTGCATGTGATATGTGTGTGGTGTGTGTGTGTGTGTGGTGTTTGTGGTGTTTGTGGTATATATATATGGTGTACCTGTGTGTTTGGTATATGTGTGTGTGGTGTGTCTGTATGTGTGAGTGTGTGGTTTGTATATGGTGTGTATGTGTGTGTGTGTGTGGTATGTGTGTGGTGTGTTTGGGGTATGTCTGTATGTGTGAGTGTGTGTGTGGTGTGTGTATATGTGCTGGGGATATATGTATGTGTGTGTGTGTATGGTGTGTGTGTATGGTGTGTGTATGTAGGTCAGAGGTGGATACCAGATGTCTTCCTCAATCATTCTCCACTTTATTATTTTTTAAAGATTTATTTTACACCACACACAAATACCACACACCATTCACACACCACACACACATACACACCACACATCATATACCACATACACATTTTATACCACACACACCACACCCTCACATACACACCATACACACCATACACACACCACACTCTCTCACACACACATACCACACACATCACACACTCACACATACCACACACATCACACACACACACCACACACTCACACACACCACATACCCACACACACCACACACTCACACACACATATACCATACACACACACTCACACACACCACACACTCTCACACACCACACACTAACCACACAGTCGCACACTGACTCACACACATAACATAAACACTCACACACACCACACACTCACCACATACTCACACACATACCACACACTCACACACACCACATCCTCATATTTTCACAGCAAGCATTTTACCCATGTCATCTGCCCAACCTTTCTTTTTGTCAGGGTTTGCCTGTGAACCTGGCCTCACCAACTGGGCTAGACTGGCTTGCTGCTCCTGTCTCAGTTTCCCCAGGGCCTGGGCCACAGGCACCTCTTTAACACGCACTCCAGGGGAGCCTCCTGCTTGGTAAGCAGCAGAACTTTCCAGTGAACTAACTCCCCTTGCTGAATGCTGTGGCTGGAAGGGTCACTTTATCGCGTACGAAGTTCAGGTCTGCACAGCCCGGGTGGAATGGAAGCACACACTACATCCCGCTGCTCCTCCCGCCCAGGTCCTCCCACTGGGACCCCACCTCACAGCTTCCTCTCCTGTTCTATTTTAGGGGTTCCCAGTGCAACCAACATAGAATAAACAAATGCAGAAGCTGTAAGAGGCATCAAACAAACAGACCAAAAAATTACATGAGTATCTACCCTGAGTATGGCTCCCAGGAGAGTTTCTAGAAACATCCCATGGGGAATATTCATATTCACTTTGAAGGCTGGAAGCCAGCGACCACCCATTTACAGGTTGGAAAACTGAGGCTCAGATTCTGGGGGAAAAAAAGCCAAGCCCCCAGCACATTTGCCTTGACAATAAATTCTGCACGCTCACACTGCCTATCTCATTCTCTTGCTAATAAGATGCATGCAATCCTTTGCACCTCTTGAGATGTAATTTAAAAATAAATGCACCATTTGGCCTATTTACAAAGCAAGGTGTGTTTGGGGATCAGTTAACCTGGAAACCCGTGATGATGGGGACTGCCTCCTTGGGAAAGCCCAGGGTCAAGCTTCCTCTTTGACACTAGGGATGCTAGGATTCTGATTCTGATTCCCTGCCTTCTCTCTGCTGGGACTCGCTCTACACACACTGTCCCCATGCCTGATGCACTCAGGGCCCTGACCTAGATTGTAGTTAGGCCTGAGTATACTGCAGAAGGCACACCATTCCATCTGCATGACTGCACAGCTGGTACCATCTGGGCAAGGGTGTGCCCCCAAGGCCTGAGATGATGGCAATACTACACAGCTGGAGTCTGACTCAGTTGTGCTGTGCGGGTTTTAAGGGCCAAGAGGAAAGTAGTGTAGTGTGTGTGTGTGTGTGTGTGTGTGTGTGTGTGTGTGTGTGTGTGTGTGTGTATGTTAGAGGTGGGGTCTGTCATCAACCTGGAGTGTGCGGATTTGGCCAGGGATCTACCTGCCTCTGCCTCTCCAGTACTGGGATCACAAGCATTTGCCTCCACGTCCAGCTTTTTAAGGGGATTCTAGGGGCTTGAACTTGGGTTCTCGTGCTTGCATAGCAAGCAGTTTACCGACTAAGCTATGGTACCAGGCTCAACCTGAAGCTCTTGATAACCTTTTGTTCTAGAACTCTGGGAGAACTGGAGGTGGGGTTCTTTAGAGTTCTGCTTCAGAAGGATGCTCTAGAGGGCTGGAATTTCTTTAGCCACACAATATCTCCACCAAGGCAATCAGTTTTTAATTCCCATTGCAAAGATGAGATGACTGAGGCTTAAGAATGAACTGGGGTGGGCAATGAGGTGGCTCTGTGGGCAAATACACTTGCTGCCAAGCACATCAACACGAGTTCCATTCCTGGCATCCACACAGGGGAAGGAGAGAGCAGACTCCAGAAAGTCGTTCTCTGACCTCCACATGCACGTGCTTGTGCACACACTAATTAAATAAAAATTTATAAAAAGAACAGAAGGGATGTGTCTGGGCATGCATACACAGTCAGAGAAGAGGAGGCCCTGAACTCAAATCCTGAGAACACCTGTCCTAGAGACCCGGAAGGATGGGACTGAGATAGGCAGGTGTCCATCCAGCCCGGCCCCTAGCAGTTATTACTTTGAGTTTCTGAGTGACCCATGGGAGCCCAGGAACAGCCTCCAGTCATCTGCAAATGCCCAGGGCAAAGTCCTGTTCCCCAAGCTCTGGCTCTCCTCCTCCTTCTCCTCTTGTTTCTCTCTTGCAAATATTTACTGTTGCTTGGAGAGCGGTTGCCATGGTTACAGCATCCTCAGAAGCTGAGGGTCCAAGTTGGACTTTCAACTTCAAAATTCAAGAGCAGAGTAAGTGGGTTGCTTCTTAAAACTCTAAATCCACAGCTAATAGTGTCCCGTCACTGGGCTACAACTCTTCTGTGGACTGAGTACTTGAGGAAAAGAAAAGTGGGGTTGTGGGGTTCTGAGGAAGCCCTAGCCCACATCCCCAGGAGCTGTAGAGAGAATAACAATCACATAGACCTCCCCTGAGAAGGGCACTCTTCTTCTGGGAGGTCCCAGCCTCCAGGGACACTGAGTTAAGATTGACACTATAGGGACTCTATGGTGGACTGGTCAGCCTCTATGGCAGTGGGAAAGGATTGGTGGTTGGTGAACGAATTCACATCATCTTGGTTTTTTTTTCAATTGCTTTGATAAAACAACAATAACTGTCTCTCTCTGTCTCTGTCTCTCTGTCTCTGTCTCTCTGTCTCTGTCTCTCTCTCTCTCTCACACACACACACAGAGAGAGAGAGAAAGAGAGAGAGGGAGACAGACAGAGAGAGAGAGAGAGAGAGAGAGAGAGAGAGAGAGAGAGAGAGAGAACGTCTAATAAAAGCAATGCAAGGGTCATTCTGGCTCACAGTCCATCATGGCGAAGAAGCCAAGAGAGGAGCAGGAGCTTGAAGCAGCTGCACATCCCATCCGCCATCAGGAAACCATGATGAATGCATGTTATTGCTCAGCTCCCTTCCTCCGCTTACAGAGTTCAGATCTCAGCCAGAGAATAATGTTTTCTCACGTAGTTAACATAATCTTTGGACTGTTTGAGGGCATAAAGACATTCCAAGATAAATTGTAATTAGGCTCTAGACCTGCAACATTCCAACCTCTTCACACACTTTCTTCCAAGCATTCTGGTTCACAATACATAGTATAGGGTAGCCTTGAACTCATGACAGTTCTGGTTCACAATACATAATAAAGGGTACACACACACACACACACACACCATTCTCCAAGGGTACATTGCTTACTTGACACAGCATTCGCAGACAGCCCCGTTCCTTCCCACCTGTATGCAGGAGACAATATTACACAGAAGGGGGGGTTTCTCATTTCTGTGACCGAACACCCGATAAAAGCAACTCCAGGAAGAAAGGGTTTCTTTAGACTCACAGTTTGAGGGTGCACAGTTCATCATGGCAGGGAAGGCGCAATAGCAGAAGGGCGAGGTGGCTGGTCACGTGGCACTCCCAGTCAGGAAGCAGAGAGATGCACGCTGGTGCTTAGCTCTCCTTCTCCTACTTATTCAGTTTAGTGGGACTTCAGGCCATGGGATGGTGCTGCCCACACTGAGAGTAGCTCTTCCCACCTCAATTAACATAAACTCCCTCAAAGGCATGTCCGTTCTAGGTGGCACTATTCCCTGGGTAGGGGTCTTGGATTTCCAAGTGAGGAGAAAGGGAGCTAAGTGCTAGCATGCATTGCTCTCTGCTCTTGATGAGGGACATGACGACAGTTGCTTCAGATTCCTGCTGCCTCGACTCCCCCACAGCAGTGGACTGTGCCCCGAAATCGTGAGCCACAATACACCCTTTTTCCCGTATACACCCTTTCTCTCGTACGTTGCTTCTGTCGTGGGATTTTTATCACGGCAACGAGCAAAGAAAGCAAGAAAATATAGAATGCCTTTTTCTGTTGTTTAGAATCCTCATCTATGTATGAGTCAGCTCGGGTCCTCTGGGAAGAACATACACCAACGTGAGATCGCACAGGATTCAATGTGCACGCACATTTGGCGCAGGAAAAAAATGTAAAGCCGAACGCAAAAGGAACTGCATACAGCCAAACCCCGTCCTGCTGATGGGACTTTATTTGGAAATAAGTTCTTTACAGATGTAAACTAGCAAGCTCTCAAGATGAGGTCATTTTCAACTTAGAGTAGCAGCCCCCCCCCCCCGCAAAAAAAGGAAGGGATGTTCAAGGCACATAGATATGAGGGGAAAAGGTGGTGTGAAGATGGAGTCAGCCACGAGAGAGGAGAGAGTGAGGAAACTGGGACTGGCAACCGCTGGAACAGGAGGGAAGCAGGAAGGCTTCTCGTCTCCCCCTTCTCCCTCCCCAGTCTCTGTTGCCCCTCCCCCAACACAGCACCCAGGGGAAACAACCCTGGCAACTCCTTGATTTCAGCTTCCGAGCTTCCTGCCTGTCTAGAATGGATGTTGTGGTAAGCCACTCCATTGGCAATCATACATGAGGACAGTCTGGGGAAGTTCACAGTATGAAATGTGGACCCTGAAGCTCTCACCAAGTCAGGAGGCAAACTTGTTCACCAGAAGATTCCAGCATCCCACAGGGACAGGCTGCCTCAGTATCCCCAAGATGCTTGTCTACGGACTGACAGTAGCTTTTTAGAAGTGTGCCCTTTGGGGAGGTAGGGAGGTGGCACCTGTGAAATACTTGTCCTGCAAGCCCGAGGGCCTGAGTTGGACTCCCAGAACCCATGCAAAAAGCCAGCTGTTGTAGTCCATACTTGGAATACCCCTTGCTGGCAGGTGAAAACAGGTGGAGCCCTAGGTCTCGATGGCCAGCCATCCTAGCCCAAGCAGAGACCTCCAGGTCTCAAAACCAAGGTGGGAAACAGTATATGACAACACGCACAAACACACATTGACACACACACACCGGAACATGTATCCACACCCCCCCACACACAGAGCTGTGCTATTGAGCCAGCCACAATGACACCTGTTATCTCAGCTCTCTGAAGGGCTGAGACAAGAGACAAGAGGATTGCCCACAAGTTTGAGGCTAGCCTGGGCTACATGTGAGTTCCCTGCCGGCCAGTGCTACACAGCAAGACCTTGTCTCAATCCACAGCCTCCCCTACTGAAATAAAAAGCTAAATAATGAATGGATGTGTAAATGAATGAATGAGACGTGGCCCTTGCGTAGACACAGTGACAGATTTCAGAGGGAGCAACTGCTCCACTGTAGGGATGTTTTCATGGGCGCTGTGGTGTGGCTGGACATAGAATGCTGACCCTGGGGCAAGAAATTAAGATGTTTTGCAGAAATAGTCATATAAAAAGCTTTGTGGCCAAAGGAATAATACTAGTCTCAAAATCCGGGTTGTGCCTGCACAAGGCTTATCTCCACAGAGCCTGTCTTGGTTGGGGCTGCTATCACTGTGATCAAACACCATGACCAAAAGCAACTTGGGGGGAAAAGGGTTTGTTTGACTTACACTTGCACAGCACAGCCCATTGTGAAGAGAGTCAGGGCAGAGAGACGGAGGCAGGAACTTATGCAGAAGCCACAGAGGAATGTTGCTCGCTGGGTTACTCCTCCTTACTTGCTCAGTGTGCTTCCTCATGCACCCAGGACCACCTGTTCAGGGCTGACACCACCCACAGTGGGCTGGGCCCTCCCATATCAATCATTAAGCAAGGGAACGCCGTATAGACTTCCCTACAGGCCAATTTGGTGGAGGCATTTTCTCATTTGGGGTTCCCTCCTCCCGGATAACCCAAGCTTGTGCCCAGCTGACAAAATCCTAAGCAGAACACTCACTACCTAGCCAATGATAACCTTGACCTTCTGTCTCCACCTCCCGAGCGCTGGGATTACAAACCCCTGCCACCGACCAGTTTACACAGTGCCCACCCAAGGTTGAACTTCAAGCCTCCGTGCGTGCTAGGTGAGCACTCCACCAACCGAGTTCCATCTCCAACCCTCGTCACAGATGCTCTGGGGGCCTGTGGTGAGACGCCTGTGTGAGGGAAAATCTGTTCACCTCATGACAGTCAGAAAGGAGACTCTCTGACAGGAGCCACCGAAGCCAAGCGCTGAACGTGAGACCTCTTGGACTTGCAGCTCCTGATCCCGCAGGTTCCTCTCAAGACTTCGTATTTGATGCTTGCCTCCTGGGAACAGCTAGAAGCGCGGCAGTGGCAATGACATCATCTGACTTGGGTGCCAATAGAGAACTGGCTGCTCTGGGAACAGACTGTGGCAGGGTGGGTGGGGGGGGGTCTAGAGAATAAGCAGGGGACCAAGGAGCCTATTTATAGTAATTCAAGAGGCACATGGTGGGGGCAGAGCTAAGGTGCTGGTGATGGAGGTGGTGAGAAGGGGTTGGAAGCTAGATTCCTTCTGAAAACAGATCTGACAGGGGTACCCGGCAGATTGGCTGTGGGTGCAGGTGGGGGAGAGGCCAGGGATGACTCAGGGCTTGGGCCACAGCCTGGGGTGGTGTGCGTGCTAAGATGGGATGCTGAGGTGGAGGGCAGGGATGGGTCTCCGTAGGGTTTAGATGTAGGTGCTGGAGGGTGTGCATAGATCCAGTGTCAGTGTGTCTGAGGTTAGGGAGAGCCACCAGGGCTGGGAAAAGGGAAAGAGCAGGTCAGGAGATTGGTTGAATTTAAGCTGGGAGAGAATAGGGAATTAGTCCCTGAGAGCCCTAGGCTAGAGGTCAAGGGAGGAGCAAGAACTAAGCAGTAAAGGCAAGTAGCAGGAGGCCAAGGTCAAGAGGCCTTCCCGGAATCCACCCAGGGAAGGGCTGGGAGTATGTAGCTCAGTGGTGGAGAGCATTTGCCTAGTATTAATGGGACCTGGCTACCATTTCTAGCACTGGGGAGAAAAAGATGAAGTAAAGAGAGACCCGGCAAATAAGTTCAAAAAGCATCTTAAGGAAGGGAGATTTGGTGTTCCTCGTCAATGCAATCAGATGATACAGTGGATAGACTAGGGTTCACCCCATCCTTTCCCCCACCCCTAACACCCCTACTGACATCCACTTGACCCTCAGGATGAGATCCTCAGAAACGGGCCATTTGCAGATATTATTAGGTGAGCTGAGACTAGGCCAGGTTAGGGTGAGTCTTAAAGCTCACCGGGCACAATGGTTAGTCTTCCTTATCAACCTGGCTGGACCGAGAACCACCGGAGGGATTAGTGATGTTCACCTCCGAGTGCATGTTGTAGATTGGGGTCCTCCAAGCAAAACAGCCCCCATATTCATCAGCTCGGCTGTGCCCACTGTTTGCAGTAGTTCACATGATTGGGCCCTGGGGACTGTTAACATTCCCTCAGAGAAGGGAGGGATGGGAGGGCCCTCGAACTCTCACCTGAGCTTCTAGCTGTTTCTCCCAGCCATGCATATGCCGTTTGGTCCTTAATTGTATGGGGGGTAAAGGGATACTCAAGAGTATATGGGCTGGGAGGGTTTAATTAAATGGGAGCTCCATTTTTGTAGCTATGGGGAAGCCATTGTCCACACTGGGTGAAGACTTCACAGGGTGGCTGCTTTGGGGGTCCCCCCGACTCCTATCAATAACCCCCTACCTATGTTCTGTAAAAAAGCCCAATAAACTCATCGATTCCCCAGGGGGGAATGTTGACGGATTGTACTTTGGTTTGTTATTGGGACCTTATGAGGAGTGGGTAGACATTGCTTATATCTCCCCAGAGAATAAAGTCTAGAAACAATACAGTCATGAGATGTTTCTAGAGATGATTAGAGCCCAAGGCCCCTGACCTAAACAATGGGCCAGTCCCTTTAGGGCTTCATAGTATGATGGAATTACCAAAGGTAAGAGGTGGAGCCCAGATGAAGAAAGTATATCACTGGGGGAGGGACCTGTCCTTGGGAGTAGGTCTTGACTTCCTCCTTTGTACACACCCCCTTCTCTGCTTCCTGGTCATCGTGATGGAGGCTGGCCCACCATGCTTTCCCTGCCACGATGGGCTGATTCCTCTGAAGCAATGAGCAGAAATGAATCTTTCTTGCCATAAGCTTGCTTCTCCAGTACGTTGATCATGGTGATGCAACAGTAGCAGATCCAGAGGCTGCATTCATTGACCAGCAGTTAAGAGCACTTGCTGCTCTTCAGAGGACTGAACCCAAAGCCTGGCATCCAGGTTGGGCAGCCTACACCCCAGCTCCAGGGCATCTAACACCCTCTTCTAGCCTCTGTGGGCACTTGCACATACATGGCATACATAAACACACGTACATTAAAATAAAAATGAATCCTTTTTAAAGTAACTGATACATCTACTTAAATAACAGCAATGGTCACATCACTGAAGTCATAGCTCAAAGATGAGATCCAGTGAGGACCAGTGAGATTGTTGCAAAAAAGAGCAGCAGGCTGCATCCCGCCACCCGGCTAGCTTAACCCAAAATAATTACACGGAAACTGTATTCTTTTAAACACTGCCTGGCCCATTATATCTAGCCTCTTACTGGCTAACTCTCACATCTTGATTAACCCATATCTAATAATCTGTGTGCCACCATGAGGTTGTGGCTTACAGGGAGGATTCTAACCCACGTCCATCTTGGGCAGGAGAAGCATGGTGTCTGCCTGCCTCTGCTTTCTTTCTCCCACAATTCTGTTCTGTCTTCCCCGCCTACCTATATACTGACCTATCAGGCCAAGCAGTTTTCTTTATTAATTAACCAATGAAAGCAATTCATAGAAAAACGACCCACCTACATCATGAGATGGCTCAGAAGAGAAAGGCACTGTCCCTGTTAGGTCCTTGTTGCTGTAATGAACACCACATCCAAGAGCAACCAAGGGGAGGGAAGGGTTTATTTGAATCGCACTTTATAGCCTGTCATCCAGGAAAGCCAAGGCAGGAATCAGAGGGACCAAAGAAGTCATGTGATGGCAGAAACAGATATTGGCATGACACTTTCATGAGACAAGGGATGCTCGGGACTTCCAGAGGCAATAAGAGGTTGGGAAGGGTCTTTCTCTGAAGACTTCAAAGGAAATGTGGCCCCACCAATATGGCAAGTTCCCATCTCCGGTACTACTGTTCTACAAAGCTGCCCAGTTTTGCTACACTGGATGGAAATGGAGATCATGGAGGAACACTGCCTGCTGCCTTGTTTTTCTCTCACTCATGTTCAGCTGCCTTCCTTATACAGCCCAAGATGGCTTGTCCCAGGGTGGCACTGTCCACAACAAGCTGGACCTTCTTACACCAACTAGCAATTAAGAAAATGACCTCACAATCATACCCACAGGCCAAACTAATGAATGTAATTCCTCAATTGAGATTCTCTCTTTCTGGGTGTATGAAACTAACAAGAAAGATTAGCTGTCGTAGGCACCCAGTGCCAAGCCTGGAGAACTGAGTTCAATTCCCAGGACCCACATGACCTGTGCAAGATGTCTTCTGACCTCCGTCTGTGTATACCATGCCACCCATGCAGACACACACACACAATGCAAAATAAATAAATAAATACAGTGCAATGAAAAGTACTGAAAGATGAGTCCCCAAGTAGGGATTGGATCTGTGGAACTTGCCAGAGAGGAAGCGCTCCGAACCTTACCTGGAAGGGCAAGTGGATGAAGCAGCCATTGCAAGACGCATTGTGGTATCTTGCTGCACACTAGTGCTCTCTGCTTGAGATTGCTGTTGGGGTCAGTGTGGACATGGGCATGGGGATATGGCACCCCACACAGCCTTAGAACTGACTGATAAGACAAGATACTAAAAAAAAAAAACAACCCTGCTTTTCAGGATCAATACCAAATAATTTTTAGCATAAGTATGCCCCCAAATGTGGCATGGGATATACTTACATTACAAAGTATTAATTGCTGATCTGATTGCATTTTTTTAATATTTATTTATTATGCATACAATAGTCTGTCTGTGTGTATACCCACAGGCCAGAAGAGGGCACCAGACCCCATTATGAGATGGTTGTGAGCCACCATGTGGTTGCTGGGAATTGAACTCAGGACCTTTGGAAGAACAGGCAATGCTCTTAACCTCTGAGCCATCTCTCCAGCCCCTGATTGCATTTTTTAAGCAGGCACTTTGTGGTTTCATTTGCTTAATATGGACACCTTACCCACCCCTCAACTTGCTTCTCCACCAAGAGTCGATGCCTGGATCAAGGAAAGTCCTCTGAAGAACACCTTGTCTGAGTAAATTCCTCAGAGTACCTGAGTGGTGAGCTGCAGGGGGACACAGGTGCCTGCTTTCTGGTCCCGGCATCAGATGCCCCAGAGAACAAGTGCCTCTGGCATCCAAACAAGGCAAGGTATGCATTTTCCCAGCACTGGTATTCACCAAGATCTCATCAGCCCTGTAGATGAGGGGTTGTCTATCTAGAGATAAAAATCAAGTCATCTTGGGGCTGGAGAGATTGCTAAGTATTTAAGAGAACTCATTGCTCTTCCAGAAGATACAGGTTTGGTTCCCAGCATCCACAGGGGAGCTCACAACCATCTGTAACTTCAATTTCAGGCGCAGTCAGGGCCCTCTTCTGGCCTCCACCTGTACTAGGCAAGCACATGGTGCATAGACAAACATGGAGTCAACACACCCATTCATGTAAAATAAAACAAATAAAATGAGTTGCTTTAACAAGTCAAGGCACCTCTTTATCTGGTCCTTTCTCTGTCAGCCTCCACAGGTGGCTCTCTGGTTCTCTATATACAAAATAGACTTTTCTGTTTCACTTACATCTCCCTACCTGTAGCCTGAGCCATGCCTTTGTTTCAGGAGGTCGTTATGACCACCTTGTTCTGCTTATGTCTGTAACCCTGCCTACTTGCCTGCCAAATTCTCCCTTTGGAAACCTCCTACCCCTAGCTATAAAAATCCCTCTCTTCCTCATGTCCAATGCTGACCTCTTGAACCCTGCCTTAGGGGGAGGCAGCCCATGACCACGACTTAAAAAACTTGCTTTAACTAATTGTTCATTTTAACTAATTTGGCCATGATGGTTTGGGTTGCTGGTCTTTCTCCTCACATCTTTGAGAGTAACACCAGAAAGCAGGCTCCTGTGTCCGCCTGGGGCTCACCACACTGGTACTCCAGAGAGGCCTCAGGCTTCAGTGCTGAGTCAGGCAGAGGTGAGCATTCCTCTGTGGGCTCCCTGTTTTCTCTCATCTGGACGTGCACATAGTTTCCCTGGACAGAGGGACACAGTACAGGCCTCCCAAGGAAAACCATAAGGAACCAATGCAGAAGGAAGGGACAACCAGGGAGGCATGTGCTGGTAAGCAGGGTCCTGTTGCGGAGTAGCAGCTGAACTAGACAAAGATATGTGACATTTGTTTATGCCGCGGAATATTATTGTAACCGTGTAAAGGCGTGTTGCTTTTGTTTGTGCTGTGCTTGTTTAACCACGTAAGGATGTGTGCTTCACTACCTGTAAAGATGTGTTGCATCTGTTTCACCTTGTCTGACTAAGGCACCTGATTGGTCTAATAAAGAGTCGAATGGCCAATAGCTAGGCAAGGAAAGGGATGGGCGGGACCGGCAGGGAGAGAGAATAAATAGGAGGAGAAATCTAGGCTAGCGATCTAGAAAAAAAGGTGAAGAGAAGAAAGAGAGAAGGAGGAGGAGAGACTAAGGGAGACACCAACCAGACATGGAGAAGCAGTGAAAGTAAATACACAGAAGAAAGGCAACAAGCCCCGAGGCAAAAGGTAGATAAACAGAGACAGGTTGATTTAAGTTAAAAGTGCTAGACAGAAATGAGCCTAAACTAGACCAAGCATTCAAAACTAATTATAAATCTCTGTATCATGATTTGGGAAATGGTTCATGAATTTCAAGAAAAGGCCTGGTAAACAGGAACCCCCTGAGCCTCAAGACTGACCCACCAGAACACCAGTATGCCAGACCAATCAACTTCCTTCCTCCGTGCCACCATGGAGGAAGTGACTGAGAATGTTAGGTACCCCAGATATCTCAGTGCCCAGGCTAAGGAGACTCCAGGGTACCCAGGCAGAAATTCTGATTGTTGCAAACCCAAGAAAGGATGGAGCCTGGAGGAGTAAGGCAACATGAAATGTAAGAGCCCCGTGACCTCTGAGCTCTCCTTGATCTACTTCAAGGTGAACTCATATGGCTCCCCTCTGTGCTCCAGGTGCATGCTTCTCCGAAAGGCGGACTTGGCAAAGAATGATCTAGGCAACCCTGGGTCAGGTGACGGGAAAGGGTTAACAGGAGCAGCGCCCGGAATCAGAGTCAGAGAGAGACACATACACATTTTCAAAGACTTGATAAATAAATTACCGTTCATGTTTAATTCAAAACCTCCCTGCTGCCTTCAGAGAACACCAAGAAGAGGCGATCTTTCAATTAAAACAACTCCAAGGGGCTCCTGCCCCCTCCCCTGGGGCTTTCCAGCCCCTCCCCACCCTGGACCTGCTTGAACCTCCGTGTTCCTGGAACACAGGCTGCTTATGAATGATGGTGTTCGAGCTCAGTCCCTGAGAGACCCTCTTTCTCCGTCACGCCACGCACAAGCAGATCGACTGGGAGACTCTGTTAAGGATCTACGTTTGGGGGCTGGAGAGACGGCTCAGTGGTTAAGAACATTTGCTGCTTTTCCAGAGGACTCAGGTTTAATTCCCAGCACCAACATCAGGCAGGGGTGGTCCTAAACACACACACACACACACACACACACACACACGCCCTAGCTGGGATTTTTTTTTTCAGCATTTGCCATTGGTAACATTTCTATACTTTCTGTTCATTTCCTGAGTGTATCCCTCCCCAGAGTAGAAAAGTCTTGCATGTGACTAGAACCCAGGCTCCCCTGGTCCCTGCTGTATCTCAAGCTCCCACAAGAAAGCAGGTGTGTACCAAATACTTGTGGGGCTGGGGAGTAACCTGAGTTCAATCCCAGAGCTCATTTTTAAAATAAAAATAATCTGGGCGGTGGTGGCCTTTAATCCCAGCACTTGGGAGGCAGAGACAGGTGGATCTCTGAGTTCGAGGCTAGCCTGGTCTACACAGAGAGTTCCAGGACAGGTTCCAAAAGCTACAGAGAGACCCTGTCTCGAAAAACAAAACAAAAATCAGCCAAACAAGACTAAAGAAATACATTCATTTAAAAAAATGAAATAAAAAATAGGCATAGAGATCAGTGTTTGGGACCCCAGTGCTGTGGGGTGGGAGAGGAGACACGGGCAGACAGGAGCATCCCTGGGGTTCACAAATCTAATTTTCTGGTGAGTTCTGGTCCAGTGAAAGACCTCGTCTCACAGGTAGATGGTATCTGAGGAATGACAGCTGAGCTTGTCCTCTGGCCTCCACGTGTGCACGCTTACAACTGCACACACATGAACATGCAACGCATCTACACGCTCACACACACGCTTAGTAAGTGGAGGCTGGAGGACAATTTATTCCTCTGTTTGCTCCTGCTGTGGCAAAATACCCGAGGCTGGGTGTTTTGTAAAGAAAAGCTGTTCCCATTATTCAGGGTCCTGGAGGTTTGAGAGACTGGCAGTGCTTCTGCTCTGCTCGGATGATATCCGTCTCGTGACATCAAATACAGTGGGTGGCTTAACGGAACGAGCATAGGAACACATATGAGACGTCACATAGTGAAACAAGAAGTCAGAGAGCTTCAGGGGCCAGGCTCAATATTTCTATGACAACTCATCCCCAAGAGACTAACCAGAGTCCCAAGACAGTCGTGTGAGCCCCTGTATAGGCGAGACTGTCTGCGGCGGCCAGGTGAGGTCCAGAGAAACACCTCGGGTTCTTGGCTTCACTGCAGAAAAGAATTTCAGGATAAGCCAATATGAGGCAGAGTTGGAGAAGAGATTTTTCATACAGAGTCAAGCACTGGGTTAGTAGGAAGAGGGGCACTCAGGGAAAGCATAAAACGCTCATGGTCACATACTCACACCCACTCACAATGACAACGAAACAATGAAGAAATTGTGACCATCAGGAGCTGGGCGGACACCTCAGTCAGTGAAGTGTCTGTGCCACAAGCATGAGAACCTGTGGAGGCAGAGACAGGTAGATCGCCTGGGTTCAAGGCTGGCTAGTCTAATCAGGCAAGGTCCTGACTGGCGAGAGATCTTGTCTCCAAGAACAAGGTAGATGACTCTGGAGCACTGACCACCAGAAGTTGGGCTCTGGCCTCTGTCATGCACATACACACATGCACGTGTGTGCTCCAGCACAATACATAGACATTCATATGCCCACACACATCCAACAGTTAATCAAGGGCCTGGTGGTTCAGTGGTTATGTAGTATCTGCTGCTCTTTAGAAGACCCAAGATCGGTTCCCAACACCCACATTAGGTGCCTCACAACCACCTGCAACTCCAGCTCCAGGGGATGTGACACTCTCTTCTGGCCTCCATATGGCATATATACTCACATAGACAGACATACACGTACACATAAGCAAAAATAATTGTTCAAGGTTGATTAAGAGATGGTAGAGAGGGCTTCATAGATAAGTGTGCTTGCTCTACAAGCTTAAGGACCCAGAAATGATTCAAATTTAAAATAAAAGTAAATAAAATAAAAATAATAAATATAAAAATGTGAATAAGTAAATAAAAACAATAAAATAAACCCAAATAAAAAAGTCAGACATGGCTTCAAGTACTTGTGTAAGCAGAGACTGCTTGTTTGTTTCCCAGTTGCCCAGACCCGAATAATCACACAGAAACTATATTAATTACAACACTGAATGGCCAATGGCTTAGGCATATTCCTAGATAGCTCTTACATCTTAATTAACCCATTTTTATTAATCTATGTATCACCATGAGGCTGTGGTGCACCGGTAAGAGTCCTGCGTCTTTCTCTTTCAGCAGCTATGTGGCGTCTCCTTGACTCTGCCTACTCACTCTCTCTCTATATATATATATCTTCCAGCCTGGCTATATTCTGCCCTGCCATAGGCCAAAGTAGATTCTTTATTAGCCAATGGCAATAAAAAATATTCATAGCATACAGAGGGTAATCCCACATCATCTTGTAACCCCAGTATTAGGGGGGCAGAGACTGGTGCATCTCAGGATCTCACTAGGACAACCTGTCTAGCCAAAATGGTGAACTTCTGGTTCAGTGAGAGACCCTGTCTCAGAGCAGTAAGATGAAGGACACAGAGGAGGACACCCAATGTCTTCACACGCATATGGGTATAAACACACACACGTACTTATATACACACACCACACGCACATTATTAATTAGCTTTAAAAGAGAATTTCTGAGAATCTGTTAGAGTCACAAAAAAAACCCCAGCTTACATTAGACGGAGTCTACAGAACCCACAAGAGCCCAGCATCACGCTGACCACTGGGTGTGAACACTCTCAGTGTCCTATCTGAAGCTTCTACCAATGAACCAACCACAGCGCCTTGAGATAAAGCCAGCTGGCCCAGGTGGCACCATCTGGCCTGGGTGTAAGTGATCCAGCACTTGACCCTGGGTGTGGTATTTCTGGTGTAGACAGCCTGAACTACTTTCATGGTGGTTTTGAGATAGGATTTTTACCATGTAGCCCAGGTTGCCCTTGAACTTGCAATCATCCTGACTCAATTTTGCCAGTGATAGGAACACAGGCAGGCACCACCACACTCAACCCAAGTCACTTTTTCTGAAGGGTGATGGTGCTATGTATGATTAATTACACATGTTCTTTTAAAATTATTATTATTATTCTCATACATTATATCTGAACCACAGTTTCCACTCCGTCCACTCCTTCCAGCCTCCTACCTCCTCTCTTCTCCAGATCCACTCGGCTGCTTCCCTTCAAAAAAGATCAGGCCTCCTGGGGATATCAACAAGGTATAACAAGTTACAATAAGGCTAGGCACAAACTCTCTGGCAAGGCTGGATGAGGCAACCCAGTAGGAGGGAATGGGTCCCAAAAGTAGGCAAAAGAGTCAAAGATACACCCACCCAACACACACACTATTAGGAGTCCTACAAAAACACCCAGCTACACACCCATAACATATACGCAGAGGACCTAGCTCAGACCCATACAGGGTCTGTGACTGGCACTTCAGCCTCTGTGGTCCCCTATGAGCCCTGCTTAGTTGATCCTGTGGGTCATGTTCTCACACTTACCATATAGTTTAGCACCCTGGTTTTTGTATTCTCAACTGGCAAAAATCAGACCCAGTGATAGAAAGAAAGAGAGAAAGAAAGAAAGAAAGAAAGAAAGAAAGAAAGAAAGAAAGAAAGAAAGAGAAAGAAAAGATTAACGCTCCTTGTGGGCTGAGATCAAAATAAGTTCTGAATATTTAAGTTCAATATTTTCAGTTTGAAACCTCTTCCTCTGTGTTTGCCAAAAACAGATCCTAAGCCCCAGGAGGCACTCCTCTACAAGTGGGTCCCAGTGCCGGTATTTAGAAGACTTGATGTGACTTAGTCCCCTGAGTAATCTCGTGGATATTTTTAATCCTGATTTCCCCTATTACAAAACTGAGCTTCCAAAAGGTTGAGCAATCCAGTTACCCTGCCGGTGAGCACTGGTGTCAGGAACACACGCCCAGCCTCGGAAGTTTGCTCTTTCTACTGTCCTCCACTGGCTCTGACGTTAGTCACCATGACAGGATTTAGAATAGCCTAGAAGACCCTCCTCTATGCTGTCTGTGGGGTGGGGGTGGGGTCCCAGAAAGGACTGAAGAGGGAACACCTACCCTGAAGGTGAGTGGCACCAATTCCCAGAGGCTGGGGTCCTGGGCTGAATAAAAAGGAGAAAGTGAGCTGAGCACCAGCATCCATGGCTCTCTGCTTCCTGACTGTGGGTGTCACGTGACCATCATGCTCCTGCCGCCACGCCTTCCCTGCCACCATGGTCTGTACCTTCAAACCATGAGAATTTCCTTTCTTAAATTGCTCTTTAAATTTTTTTATGTTTTTAAATATTTATTTTTATTATTTCTCTCTCTGTCTCCCTCTCTCTCTCTCTCTCTCTCTCTCTCTCTGTCCCTGTCTCTCTCTCTCTCTCTCTCTCTCTCTCTCTCTGTGCGTGTGTGTGTGCGTGCGTGCGTGTGTGTGTGTGCGCGTGTGCATGTGTGTGCATGTGTGTGCATGTGTGCAGGTGCCTTCAAAGCCAGAAGCGGAAGTCAGATCCCCAGAGCTGGAGTTACACATGCTGGTGAGCTGCCTGATGTGGGTGATGGGAAGCAAACTCAGGTCCTCTGGAAGGGCAGTAAGTGCTCTTAAAAGCCGATCCATCCCCCCACTTAAGTTTCCTTTGCCAGATTTTTGTCACAAGAAAAATGACCAATACAACCACATCATCATCAGCTTGACGCTTACTGAGCACTACCTGTGTGCTGTGTGGTCTCATTATTAACTTCTTTGGTCCTAATTAAAGTGTTAGGAGATAAATGTTATTTTTATTCCCATTTTAAAGGTGAGTGCTGTGGAGCCAGCAAGATGGCTCAGGCTCAGGGGGTAAAGATGCTTGCCAACAAGTCTGACAGCCTGAGTTTGATCCTTAAAACCCACGTGGTAAAAGGAGAGAACTTTCTCCCACAAGTTATCCTCTTTCTCTTTCTCTCCCTCTCTCTCCCTCTCTCTCTCTCTCTCTCTCTCTCTCTCTCTCTCTCTCTCTCTCTCTCTCTCTCTCTCACACACACACACACACACACACACACCATCAAACAGTCTTGTGCATGCACACACCCACACAAATAAATAGATGTAATAAAGTATTTTTAATGATGAAAACCACAGGATGGGGGTATTTTTTTTTCTTGGATTTTTCAAGACTGGGTTTCTCTGTGTAGTCCTGGCTATCCTGGAGCTGCTCTGTAGACCAGGCTGGCCTTAAACTCACAGAGATCCACCTGCCTCTGCCTCCTGAGTTCTGAGATTAAAGGTGTGCACCACCACTGCCCAGCTGCTGAGGGGTATTTGTAGTGTTGTTGCTGCTGTTAGTTTGAGACCCATTGGGTTTAGTTAGGATGGCGTGTGTGACTGACCAGTAGCTCCTCCACGTGCTGTGGGAGAGTGACCCCTTTCTGGTCTTGTTCAGTTTCTCTGCTGCTGTGATGAGCACTGACCAAAAGCAACCTGAGAAGAGATGGATTTATTTGGTAACTCTGGAATCTGGAAGTTAGTCTCAGTGATTGCCAAGCAACCAGCAACAAATGCTATAGAAAGGAAGTGTATTTGCCTCACAAAATAAAAATCCTGGGGTGCAAGCTCATGATGTCATAAAAATCTGTATCACTTCTCCCTCCCGCTCTGCCATTCTTGGCATTATGGAGTTAACCCCATACCTACAATATGGTTGCTATGATTCTGTGTATCAAGCCAATATCCAAGCAAAATAACGAGAGGAATGTGAATGGCAGAATCTGCCTCCAAGTGTCTTCTCAATCCTTTGCACTTACTTCCTATGCTCAAAACTGGTCTCTTGGCCTCTCCTGTCTACAAGAGATGTAAATAAATGACTTAGCTTTCCACACTCTTTGTAAGAACACAAGGACTGGGGAGACAGCTCATTCAGGAAAGTGCTTCTTGTGCAAGCACGAGGACCTGAATTTGAGTCCCCAGCACTCATATAAAAAGCCAGGCATGGTGTATTTACCTTCATGATCCAGTGCTAGGGAGGCAGAGGCAGGTGGATCCCTGAAGTACACTGGCCTGCCCACCTGAGTGAACTACAAAGCTCTGGGTTCAACAAGAGACCCTGTCTCCGAAAATAAAGTGGAGAGTAATTATGGAAGTTATCTGATGTTGACCTACACACACACACACACGTGTGCACACACACGCATGTGCACTCACAGACACACACATATGAACACACACTCACGAACACACACACATGCACACATACACACACACACCACATGCACGCACATAAAGAGAAACACGAGAGAAGTGGGGCTGGGAATGGCTTCATGCATCTAATACTCTCCTGTCTCCCAGAGACAGACAGATTTGACAACATCAATTCAAAAGTGACCTTGCTTGAGATATTTATTTGAATTTCAGTTTATTCATTTGAAAAATGAGGACAATAACAGCATCCATCCTCCCCAGGTTTGCAGCACCTGGCATACAGCGCGTATTTAATAAACGGCAAATATCGTTATCATTTTTATAATGGGGAAACAATATTTACATAAAAAGGCAGGCAGCCGTTAATGTATTTCTGGAAAATTACTAAATGATCTCAAATCACATAAAAATATATTCCAAAACCAAAAAAAAAATCATCCCTGCAAGGGTAGCTTAGGAGTTTAACTTGAGGAGGCTGAGGAGAGGGGCAGATGTGATATCGCGTTTTCCTTCCCAGCTTGTTGCGGGAGCACCGAGGAGAATAAACAGTACTGGGGAATGCTGATCCTAAGCCCAGAAGACAGTCAGGAGCCCGTCTGTCCCAGGTTAGGCTGTGGCTTCAGGGACCAGCAAGACTGGAGGTGGGGGCTTTGCAGAACGGAGATCTCTCACGCCCACCCAGGGCTCTCTTCTCCCTGTGGGGCTGGGACCTTGTCTCAACCACACTCACTAGCTGGGACAGTTTGTTGTTGTTGAGACAGAGTCTTGCCGCGTAGCTATGTGGCCCCCAAGTTTCAGGAGAGTCTCCTGTCTGTCTCCCACCTCCTGGGAGGGGACAATGGGGTTACAGATGGGTTCTGGGAATCTAAATTCAGGTGATCGAGCTTGTATGGCAACCACTTTATCCGTTGACAGATCTCTACAGCCTTCCAGCCTCCCCTTCCCCCTTTTAAAGGCAGGGTCGCTCTCTCACACTGAACCTAGAAGCTCACCAGAGAGGAGAAACTGACTGGGCAACAAATCCCAGGAATCTTCCTGTCCCTACCTACTCCGCGTTGACATTCCAAGTGTGCACCACTACAGCCAGCTTTTTTTGCTTGTGTGTGTGTGTGTGTGTGTGTGTGTGTGTGTGTGTAATCTGAGGATGGAGCTCAGTCCTCATGATGGTGTGGCAAGCACTTTAATGACTGAATTATCTCCCCGGCTCCTTGATGCCTGGCTTTTGTCATTTTTTAGTAAGAGTATGGGAAGAAAACTGGGGCCCTTTTGCAGTTGCCACCTCTGTGTCCTGGTCTGCTGTCATGTGAGGAACCTCCACTACCTCCTCCTGCTGCTGCCAGGCATGCCTTCCCCACCATGATGGACGGTGTGCTCTGAAACCATGGGCCAAAATAAACCCTCACCCTCTTGAGTGGCTTCTACCAATTATCTGACCACGTCAATGAGGCAATCTGATAATTCACTGTGATGGGTAAAGCTGGTTGTCAACTTGACAGAGAATCACCTGGGAGACACACCTCTGGGCACGCCTATGAGGGAGTTTCTAGGTTAGGGTAAGTGAGGTGGGAAGACCCACCCTAAAAATGTAGATAAAACATCCTGTGATCTGGGGTCTTGAACTGAATAAAAAAAGAGAAAGTGAAATGAGTCCCAGCATGCATCACTCTGCTTCCTGACGGCAGGTGCCTTGTTACCTGCTTCACATTCCTGCTGCCATGCATGATGAGCCCAAACCAACTTTCCCTCCACCGAGCTGATTTTGTCAGGTATTTATGCCATGGCTGTAAGAACTGGAGAATGCACCATTTGTTGACAGCGACACCTCAAATCCACCACCTGTCTCAAGTTCCTGAAGGGAGGATCATTAGACTCAAGAGATAACGAAACTTGACAGGATCAAGTAGTAACCAATTCACAAGTCTCAGGGGTTCCTGAAACTAACAAGATTCACGAGGCCCTTTCCAATTAAGTAAGTAATAACAATTGTTGGAGAAAAGAGACTCCCAGATCTGTCAAGCTGCTTGTAAGTACTGTAGGGATCTACAGGGGTGCAGATTTCTTTTTAAAGATTTATTTTATTTTTAAATCCATGTGTGTGCTTGTATGCACCTGTCTGTCTGTCTGTTGTCTGTCTGTGGGTAGTGCACATGTGAATGCAGGCACTTGTGGAGTCCAGAAGAGGGAGTCAAACCCACTGGAGCTTTTTGTCACAGATGTCTGTGAGTTGTCCAGCATGGCTACTGGGGAATGAACCTGGGTCCTCTGCAAGAGCAATACATGCTCTTAACTGCTGAAGGATCTCTCCAGCCCAAGGAGATGTAGTTTTTGTGAGTCATCTGTCACCCACTGACCAAGTTGGACTCGGGTAGAATGTCTGTTTCCATTTATCATTGATTCTCTCTCTACAGAGAGTAGACATTTGTTCACCTCTATCCAGGAAAAGTCCCAGAACAGGAGAACATTTCACACTCAAGCTGTAAGAGAATGGTAGTATCTAATAAATGTGCCTCCTCGCCGAACAAGGATAGAGAGTCAGTTCCCAAGGAGGCCTAAGTGTGTTTAATTATTAAGCTAATGCTGCAGAAGGTAGATGCGTGACCACTAGATTCCTAAAGTATAAACCACTTCTTTGTCATGTTAATCCTGGGAGGGCATTTACCTGAAAACTAGCGAGATCCAAAGCCGCCAGGTTTTATGTGCACGCTTATAATACCAGCATGATTATACATGTACACCTATAAACTGTGTGCAGGGTTGAGAGAAGACTTTCAGAAACAAATGCAAAACAGAAACAGAGCATAAAAGATCAGCCCAGGGGTTGGGGAGACGGCTCAGTGAGTAAGAGCTATGCTCTGCAAGCCTAAGGACCCGAGTTCAAATCCCCAATATCCATGTAAAAAGTCAGAGATAATAGTATGTATGTATAAACTTTGGGGGATGGAGCTTTTCGGGGTGGAGACAGACTGATTCCAGGAGCTCACTGACTGGCTAGCCTAGCTAAGATAGCAACCTCCCATTCAGTGAGAGACTCTTGTCTGAAAGATGGAGTGGAGAGCAACAAAGAAAAACACCCAAAGTCCTATTCTGGCCTCTGCACGAATGCACGTGGGTACTCACACCTGCTCATTCACGTGCATGCACCGTGTACATGTATCACACTTTCATATAATACTTTTAATTCATTATTTTTTTTTAATTTTTAAAAAGGTGAAACCCAGCCATGAGAAAGTCACAGTGACGAAGGTGTTCTGGGTTCACAAGCAGGGATCTGGGACCCAGAATGTCACTCTTTGGTTTTATCCTGTATTGTTATTCTTTTAGAACTCTGTGTGTGTGTGTGTGTGTGTGTGTGTGTGTGTGTATTCATGTGAATGCACACATGCCACAGTGCAACCTGTGCAGTCAGAGGACAACTTTGGGTGTGTATCCTTATCTTCTCCTTGTCTGAGACAGGATCTCTTGTTTTGCTTCTCTATAACCCAGGAGAGGCAGCTGTCCTGAAGGCTCCTGGGGTTCTCCTGGCTCCACTCCTGTCTGGCTGTAGGAGTGCTGAGATTATACACACACTCTATAAACCCAGCTTAACACGGGTCATGGGGGATTCAAACTGGGGTCCTCATGCTTGCATGGCGAGCACTCAACCACTGAGCCAGCTCCCCAACACCTTACCCTGCCTTCTGCCAAGCTAGGCAGACAGCAACCAAATCTGGCCACCCTCCCCACATTCTGCTGCAGATGCCAGTGAGCCCCCGATGCTGCTGGAGAATATTCCAAACCTTTTTTGTGACTTCAAGTCATGTAGTTGGTTAATCACAGAGCTTAAAATGTGAGCCGACAAGATCTCACTTTAGCCTTCCTAAGCTGGCAATTTTGCAGGGTGCCCACGGAATGACATTCATTACATTAATTGTAAACCTTTAGCCACCTCATCCTATCTGCCAACAGATGCTCTTGAGAGGAGAGGCATTGGCAGGGAGCCTGTCCCCACCCCCTCGATGATTTCTTTATCTGTAAATGAGGGATTTAGTCCATCGAGTTCTCTTTGTAAGTTCCCCCGAAATCCAAAACCTCTCATTTACTCCCAAAGATGTGACTTCTATGGCCGACTCAGATTCAGTTGGAGGGAGTTAATCCAGGATCTGGCACAATGAAGAAACCCTGGGCATGTTTTGGACAGTCTGTCTTTTCTGGACTTGAGAAGGAGGCACTCCATTACCCATTTACTACAAAGGCACCAAGAAATGTGTGTGTGTGTGTGTGTGTGTGTGTGTGTGTCTATGTGTGTCCTGTGCCTGTGTATGTATATAGGTGTGTCTATGTGTCTGTGTATGTATGTCTGTGTGTCTATGTGTGAATCTGTGTGTGTGTCTGTGTGAGTTTCTGTATTTGTGCGTCTGTGTATTGGTGTGAGTGCATGCATGTGTGTGCCTGTATGTGTGCATGTGTGTGTGTGTGTGTGTGTGCACGCGCGCGTGCGCGCGCGTGTGTTTGGGATGGGAGAGAGAGACATAGAGAGAATATTAAGTGTATCTGTCTGTGTCACTGCATTGCATAGCTAACCCCTCCAAGCTGGTAAGACTAAGGAGGTCCCATGGCTGGAGAGGTGGCTTAGCAGTCAAGAGTAACTTCTGCACTCACAGAGGATCCTAGCCCCAACACAGCAACTTCTGGGCACTCCAGGGGATCTGACGCCCTCTTCTGGACTCCACAGTCTTCTATACACACATGGTACATATAAACTCATGCAGGCACTCACATATATGCACATGAATACAAATAAATACATCTTTTTAAGATTCAGAGAATTCCAAAGGGGGGGGATTGCTAAGACTCCACAAAGGAAGAACTTGTGGGTCCGAGAATTTGAGCATCTTCAGAGAGCTGTTTCCAAGCTTGTGTACGCAGTAAGGACTGATGAGGGCCAAGAGACCTGCAGGAGACTGACTTGTTGAGCTGCCCGGAGGTTGTGGCCTTCAGGGTTGCAGCTTTCACAAGTCCATATTGGAGTGGACTTTTAGTGATGCAGCTGTCTTTGAGTTATCCCTGCTCCTCACCATACATCTGTAAAGAACCCCAATAAACTCCACTGGTTCATCAAGTTGGACTTTGGAGTTATCATTACTTTGGTCAGTCATTGGTTCCGTGTCTGGGGTCAATAGGTTGTTGACACTGTCTCTCTAAAAAGTATCACACAACACAATGTATATGTGCTTCATGTGTGTGTGGGTGGGTGGGTGGGTGGGTGCATGTACGTCAGCATGTGCATGCATGCATGCATGTGTGTATATGTGTATGTGTGTGTAGGCCACAGCAAATGTTCATCTTAACTTTCAACTTGCAGGGATTTAAAGTGACCGTGAAAATAAATCTCTGGTCATCTCTTGGAAGGAGTTTTTAGATTGGATTAATTGAACCGGAAAGATCTACCCTAAAAATGAGCGGCATTATCCCTTGGACTTAGATCTCAGGCTGAACAAAAACTAGAAGTCAAGCTGAGCGCCCGCTTCCACTGCTCTCTGCTTCCTGACTGTGGATGCCGTGTGAGCAACTGCCTCCTGCTCCTGCCATCATGCCTTCCCTGCTGTGATGGACTGTGCAGCCCAAGACTATGAGCTAGAACAAACCTCCCGGCCTTGAGTTGCTTCTGCCAGGTAGTTAGTCACAGGAACTGGGTGAGCGACAAAAACAGATGCTGAGCGTGGTCTTGCTGAAGAAGATCGTGTCTGTGTATCTGCTCCCAAGAGCCAAACTATGGCGAGCAAGCATGATAAAAAACAAACTGATCTCATGGCCCGTACTGTAACTCTCTAGCACAGCAACGCTAGATCTGTCCCAGAACCTGAATCCATTTCTTTGAAACTTGACATCTACTTGTCCCAACCCACTACAGAGTACTGCTCCAGGCGCTTCCAAAAATGACTACTTTTGAAAACTGCTGGTGTCCATTGACGTCCACCCATGCCAATGACCCAGAGCACTCTTTCAGCAGACAGGAGAGAGGAGTGTGTACAGACATTCTAGTGGAGTGCACATTCTCAGCAGGTTTATGGTAACTGCCCTGTGCTACAATGATCTCCAATGTCCATCATGAAGTCAGCAGGTGATATATAGCGTTGGTAGATACACATGGACAACTGCTCAGCAATAAACTTTTAAGTAGAGCTGGAGACATGGTTAAATGGTAGAGTACCTGCTTAGAATCCCCCATTAAGGGGCTTGGTGTGACTCAGTGGTAGAACATTTACCCAGTATTCTAAGGTGCTACATGCATTTCAACCCCAATACCACTAGAGCCAGATAGATGCAGAGAAAAATATTATGGACACATGAGGCTTGGTATCACACTCCCAGGACTGAGAAGGCTGAGGCAGGAGGATCATACAGCCTAGGCTACCTGTATCAAAATACCAGGGCTTGGGGAAGCCTCCGTGGATAGCAATACCCAGGGCAGTTGTCACATGTTGTAGCTTGTGAAAGTAAGGGCTGCCCACTAGCATAAAGAAATTAAAAGATCATTCTTTGGAAACTTCATGACTCTTTCCTTGGTAATTTTAATCTGCATCTTTTTTTTTCTATCACAAACTGTAGCCTGGACATAAATCTCTCTATGACTTTATTATGTCTTCCCATGGAATGGTCAGACTTGGCAATCCCTGGACTTGCAGAAGTGAGGGTGATCATGTAGGTATTTCTACCTTGACTTCACAAGTGACGTATTTGTGAAACTCCCTGGGAAGCACCAGTAAGGATCCCTATGTGGCTTTCTTTTTTAAAGATTAAAAAAAAATGTATTTGTGTGTCATTTCTGTGCGTGGGTATGTGCACATAAATGCAGGTTCCTGTGGAGGCCAGAAAAGGGCATCAGATATCTTGGAAAGTTATAGGCACTTTATTGAGTGAACCATCTCTCCAGATTCCCTTTTTTCCTTTCCTTCCCTTTCTTTTTGAGATAGGGTCTCCCTACGAAGCATGGGCTGGCCTCAAATTAACAATCATCCTGCCTCACCCTCCCAAATGCTGAGATTAAAGTATGTACCATCAGGGAAAGCTCAACCCCCTATTTTTAAGATGTGTACATGTATACATATGTGTGTGAAAGGTGTATGTGCACAACAATTCATGTGTGTATGTAGGCTGGAAGGACAGCCTAGAGTTTCTTCAACAAGGCTGTTACTTCCTTTTAGATGGCTCTCTCATTGGGCTGAAGCTGACCAGATAGGCTAGGCCAGCAAGCCAGTGAGTTTAGGTATTTGTCTGTTTCTGCCTCCCCAGGATCATGAGTGGGTACTATTGTGCTGTCTTTTTTTTTTAAAAAAAAAAAATTTCTGAGGATCAAACTCAGCTCTTGATGCTTGCAGACAGGCATGTACTTTACCGACTGAGTCATCTCTCCAGCCCTCCTTTTTCTATTTTGATAACAACTACAATTGACATGTCTATTTCTCTTTAAAATTTTTTACTACATTTATTTATTTATGTGTGTGTGTGTTCCACTGTGTGTAATATGTGTGTAGGTCAGTGTACAGCTTTGTGGGGTCAGTTCTCCCCTTCTAACATGTAAGCTCTGGGGCTCAAACTCAGTTTGCCTGGCTTGACATCAGGTGTCTTTACATGCTGCTCCTCTATTGACTCAACAACATACGCGTTCCCAATCGACAGAGTGTGAGCCAGGCTTCGGGATGTAACCCTGGGATCCGAGCATCACTGTTCATTTCTGGCTCCCCATGTTTCCTTTCCACACTCACATCTCGGGAGCAGAATGAGCGTTTGTCAAGGTATTTTGACTATCCAAAGTCCCTTTCTTTAGATCCCACCAGCCAGCCATCCTCTGGTCCCTACAAAATCCAAGACAGAAGCCAGCCGGACTGGAGACCACTCCCTGGGAGACCAGCAGTGAGAAAACCACGAAGTGAATCTGTTGGTTTGTTTTCCACATCTGGTCACCAGGACAAAGAAACGTAATTAATTTTTTGGTTCTGAAGAGACAATCCCACCGGTGATACACATCTTTAATTAGCCCAACTCAACTATCGTGCTCCGGCATTTTCTTCCAGGGAGCCGCATTGCTGACACATTAAAGATGGAGCCAGGCTGGAGGGCAAGAAGATAGGTCATCATAAAGGCGGCCATGGAAGATAAGAGCTAGATTTTCATTCTAGGAGTGGTTCCATCTGTTGTATAACGAAGAGAGAGTGCTAATGAGTAAAGAACGAAGCACAATGTTGGGGGTAGGGAGGGGAAGAAGGGGCTGCTGTCTGTAACACGTCTCTTTCAAGTGTCTTTTGCAAATGGTGGTAAGACCAATATGAACTAAGTATGGGGACCATTTGCTATTTTAAGAGACTGAAGCCCTAAGAAGAATTTGACTCAGTTTCCCTGCTGGTTCCTCATGTCTCTTTCTGCTTGCTGGCTTTCTCCTTGGTTTCCCTTGTGGTCACAAGATGGCATCTTCCTTCCCGTTGTGGTAGACGTGAGACATAAAACCCGATGGTTCATTTTCAAAGGTGCCTGAAGCCAGCTTAGCTCTGGCCACAGAGGAATGGAGAACACTAAACCCAGCTAAAGTCTGCCAATGCAGCCAGCCCCCCAACCAAGTTCTGCCAAGTTACACACATACACCCCAAACTAGCAGTTTAGAGTCATGAACAACTAACAGCAAAGCTCACCTGCAAGGTCACATGTCTGAAAGGCCTTAAAGTAACCAGGATGTAAAACGTAAAAATGAATTTTGTTGAGAGAAAGGAAAATGTAAGCAACAGAGAAGATTAACCTGGAAATGACGTGTCAGATTGTCCCCTCCTGACTGCTCTGTGAGAAAGAGATGAATGGTCATTTGTTAAGGTTTAAAGGCTGTCCTCCGGGCTCAGTCTGTCTGCCATTCTTTGCAAAGTCATAAAATATAAAGCAAATCCTCACTTCTCTATTTCTGTGCTCTCATGATGAAATGGAAACCTTTGTTTCTCGTGGTGGAGGTGAGCGCAAGGCTTCCCACTAAGTGTTCCGAGCTCTGCTTAGCCTGGACCAACCTGAGGAAGAGCTGGTTGGTTTCAGCGGGTCCTTGGTTACCTTGGTTACCTTGGTCCCAGATGCCTTACACTTCAGGCGCCACATGGAGAAAGGTAAAGATGGGGGTGATTAGACAGGTATATGCAGAAACCAAAACGGGATTGTGATCATTCGAGGAGAGTTTAGTAGAGATTTGTCGATAGTGTGGGCAGGAATGACGAAAACCACGAGCCTCAGGCAAGGCCTGATGTCCTCAGTCTGCAGGGGCAGGGGACGGGCCAAGGAGCCACCACCCGCTGTGACTCCACCGTTGAAAAATGAGGAGTCCATGGATCTAGTAGCCCATTGATTAAGTCAGATCCCTCATGATATAATTACCTCCTCGAGATTGGATTCACTGACGGGGACCAAGCCTTCAGAGCCTGAGCTATTTGAGAAATACCTCCTAGCCAAACTGCTGTACCCGGTGTTTTCACATTTAGTGTATAGAGTGAGTGAGAGGAGGGCAGGCTCTTCCTGTCCCTTTAAATTTCAGGTCTCTGATAACTAATGATGTCTACTATCTGTTCATGTGCTAATGATCGTCTGTTTTGTGAAGGGTCTGTCCGAATCTATTCACCCTTAGTGTGTGTCTGTGTGTGTGTGTGTGTGTGTGTGTGTGTGTGTGTGTGTGTGCCTGCCTATGCGTGCGCACAAACACACTCGCAGGCTAGTGGTCAGTCTAGGCTGTCATACTTCAGTCATTGTCCACCTTGTTTATCGAGACATGGTCTCTCAGTGGTCCGCCACCCACCCTTTAGGCTAAGCTGAGTGGCTAGTGAGCTGCTGATTCCCTGTTGTCCCTTTTCCTGAGATCTGGGATTACAAATGTGAGCTACCATCCCCAACTTCTTATGTGTGCCGGAGATCAAACAACGAAGACTTCACCATCTGAGCCGTATCCTCTTTTCTTTTTGTAATTATTAGTTTTATATTTATTTATTTCTTTGAGTAGAGATTGCCACAGCACACGTGTGGAGGTGGAGAAGATAACCCATGGAAGTCAGTACTCTTCTTGTGACCTGAGGGTCCTGGGTACTGAGCTCAGGTCATCGGATTTGGCGGTAGATGCCTTTATCAGCTGAGCCATCTCTCCAGCCTCTCCTAGAGTTTTTGAAGCCCATTTTCTACAATAAAAATAAATAATAAATAGCTTGACAGTCAGTTTCTTAGCTTCCCTTGCTACCACACTGAAGTCATGTGGTCTAAATTTGACCAATCAGATGTAGTCCACTAAATTTTTAAATTGGAAGCTGGTAATCCAAACCACCAGTAGAACCAAGCGAGCCCATTTGGCTTCTGGTGGACAGGCACCATACTGCTGTTGCTCCAGCAACAATCCACTAGCCATTGACCTGTGTCCAGTATTGGAGGTTTTGGACTTGGAGATCCAGTAACAGTGACGGTGAAGGAAGGCTCTCACTAAGCAACCTGTTGTCCTACTAATGTCAATGGAATCTGCGTACCCAGTCCCAGTCCTCGTGGTTGAGGCACAGCGTTAAGCTAATGCAGCATTGGTTGACTAATAACATGGATCCACATAGAGGCAAGAATTTAACAAATTGCCAATGTGCTGATCACATCTATGGTTTTGACTTCCTTGGTGATAGAGTGTACCTCCCACAGGTGAGAACCGATGGACTAGCGAGAGGGTGAGGCGGGTAAGGATGCCTGCCACCAAATCCGATGACCTAAATTCAATCCCTGGAGCTCCCGGAGTGGAAGGAAAAAACTCAACCAATGACTTGATTGGCCCCTGCCAACCAAGCACAGCAGCACCCACATAACTCCCTCCCACCCACATAAATAAATGTAACTTTTAAAAAGGGAGGGCCCGTAGACTAGGCATCTTCTCATCACCACCTCCATCACAAGCCTGGCTGCCTTTTAACATCTTCCCCAAAGGGCTGGACAGTCAGGGACACCACTGACAAGCTGAAATTTTATGTAGTAATTGGCTTGGAAAAGTGGACCGCATTTCTCGGCTTGGATCTCCACCCTCATTTGCATTTGGATAGGGAAAATCAATACCGTATGGTAAGTATTTGTTTTTCAAGATCTGATAGCATGCAAATTTGCTTTCCCATTTCCCAGCTTCTTTCTGTGTCCCTAACCTTTGCACCCCCAACAAAGTAGAGCTGAGTAAACAAAGGCTGAGATGCTGCAGCAGGTTTGGGGGGCGGTGTGTCCTGCAGGGTCTGCTAGTTTTTGACATCATAGATGCTGTGCCTGTCACTGTGTCCTGAGGACTTTCTAGGGGAGCCTGGGAGGGAAGGGAGGGCCAACCCAAGCATGGTGGTGCATGCCTATAATCCCAGTACTCAGGAGGGATAGACAGGAGGTTCTTGAGTTCAAAGCCAGTTTTAGTTACACAGCAAAACCCTAATCAACTAAGACTGGGGAGGCGGACCAGAATTCAGTCCCCACAACCAAAAAATTAGGAAAGCCAGATGTGATGGCTCATGCTTGAAACCCCAGTGCTAAGAATGCAGAGACAACAAATTTTGGGGGCTTGTTGGTCAGCCAGCCTGTGTGAGAGCCAAAATTACATTTTAAGCTTTAATTACTATGCCTAAGAGATCCCTGAAACAAAAATGCCTCTGATCTGCAAGCTCAAGGACAGACAGTTCCTGAAATGCTGGAGGCTATTGTTTATGGGAGGTAACAAGCCACGTGTTGTTTTTCACTCCCCTAAATAGTTTGTTTCCTTCTGCACAGGATGTACTTGATCTCATGTGGGCGGGAGGTTCACAGGCAGGAGGAAATACATCAGAATGTTCACTTGCCCCTGACTGGATGTAGGCTGGAGGTATGTCAGGATATATACTTGCCCCTGATTGGACCTGATGGGATATGCAATGAATTATGGGTTTTCCTTCTTAAGTTTGTACAATGTAAGTCAAAGTAAACCTTTCCCAAGTTGTTTGTGCCTAATATTCTGCCATGGTGATGAGAAAAAGTGATCCTAAAATGAACTCCAGGATCCAAAGATGGCTACAGTACTCTTCTGTTTCCCATGGAGTCTTCTGTAGTGCTGACGAATTGTAGAGCGTTTAAATTACACCTTCATGAAACTTCTTTCTGCATATGCATGTAGGTGAGTGTATATCTATGTCTGCTGTATGGGTACACACAGATGTGTGTGTGTGTGTGTGTGTGTGTGTGTGTGTGTGTGTGTGTACAGGGGGCAGAAGGGGATGTCAGGTGTCCTTCTCTGTCTCTCCCCACCTTATTCCTTTGAGACAGGGTCTCTCACTAAACCTGGAGCTAGGCTGGTGACCAGTGAACCCCTGTTACTGTTACCTTCCCATCTGCCCCCACCACAGCATTGGGATTTGCAGGAGCACTTGACCACACTCAACTCTTATTTTTTTATATATATGTATCTTAGAAATATCTTGGGGGTGGGGCATGCTGGAGAAGCGACTCAACAGCTTAGAGCCCTCATTCTTGCAGAGAACGAACCTAGGTCTAATTCCCAGCACCACATGGCAGCTCTCAACCATCTCTAACTGATTCCAGGGCTCTGATGCTTCCTTCCATCCTCCGTTGGCCATTAGGCATGTGTGCACATGGTACACAGACATCCAAGCAGGAAAAACACACTCATCCATATAAAATAGTCTTTGAAAAGAATATCTTTTATTCTTTGGCAGGTCCAGGCATATATACAATGTATCTTAATCATAGTCACTATTACCAACCCCTTCCCCGTCTTAGTTTAGGTTTTTATTGCTGTGAAGAGACACCATGGCCACGGCAACTCTTGTAAAGAAAACATTTAATTGGGGTGGCTCACTTACAGCTTCAGAGGCTCAGTCCATTATCGTCATGACGGGAAGCACAGAGGTCTGCAGGCAGATGTGGTGCTGGAGCAGCTGGAAGTCCTACATCTTGAAGGCAACAGGAAGTCGACTGACTGACTCACTAGGTGGTACTTCCAGCATAGGAAATCTCAAAGCCCGCCCCCACAGTGACACACTTCCTCCAACAAAGCCACACCTCCTAATAGTACCATTCCCTATGAGATTATGGGGGCCAATTATATTCCAACTACCACACGCTCTCAGCCACTGGATTCATTTTGGTCCCTCCTTCAGGTCTTCTCCCACTAAGTCCCATTTGCCTGCCTGCTCCGTTGATGGCTGCTCTTGATGGCTGGATTTTGTGCAGGTGACCACAGCTGCAGAGAGTTGGTGAGCGCAATGGCCAGGGCCTGTCCCGAAGACAGCATTTCCCAGCACTTCTCCCCAGCCTCCGGCTCTTATAACCCTCCCGGCCCGCCTTGACGTATTTTGAGAGCCTTGGGGTGTTGATATAAATGTCTATTTAGGATGAGCACTCCATAGTCACTGTTCTCAGTGCTGTGAGCAGTGCTGAGCCTCTCTGTTAACCGCTGAGCGCGGCAGAAGGAGACTTCCCTGGCCAAGGTTAGCAGTAGCAGTAGTCTATGGATGTAAGCGTAAGTATTCAGAAGCAGTGAGACACATGACCATGTAGAAAAACAGCAGGGGGAGGTTCCCCTCCTGGACTTATGGGCTTTTGACCAGGTTTACAGTGTGAGGGCAATGGCTTTTTTAAAGCATGGGTTCTGGGGATTTGAACTCAGGTCCTCGTGCCTTTGCAGCAAGCGCTCACTCACTCACCGAGCCATCTCCCCAGCCCAATACTGCTCTGTTTTGTTTTTTTTTTTCAAGTCACCAGACCAGGTATTATATGCTTTTAATCTCAGGACTCTGGAGGCCTAGCAGGCAGATCTCCGTGAGTTCAAGGCCAGCATGGACTATATAGTGAATTGTAGGCCAGCCACGGCTATGTAGTGATATCCTATCTCAAAACTAAAGAAAAGAGAAGAATTGATCAGACCTTGTGATATACATATTTAATCTCAGCATTCAGGAGGCTGAGACAAAGATTGAGAAATCAAGACAGCCTGGGCTACACCTTATAACTTGGCCTCAAATACACACAATACCGGTAAGGCTGGTGACAGGCTGGCCTCTTCCAGATCTTTCTTCTGTTTGTGGAAGGAAGAGCAGATTGGATAGATACAGAGACCAGTGATGAGGTTTTCATTTTTAATTAACTTTAGTTAGGAGTTTTTTTTTTCAATGTAATAAAATGAATAAAACATGAACTTTGCCATGATACCTGTTTTAAGGGCAAGATTCAGGGACATTAAAAACATTTGTGACATTGTACAACCATCATCACTATCTGTTTCCAAAACTTTGTTTTCCCACAAAGAATCTGTTGGCCAGGGACTGGGGACATGGCTCGGCTGGTAGAGGGCTTGCCTAGCATGCACGAAGCCTTGGGTTCATCCCCAGACCACAAACAGTGGGAATGGTGGAAATCATTTGTAAACCCTGGAACTGGGAGGCAGAGGCAGGAAGATCAGGAGTTTAAGGACATCCTTGTCTACATAGGAAGTTTGAGACCAGCCTGGGCTACATGAGACTCCATTTCAAAACAAATAAACACCCCTCCTGTTAAGGAAGACCTCACTTCCTACCTCTTCTGCGAGCATGTGGTAGCCAGGAATCTGTTCCCCTCACCCAAGATTCTGTTTGTGGATATTTTGCATAAGCAAAACCATACCCTAGCTGGGTGGTGGCGCACACCTTTAATGCTAGCACTCCAGAGGCAGAGGCAGGCAGATCTCTGTGAGTTCAAGGACAGCCAGGGCTACACAGAGAAAACCTGTCCCAAAAATCCGAACCAACCAACCAAACAAACAAACAAAAATCTGTACCCTACATAACCATCTGTCTGTCTTTTTCATGTGGCGTGTTTTCAAGGTTGATACACATGGCAGCATAAACCAGTCTTTGATTCTTTTTACGGGTGAGTAATATCTCACTGTTTGCACAGAAGTGAAGCGATTCCTTCTCTTTCCTCACTGAAGTCTTGGGTTTTCCAGTCTGCTGAAATAAAGCAACAATGGTCAGATCGCAGGCAAAAAGACAAAGGAATTTATTTATTAAGCACTGGGGAATGGTAGGATGACAAACCCTGCAATCCAGAAAGTTCCAGACACACATTCTTCCTCTAAGACACCAGGAATTAGGGGCTGGGGGCAATTTAGAAGGGCAGAAATGACTTTTGGGGAAAGGAATGAACTTCAAGAAAAAATAGTGAACCCAGGCACGGGGTAGAGGAACCTGCTTGTAATCCCATCACTGTGGAGGAGATAACAGGAGGACTATGAGTTCAAGGGCAATCTGGGCTGACTGCACAGCAAGTTCCAGTACAGCTGAGCTACATAGCAAGATCCTATCTCAAAAGACAAAACAAGTATGTGGAGATGTAGCTCAGTGGTTGTATTAGTCCTGGTTCTTTAGAGGAACAGTACTGATAAATGATTCTACACACACACACACACACACACACATCCACATATGCACACACACATGCATCCACATATGCACACACACGACACACACATGCGCACATGCACAGACACACATGCACGCACACACATATATGCACAAATACACACACATGGACACATGCGCAGACACGTGCACACAGTCACACACACATGCACAGGTACAAACACATACACGCACATGCATGCACACACGCACGCACGCACCCACACATGTGCACATGCACAGACACAAGCACACACATGGACACACATGCACACATGCATGGACACACATGCAAACACACAGACACACATGCGTGCACACACATGCACACACAGAATTTATTAGAATGGTTTACAGGCTGCGGTCCAGCTAGTTCAACAGTGGCTGTCTACCAAACAGAAGGTTCAAGAATCCAGTCGTTCAATCCATGAGGCTGATGTCTCAGCTTCTCTTCAGTATATGCCAGAATCTCGAAGAAATAGGCTCGAATGTCAATGAAAGAATGGACTTGCTAGTGTCAATGAGAGCAAGCAGGCAGAGAGCAAGCACTTCCTTCCCATACGCCCTTCACATAGGCTGCCCAGAAGGTGTGGCCCAGACTAAAGGAGGCTCTTTCCAGCTCAGATCTGGATTCAAGGCAGATCTTCCCTCTTCAAATGATTTAATTAAGAAGAATCCTTGGATGGCCAGAGGTGGCACACCTTTAATCCCAGCACTCTGGAGGCAGATCTCTGCGAGTTTGAGGCCAGCCTGGTCTATGGAGTGAGTTCTAAGATAGTCAGGGTTACAAAGACAAACCCTATCTGAAAAGAAAGAAAGAAAGAAAGAAAGAAAGAAAGAAAGAAAGAAAGAAAGAAAGAAAGAAAGGAGGGAGGGAGGGAGGGAGGGAGAAAAAAGAAAGAGAAAAGAAAAGAAAAATCCTTCACCATTGTATCTAGCTGTTTGGGTTTTAGTTAATTACAGATACAGTCAAGTTGATCAAGAATAGCACCACAGTGGTAAAATACCTGCTTAGACTCTGCCAGTGATGAGTTAGGGGCTCAATTCAACACCAGAATGCCTACCTAGGATCTCCCAGTGAGGACCTTCCGAGTGTGACTCAGTGGCACTTGCCTAACTTGTACAGAGCCCTCTGCGTTTGTCAAAGACCACGGTGCAATCAGTCCCCTGACTGAACATTCCTGAAGATAGGACTTGCACCATGGTCTTCGGCAAGCGTAGAGCTGAGTAAATGAGGAACTTCAAAGAAAATCCTTCCTTGACACCTGCTCCTCTCCAGTGCCTTTGGCCAACACACAGGAGCATCTTGGGGCATCTTTTGTTGCTTTATTTTCTGAGCCCAGACTTGAGAACACACTGCTTTGTGTTTAACCATTCATTCACTGATTGGCATTTAGGGCTGGTTCAGCCTTTTCTGCCCCTGGCCTTTTCAAATCTAAAGAATGTGTGTCCTTTCTCATGGAGAGGATCTGTCTTCCCTCCCTCTGTCGGAGACTTCTCAGCTGGTAAGGAGAGCTGAGATGAAGGGGGGAGTGTTGAAGGATGGTGATGGAGGATGGAGGGAGGAGCCTACACTTAGCAGCGCTTCCATGCTAGCTCAAGGATCTTACCAATCTCACTCTCTCACCCGGTTAAGACCCTCAGTTTTCTCCTGAGTCACTTCCAGGTGGGATGCCTTCAGTATCCTGAGGACTGAGTGCAGCATTTGGTCCATGCTGGGGCCTACCTGTGTGGCAGACAATGATGCAAGACCATCATGGCTCCGTCTGGCACCATCCCGTCTCTCTATCCGGCCTTTTTTTTTTTTTTTTTGAGACAAAAATCAAAAATCTCACTATATAACCCTGGTTGACTTGGAACTCACTGAAAAAAAAACCAGGCTGGCCTCCAACTCACAGAGATCTGTCTGTCTCTACCTGTGGAGTCCTGGGGTTAAAGACATGTTCCACCAGGTCCAGCTTTGAGATTGAAAAAAAAAAAAGTAACATTTAGATGCACACCTTTAATCCCAGCAATCCAGAAACAGAGGCAGATGAATGAATCTCTGTGAGCTCAACCCTGGTCTACAAAGCAAACACCAGGCCAGCCAGGGCTACACAGTGAGCACTTGTCAGGAGGAGAAGAGAAAGAGGGAAAGGAGGAGGAAGAAGAAAAAGGAAGGAGATGGAGAGGAAGAGAGAGAGAGGGAGAGAGAGAGAGAGAGAGAGAGAGAGAGAGAGAGAGAGAGATCACACTTTTTGTTGTTGTTGTTTTTTCAAGGCAAAGTTTCTCTGTGTAGCCCTAGCTGTCCCGGAACTCACTCTGTAGACCAGGCTGGCCTTGAACTCACAGAGATCCATCTGCTTCTGTCTCCTGAGTGCTGCTATTAAAGGCATGTGCCACCATCGCCTGGTGAAAGATTACATTTGTTTATTATTGTTCATGTACATTCACATATGCAAGCGTGTGAGCCACGGTGCACAGACAGGGGTCAGAGGTCAGCTCTTTCCTTCCACCATATGGGTCCCAGGAATGAAGGTCAAGCTATCAGGCTTGACAGCAAGCACCTCTACCCACTGAGTCATCTTGTTGGCCTTTGCCTGGCTCTTCCTTGACACCTGGAGTACGCAGGGTGATGTTCTTTGGCAGGATAGGAGTGAAAGAAGAAAGCAACCCCCAGCTGGGTGTGTAGCTCTCTTAGTAAGATGTTTGCCTATGTGCAGAAAGCCCTGGGTTCCATCCCCCAGGGCTGTGTAAAAGTGGGTAGGATTGGCACATACTTGTAATTCCTGTCCTAAAGAGGTGGTGGCCAGATGATCAGAAGTTTAAGACCATCCTTGATCAGTTTGATAATTTGACACAAACTAGAGAAAAAAACTAGAGACACCTAGGAAGAGGGACTCTTGGTTGAGGAATTGCCTCCATCAGATTGGCCTATCTCTGGGACATTTTCTTGATGAATGATTGATGGGGGAGGAGGGCCCAGGCCACTGTGGGTGGCGCCACCCCTAGGTGTAAGAAAGGTAGCAGAGCAAGCTATGAAAAGCAAGCATGTAGGCCATTGATGTGGGATTTCCCTCTGTATGCTGTGCTTACCATTAATGAATAAAGAAACTGCTTTAGACCTATAGCATGGCAGAACTTAGGTAGACAGGGAAGATGGAACTGAATGCTGGGAGAAAGAAGGGCGGAGTCAGAGAGAGACGTCACGGAGCCACTGCTGGAGATACACATGCTGAAACTTTGCTGGTAGGCCACGGCCTCATGGTGATGCACAGATTAATAGAGACGGGTTAAATTAAGATGCAAGAGTTAGCCAATAAGAAGCTAGAGCTAATGGGCCAACCAGTGATTTAAATAATATGGTTTCTGTGTGATTATTTTGGGTCTAAGCTAGCCGGGCGGCCGTAAACCAACAAGCAGCTCTCTCCTTCTACAGGCCTGTAGTTCCCCCATCGGTCTCTGCTTCAGTTTCCCTCAGTCATGGACTGCAGGCTGTAAGATGAAATCAACCCTTGCCTCTTGATTTTAGTCCATGTTTTATCACAGCGACAGGAAAGCTAGGAGGGCTACATACTGAACTTGAGACGAGCCTGCGGGACAGGAGGCCTTGTCTCAGAACAATCACAAAAAGCAACCGGCCAAAACAAAAACCCAAATCCTTAGCCAATGGTGTAGTCATGCCCAGCTTGCTCACAAACGCATGGCTTGCTTATTCCTGGGTGAGGTAACTACAAAACGAGTGACCTAAGGCCTCCCTGATTGTCTACCACTGACCCTACTAGAGGTTCCCTTTTTTCCAAACCATTTTGCTGGAAACCTTTCTTTTTTTAATGTATATTTATTTATTATATATAGAGTATTCTGTCTGCATGTATGCCTGCTCTCCAGAAGAGGGCGCCAGACCTCATTACAGATGGTTGTGAGCCACCATGTGGTTGCTGGGAATTGAACTCAGGACCTTTGGAAGAGCAGGCAATGCTCTTAACCACTGAGCCATCTCTCCAGCCCTACTGGAAACCTTTTCTTCTGTCTCAAACTCCCACTCTATTCTTGACATTTTCTGATCCTCTACAATAAGCAACATGCCTTCATAGAAGGGATGATTCTAGACAGCACTGCGTTACTCCTTCTGCTGAGACCAAATACCATAGAATAATTGTGAGTGTGTGTGTGTGTGTGTGTGTGTGTGTGTGTGTGTGTGTGTTGCGAGCCTCCTAGAGGATAGCTTGAGGAATTAATGTTCTTATCATGCAATTTAAGGGAAGAAGGCTTTCTTTGGCTCACTGTTTGTGGGGATACAGTCCACTGTGGCTGCTGGACTGAGCCTGAGGCTGCTAGCTAACACTGTAGGCCAATCAGGAAGCAGGGAGCCGACAGGAAAAGGGGCTGAGCTTTTGCAAACCCAAAGTCTATTGTTGATGGTTCGCCCATTAAGAGTCAGATGATGTGGGGTGGTGGCTGTGCATACCATTAATCCCAGCACTTGGGAGACAGTGGCAAGTGGATCTCTGAGTTCAAGGTCAGCCTGGTCTACAGAGGGACAGCCAGAGCTACACACAGAAACCCTGTCTGGGGGGTGCGGGGTAGAGTGGGGGTGTAGGATGACTTCTGCAGAGAACTGGAACTCAGTTCCCAACATTCACACTGGTGGCTCCCAAGCACCTGTAATTTCAGCTCCAGGGGGTCCATAGGCACCTTGTGTTCACTCACTGCCCATACCCAGGCAGAGACACAGAGGTGGGTATACAAACAAGTGAACGAGATGAAATAAATCTCTTCTTTAAAAGGTCACTTCCAGTGACCCTATTTCTACATCAAGGCTCCACCCACTAAAGAGTCCATAACAGAGTCACCATCTGGGGACTAAGTGTTTAAACACACCAGCCAACCCAGCGGGGGCCATTCCTCACTGAGCGCACAACAGACCCCATCCTCCTCATCAATGATGGTTCTTAGGAGGGGTCAGTCCTCCACCTCCTTCTGGAAGCCCAGCCTGGTTCCAGTCACAGAGCAGATCACCTGCCTGCCCTCTGTAGCCCTTAGGCCTGTCTCCATCCTGCCTGCTTTATTTTTATCTTACATTTTCATCAGTTGCGTGATAAAAATGTTAATTTCGCGCGCTGTCCCCCAGGAGGCCCACAACGCGCACGCTCTGAATCCGTGATGAAGCCGTCAGCCTTTGATGGAGGCACGAGATGAAAAGCAGCGGGCCGTGGTTCCCGAGGAGAGGGGCCCTGGCATGCAATATTTAAGCAGCCCCGTCATGAAAGGGGAGCGCTCGAGCTCTTAACATCAGTTTCAAGAAAGTCAGACTTGATTCTCAGCCTCAGCCTGATGTTTGGGTACACTCCGTGCCTTAAATACTCATTTCTGCGGCCTTGATATTTTAATTTCTTTCCTTTTAAGTTTGACATGCCCAGAGCGCCTTCGGGAGCTCTGTCACAAGCAACGATGTGAGGTGGAGACCCTACAATCCAAGGGGGGATTTGCTCTCACCCCAACTAGTTGCTTGTCAGAAGTAAAAAGTTGAACTGGGGCTGGTGAGGGATGCTTATAAAACCAGCACTGAGGAGGCTGAGGCAGGAGAATTGCAAGTTTGGAGCCAGCCTGGTCTACCCGGTGGGAAGTTATCTCAAAAAAGAATCTCTTAGATTTTGCCAGCATTGAGCCCCCATCTCTTCTCTCTGTCTCTCTGTTTCTCTCTCCCTTTCCTCTTCCCTTTTAAGTGCGAGCAGGAATGCGTGTGTAAATGAGTGTGTGTGTGTGTGTGTGTGTGTGTGTCCCACACGCCACAGCTCACGGGGTGAGATCACAGTCAAAACCCTCCTTCACGTGTGAGTTCCGTGGATCGGATTTAGGTCTTCAGGTTTGCTTGTGTCACAAGCATTTTTGCCTGCTGGACTTCCCTGTCAGCCCCTTACCTTCTTCCCTCTTTCCCCAAATCCCCCACTTTTCCTGTTTCTGATGTCATTTGCTTGTTCTGAAACAATATCTCAGGTACCTCAAGCTCTCCTTGGCCTTGAATTCACTATGTAGCTAAGGATGACCTTGACCTGCCAAGAGCTAGGATTACAGGCATGCCTCATGCTCTGTGTGGTGCTTAACATGAACCCAGGACCTCTCACATTCTAGGCACGCGTTCTACCACTGAGCCATGTTCTCAGCCCCTTACCCCTCACTGCAGCATTCTAGAACACTGTACCTACTTCAACCCTTCCTGGGAAGTGCTCTCGGCAGGTCCTCTGCGGTTAGCCACACCCCCAGACCCATTACCATTGACATCAGTTGCTCATTGGTGGTAGAACTGATCCCCAAGCTCTACCCAGGCTGCTAAAACTGGTCACATCTAGACAGGGAGCCAAGCAGAGCTCGCAATCAACAAGACTTTACTTCCTTTCAAAACAAAAGTCCTACATCTAATCTGCCTCTTACCGACCACACACTTGGGAATCAACCACGATGTAGGAATTTATAGCAATATGCTGCCGGTTTGAGCCTCCCACATTTTCTGGAAGTGGCTTCGCACGCTTGAAGCGTCAGTCGGTGAATGTAAGCCGCTCTTTGTTTAGCTAACTGTTATCACAGTTACAGAAAGAATCATAAACCTTCGTGGATTGGAGCTGCTTCTTCAAATGTATTTTTGAAGCATCATGCCAGACAATATTTTTAAGGGAAAAAAGACTAATTTTCACGTAGTTCCATGACGATCTGTCTTGATAACTCAGAGCGTTTCTTAGCCATTTCTTAATAAATTGAAACGGAACTCCCTCACTTATATTAAGCACTGGAAACTAAAGGAAAAGGCTAATTCCCTTTTAATAGAATATTCCAGATGCCACTTGAAAACTGCTGAAATAATTATGAGTGTCAGAACTAATGTTTAATGCCAAGTGATTTTTCTGTAGTACAAAGCAAAATACTTGTGGACTGGCGATATGGCTCTGTTGGAGAAGACCTGCCTACACACATATGAAGGCCTAGGGTCCCTCCCAAGCATGCCGTAATACCACGTGTGGTTGTACACGCCTGTAATCACAGCACTTGGGAGGCAGAGGCAGCATTCAAGGTCATCCTGGGCACGTGAGGCCCTGATAGAGAAAGCAAGCAAGAAGTGGGGGGAGGGGAGAAAGAGGAAGGGAAGAGAGAGAGAAGACAAACAAACTTGTATCTGGATGTGTTTTGGAGGCTTCAGAAGGCCCTTTGACACCGGAAAGAAAACTCTCCCATAATTCCATAGCAATCTCACTTAGCCGCCCCTTTCTCACGCCGTGAAATCATTCCTAGCTGAGATCTGCGTTTCCTATGGAAGTGGGAAATTAGTCAGAGCATGTACCAAGAAATCCTCCGCGCTGCTCTCTCTCCTTCAGAATGGAAAACGTACTTAAGCATTTAAATGAAATAATCTGATGGATGTTGTAATTACCGAGGCATGATCTTCGTCGCAGAGCAAAGAGAATTCATTAAATTCAGGAACAGCTGTTTCTCAGCGTTTCAAAATTCAAGACTGCCTTCTGTGTTCTGGTGGGATTGGAATCGCAGAAGAATCGGCCCACTACACCTCGTTCCGCATTATGGAGACATTTGGATACTTGTACAAGAACATATAGTCTGGGCAAAATGATCCGATTCTAATAAGTTTCCTATTGTTCTATCATATAGCAATGAAAAAATCCATTGAAAGGAAGGCTCCGAGAGGCCTTTAGAAGATGGTGCTTCAGTACTGTGCAGTGCGCCCAGGAGAGGCTAAGCCACCAAACCCCCAGCCCCTCACTGGGTGATTCTAGGCAGAGGGGTTGTACCATTGAGCTTCATCCCCAGCCCTCTTTTTACTTTTGATTTGGAGGCAAATCACCCAGACTGTCCCTGAATGCGCTCTGTGTCCAGGCAGACCTCCTCACCATCCTGTCCCACCCCAGGCCTCCCGACCACCACCACCGGACCTCACACTACTGACAGCAGACTTTGTCTTTCCTCTTCCTCCACCGCCGCCGAGAATTAGAACACTTAACGTCCTCTCACGTTTCTAATTGGCACCCGGAATTTTTCTTAAGTTTAAATAATTGCAAAGGATGATGATAATAATACTGATCTATTGTAAATATTGCCGTTTAGAAAAAAATGAAGCTGTCATATCACTCTTCCAAATGCAGCCAATAAAATCTACACACGAGAGCAATTCTGTATCCATCATCCTTTACTCGGGAGGTACAGGCCAGGTCTTTCTTTAATAGCCCCCAAATTTTTAATTTTCTTTTCTCCCTTGAACTCATATTTCCATCCCATTTCCCCTACAGAATGGTCTTCTAATGCAATATATTTTTATGCTTGGTAATATTTTATTAATCACCCCCTCATAATTCGCTCAACAAAAAAGTATATAAGTTAAAATTATATTTTTTAATTACCTGTGACTATAAAGCTCTAGAATTAAATTTTTTTCTGGCTTGAGCTAACAGCACATTTATGGGTATCCAATTTATCAAAACCATCTCATTATACATTTTTTGTAAATAAGTATTAAGCATAAAAATAAAATTTTTCCTGCACTGACGTCTCCAGGAGATGAATGGAGCTGTCTTTTCTTTCCTGTGGTTCTTCTGTGAGCCCGCCACGGAGGAGACTGGAGATGCAATGAGACAGAGTTCACTATCACATCTGCTCCTATTTGTGTGTGTGTACGCGCACATGGGTGTGTGTGTGCACCTGTGTGTGAGTGCACAGGCATGTGTGCACAGAGGCCAGAGGATGATATTGGGTGTGTTTTCCTCAGTCACACCCCCATCTTATCTTTTGAGGCAGGGTCTCTCACTGAACCTGGAGCTCCCGAATTCAGCTAGGCCAGCTGTCCAGTGAGCTCCGGGGACTCTTCTGCCTCTGCCTCCCCATGCTGAGATGATAGGCACACTGCAGCTACGGGGTTTTGTGGCTCAAACTCAGGTCGTCATGTTCGCCCAGAGGGTTCTTGACTGACCAAGTCATCTCCACAGACCCTTTTTAAATTTTCGATAAAAGGTAAAATAATACTGGTTCATAGTTGGGCGTGGTGGCATACACCTGTAATCCCGTCACTCAGGAGACTGAGGCAAGAAGACTAAGTGTTTGAGGCCAGCCTTAGCTATGTGTACAGATCCTGTCACAACAAAACAAAAACAAACACAACTCGATTCAGAAAACGAGTAGGCAGAAATGACAGCTGTGACAGCAGCAATCCAATTATCCTGATGCATTCAAATTCACATCCTGGTCCGCGACTCTAACAACAGGAACTTAGGGAGGCTGATTCAAGGGTCCAGACCATCATGGTGGGGAAGCCCAGCAGGTGGCTACATCGCATTGACAGTCAGGAAGCGCAAGCTTGATGGGTGCGTGCTAGTACTCCGTTCCCTTTCTCCTTTGTATACAGCCCACGACCCCAGCCTAGGGAATGGGGCTACCCACTGTGGCCCATGGATGGGGCTCAGTTAACGTGGGTATGTCCAGAAGCCAACCTAACCTAGATCTTCCCTCACAGGTGTGCCAGCAAGCTGATCCTCTTGACTGGGTCATTCAGGGCTGGGTACAGAAACCCAAGGCTTTGTACGTGCTAGGCAAGTGCTCTACCAACTGAGCTGTACCCTCAACCCTGCCATCTTGTTTTTTAAGTCTATGTACACCTTAATGAATGCTGTCCTACTTCGCTCAGGGGAAGACTTTGAGAGCAGACATTTCTTTGCTTATCCTGGCCAGAATTCGTGTGGAGTTTGGGGGAAGGGGGGGGGGGGGTCATGTTATTATTTTGATAGAGCCAAGAGCTATTCGGATGACAAATGGAACCCTGCTAGAGCAGGCATGCGATCTTACAGCAGGAACAGAAGGGCGAGGTTAGCGAAAGCTAGGATACACCCGGCTCCAAATTAGCAGCTCAGTTCCTGCTTTCTTACAAACGCCGGCTATTGGCTCTGTTTCCTTGGCTGTGCCTTCATAATCGCAACCCGTGGTCTAAAGACAGCTTCATTCTTTTCCAAATGAGCAACACAAAAAGCCAACTTTCACATACGTGCAGTGGGAGACCCGTTTTGTAGCATGAGCATCAGAATCTCATCAAGAGACAGACAGACAGACAGACAGACAGACAGAGACAGAGAGACACTGAACCTCATTCCTGCTGCTAAGAGGTTGATTCAACTTCAACAAATTCACTAGCTAGACGCAAGGGGTCCGATGTCCCTGTGACATCTCCCCACGCTGTGGTGTGAGTGGCTCTGGTCTCTCTGAGGAGGAATCAGGAGGGCAAAGACGTGAACTCTGGCATCAGGAGGGGATGGGAACAGGGCAAGTCAACCTGTGTCAAGTTTTCAAACCTCCCCACTACACAGAATGTCTTCCCAGGTGTATCATTTTCTGATATGTGTGTGCAGGAGTGAGTGCGTGTATGTGTGTGCGTGTGTGCGCGTGCATGCATGCATGTGAACGTACTTACACACAAATGCACTCACTTGCACACGTGTGTGAGGTGACTACAATTGTCAGGTAATGTTCTCAATCATTCTCCGCCTTATTTCTTGAGACCAGGGTCTCTCACCTACCTTCTACTTGTTCTGTTGTTTGGGTTGCCTGACAAGCTCCTGGGGTCCTCTTGTCTTTATCCCCCGCCTCAAACATTTGGGTTATAGGGTCGCACCCAGGTTTTACATGGGTGCTGGGATTTGAACTCAGGTCATCAGCCTTGCACAGTGAGTATTTACTTACTGTGGTAGTTTGAATGTAACTGCCCCATAATCTCAGGGAGTGGCACTATTAGGAGGTGTGACTTTGTTGGAGTGGGTATGGTTTTATTGGAGGAAGTGTGTCACTGTGGGGGCAGGCGTTGAGGTTTCCTATGCTCAGAAAGTGCCTGTGTCTCAACTGACTTCCTGTTGTCTGCAAGATGTAGGACTCTCAGCTATTTCCCCAGGACCATGTCTGCCTGCCTGCCGCACGTTCCTCACCATAATGATAATGAACTGAGCCTCTGAAGCTGTAAGTGAACCCCCTCAATTAAAATGTTTTCCTTATAAGAGTTGCCATGGCCATAGTGTTGCTTCACAGCAATAGAAACCCAAACTAAGGCGCCTACTGAGCCATCTCCCCAGCCCCTGTTGCCTTTTGTTATCCCAGCTCCATGTGATGTCTTTCCTCCAGGCCGGCCCTCGGCTTTTCCCACAGCCCCCATCTGTCAATTCAATCCCATCTGACACTAACACCTGGCATTTTTCAGACCTCGCACCCTAAGTAGTCAGTCCCATAAGATAAACCCTACTTCAAAAACCAATGGGAAGTCCCAGAGAGGGCCCACACTTCCAACTTACCGGTTATACATTTGCAAGTTTCTGTGAGCCAATCCACAACCTCAGTTGCTCACTAGAATGAATCTCTCTCTCTCTCTCTCTCTCTCTCTCTCTCTCTCTCTCTCTCACACACACACACACACACACACACACACACAGAGAGAGAGAGAGAGAGAGAGAGAGAGAGAGAGAGAGAAAGAGAGAGAGAGAGAGAATACATGCACTTGGAGGTAAATAGCTCACTCCCCAAAATTATAATGCTAAGTGGCTTCCCAACAGGGCCTAACCACTTCCTCCACTCAGGACTGGCAATTCCAGGATGTCCAGCCATCCTGCTTGTGAAGCCCATTCAGCGCCTTAGAAAGGTGCCCCTGAGCCTGCCCTAAGTCCTACCCCCAACTATCTGGGCTCCCAAGGAGCCAGAGCCTGGAGATAATCGTGACTCATTAGCTTTTATTTTTAATTTCATGCCACTGAAGATGTGCAGCAATGAGAGTAGTTTAAATGTCTCTCTCTAAAAGGAGGATGGGTGGGGGCGGGGAGAAGAGAAAGTCAAGGCAGACACGGTCAGAGACGAGATCCAAGGGGGCTGGGCGTGTAGTTCAGTTGACAGAGTGCCTACCTAGCCTGCATGTAGGCCTGTTATGATCCCTAGCAACACAATACCAGATGTGGTGGTGCACATCTGTAATTCCAGTTCTTGGAGAGTTGAGATAGGAGGCTAGGGAGTTCAAGGTCATTCTCAGCTACAAAACAAGTTGAAGGCCAGCCTGGGATACATGAAAGCTTATTAAGAGAGGGAAAAGAAGAGGAAGAGGAGGATGGGGAAGAGAGAAGAGGAGGAGTACCCCGAGACATAAGCAAGGATTGCACAACTTGGTAGGAATTTTTGTGAAGAATATACAACATGTGTGGGGCTGGGAAGATGAATCAGTGGGTAGAAACACTGGGCAAGCATAAGGACCTGAGTTCAAATCCCCAGAACTCAGGTAAAAGCCAAACGTGCTAGCGTGCACATGTAATCCCAGTAGCCCTACAGGAAGCAGGAGCCAGAGACAGGAGAATTCCTGGTAGCCTGTGGGCTGGCCAGCCTGGCATACTCAACAGCAAAATAACAAGAGACTTTGCTTCAAAGAAGGTAAAAGGTGAGGACCATGCCTGAGGTTGCCCTCTGACCTGAACAGTGAACCCGTGACGTAGGCTCCACCCTTCAACACACACATGCACACATTTAAAAAGAAACATGTACATCACTTTTATGCTCTGGGTTATATGAGTTGGTTACATAAATACCTAAAGCAAGGGTAGCCTTAAGGGTTCTTCCTTGAGTCGCTTTCAGGGAGGCTACAAGTTCATGATCGAGGTGTAGCCAGACTGGTTCCTCTTGAGGCCACCTTCCTTGGCTTGGAGACACCATCTTTTCCCAGTGTCCTGACAGGATCATCCCTCAAAGCATGCCTGTGTCCTGATCTCTTTTTATAAGGATCCTGGTTAGACTGGACTAGGGGTCACCTAATGACCTTGTTCTAATATAAATACCACTTTTTTTGTTTTGTCTTTTGACTCAGTCTCTTGTGGCTCAGGCTGGTCTAGAACTCACTATGTAGCCAAGGTTGACCTTGAACTCCTCATCTTCCTGTCTCTACCTCCCAAGTGCCAGAATCGCAGGCTTGTGCCACCACACCTGAAAAATCAGCTCTGCCACACAGTCTAACATAACTGACTGTCACAAAACACAGGTGAAGAACCGAAGGACCAAGAACCGGGACCTTGGCACATAAATCTTAGAGGAACATAATTCAGCTCTCACAATCTCTAGTCAGAGAGTCCCAGTTTCCTACCCATGGAAAGCATATGAGATTCCATCTCACCTTCCTCAAAACAACATCATTCAGAGGACAGCCACAGGGACCAAAGAGGTGGCTCAGTCGGGGTAGTGCTTGCTATGCAAACAGGAGAACCTGAGTTTGAGTCCTATGCTCTCTGCAAAGATAAGAAGCAGGCGACAGCATGGGCCAGCATAGTAGTGACATTTCTGGGGGTCTAATGGAGGTGCCATGCCTTGTGTCACTGCATAAGGAAGTCAGAGAGATTGGCTTTAGGGTCCTTTTGTGTGTTGACTACCACTCAGCCTTCTGTGCTCCCCAGCCTAGCCAGCAAGACCCTTCCCGACAGTTCCCCTTCTCCCGGCAGGAGCCACGCCATCTCCTCGGTTCTTCTTTCCACTCTCTTCTGCCATTTCGCTGAGGGAGATTGAGTCTCTCTTGAAAGGGCCTGACAAAACAGCTCACAAAAGTGTTTTTTATTTTAATAATAATCGGCAGCAGATGCTTCCCCAGCGAGACTCTGTGCTTGAGCTGTGATAAACACAGAAACTGGGAAGTCACTTTATTAAACCATAAATGTTCGTCACAAATCACAGCTAAATTAGCCCATGGCGGAAGCTGTGCAGAAGCCGGGCCTGGGTGCTTTAGCTCCGTGATGGAGGGAAAAGGTAATGACACACTTTGAGCACCTTCGCGTTAGTCTTTAAAAGTCTCCGATGTCACTCTGTCCTGCGTGGTTGGAGGTGCTTAGCACAAATGTGGGCACGAATGCCTGGAACACCTGGAGGATGCTAAGAATGGTGGAGAGAAAGGAAATGTTCATTGCCTTGGCTGCCGGCCCTAGAAGGCTCAGTTTAATACTATGTCCATTTAGCAGAATAATATTACTAGGTTCTCTCCTAGGGACTATGACCTGTCTTGGCCCAATCATGATGCCAGGCACGAATTTTATCTTGCAGAACAGGCCTTGAAGCCGGTCAGAAAGTGGTAGGTTACTTCCATGACATTTGTGCCATGGTTGCGTCAATGGGCATGTTTTGCTAGGCCCGTTTGCTGGCCATTGCTGACGTTCACAAGGATTCACAGCCGGATGAGACTAATGATTACTTAGCTACTCAAGGAGCAGGGCTAGCGCCTTCCAGCACGATGGAAGCTAGCCAGTAGAGATGAGACTTCCGGGGCAGTACCTGCTGGAGTTCTCTAGGACTCAAGTGGATGGTATCTTCAGCAATGTGGTCTTAACACATCAGATTCTGGAGGGTAGCCGAGAGCATGGGCAATAGCCTGTAATGTTTTGGGGTCTTTGTGACCCCATCCTGGCTAACAACTCTAGAAGAATTAAGCCATTCCTGGGGAATGGGCTGGGTTTGTTAGCTCTGGTGTCTAGTAGTGGCATTGTTGCCCTGTGGTAGGGTAACTTCGTTTTAACTCTTTTCATGTATATAGGTATATTTTAAAAGCTTCCACAATGGTACATTTCCATATGACTTTTTAATCCTTTTCTTTTCCCTTTTAACCCTTTATCCCAGGGCATCCTATCTCCCGTCCCTTGAGAGACCTCCCCGTAGGCCCTTAGTAGTTTCTGGAACTCCACAACTGTTCCATGTAAATTGCATGTATCTGAAGATTCAAAGCTGACATCTACAAATGAGAGAACACACGCAGCATTTGCCTTTCTGGGCCCGAGTCTCGCCACTTAGGATAATTGTTTCCAGTTCCATCCGTTTACCTGGGAAATTTGTAGCTGTGTTTTTCCTAATAGCCGAGTAATATGTCGTTGTGTAAATATAGTACATTTCTATTCTCGTCCTCTCTTCCCACTATCAACTAACAGATAAAAGCATATGGCTTAGAACCTGTTCCCTTTTCAATACAAAAGAATCAGCCCCTTGGACATCCGAGAACAGGCTTTGCTGTAACGTGACACAGCGCCTTTCCGAGTATTTTCTTTCCTGTCTAGGCAGAGCTGAGGGAAGATATTTTGTATCCACAGTGGTCAGTTTCCAAGATGGTGCCAGTGACTGTTTGCTTTTGGCTCTGGATCCCTTCTGACACAGCCTCTCCAGAATGGACAGAATTGTGTAGCCAGTAGAACATGGCAGAAGTGACAACAGATCCTGAAAGGTACGAAGACATCCGTACTGGGTCATCAGTCTGAGACCAGCGGCTGTGCTGTGCTGTGCTGTGCTGTGCTGTGCTGTGCTGTGCGCTCACACTGCCACAAGGAGGTCTCCACAGGGAGAAACTGAGGCCCTACTCTCTGCTACCAGGTGTGCTGCTGGCCCTCCCGAGGCCTCAGTTTTGGCCGAACCTTTGGATGACACCAGCCTCAGCTGACACCTTTGCAGTACGGGGTGGGTATGCACGTGTGTGTGTGTGTGTGTGTGTGTGTGTGTGTGACCAGAGGTCAGCCTCGGGGATTTTCTTAGTCTCTCTCACTTTATTTTCTTGTGGTACTACCTGATGCTCACTGACTTGGCTGGGCTTGCTGGCCGCTGAGTCCCAAGGATTGGCTTAGCTCCACACCCCGAGTACTGGGGTTACAAGCATATGCACCATTGTGTCTAGCTTCCTAATGTGGGTCCTGGAGCCCAAGCCCAAATATTCACGATCATACAACAGCCACCAAACCATCTCCCCGACCTTTGGCATCTTAACTGAACCTCATGAGAGACCCCCAACTCAGAGCCACCTAGCTAATTCACTCTTTGATTTCTGGCAAACAAAAACTGTGAGAAACGAAAGTGGCTGTTATTGCAAGAGGATGGCTGCTTAGATCCACTGCATCCCTCTTATCCGCCACGAAGACACGCCGAGACTGCTAGTGGATGCCTAAGACCACTGATAGTACTGAGCTCTACATAATTTCACTTCTTGGATGCTTTCCATTAGCATAACTCCATTACCAGCTTTGCTGCTGTAGAACTCTGGGACCATCATTGAGTTAAACACCATTATCAAGTAAAATAAGAGCTCTTTGATCAAAGCCCTGCCACAGTTCTCCAATAGGCCTGGCTACTGAGATGGTTACTAAGCTGCCGACAGGAGGGCTGCACATACAGACTGTACACACTGAACAGGAATTACTCACTTCCCAGGCAGGAGGGAAGGAGATGACATGAAAGTTTGTCACTTTACTCTCAACACAGTACAATTTTAAAAGACAGGCGTTATTATAAGAGGCATTATGATAACCTTTATCTTGTGTTTATTTTTTAATCTGCTTCAAAAGACATATAAAATCCATTTAAAAAGTCACTAGTCAGGCCTGGAGAGCTGGCTCTGTAGTCAAGAGCCCTTGCTGTTCTTGTAGAGGACCCAACTTCAGTTCCCAGCACCTTTGTTAGGCTCACACCTACCTGTAGCTCCAGTTCTAGAGGAATCTAATGCCCTCTTCTGGCCTCTGTGGGTACTGCACACATGTATCCGTAAAAACACACATAAATATAAATGAATATAGAATGAATATTTGAAAATGTTAGCCTAAAAACCTAATGATATTATGACTTTTGTTTAAGATTCTATCCTTTGTTAGTTTCAACAATTTGAGAAATTGGTAGATTAAAAACAAATCAGAAGCCGGGCGGTGGTGACGCATGCCTTTAATCCCAGCACTCGGGAGGCAGAGGCAGGTGGATCTCGGTGAGTGCGAGGCCAGACAGGTTTACAAGAGCTAGTCCTAGGACAGTCCAGAGCTACAGAGAAACCCAGTCTTGAAAAAAAACAAAACAAAACAAAACAAAAAACAAATCAGAAGAGCTGTACATTGTTCCTGAAGTTTTCCATTTATATCTTGGATCCAGGTTGAAACAGAAAGCAAAAACATGGCTCAGGGAAGAGACCACTATATTCAGTAAACGACTCGATTCGTGGATCTACAACTTCCAAGGAGACCCCAACACAGAGGAGCCCTCACGGCCACACTCTGGCTAACCGGTGTGGCTCTCCCCTGCAGGGAGGATTGCAGGCCAGAAACAAGGTGGGCGGGGAGTGAGAAGAAGCTGTAGGAGGTTTTCTCTGTGGCATGACTCACGCTCACTCAGCGGTTGCTCACAGTGGCATTTATTTCCCTTCTACTTCTGTCCCTACAAGTACATTCCCTGGCCATGTTTACTCATCAACATCAGGATATCTCGGTTCTCTCTCACCCCAAGAACTAACCATGAAAAGAATTCACAATGATGAGGCCTAAATAAAGAGAATAGACCAAAGGGGGCGGGGAACATTCTGGTTTCTCATCACCTTTTCCCTTTTTTATTAAAATACTTGTCCGTCAAGATTATGAATCTTGAACTCTAATGAGCCGCCAGTATTACTATTGTTTATTACTTCAGTGTGAGATTTTCTTTATTATTTGTTTGGGCTGAGGCTCGGGAGTGCGTTTTACTGCCTTCCTCATGACTGGCTTTAAAATATTTGATTTAAGCTGTCAGAATGCAAATAACTCCAGACGTGCTCATACGTGGAGGCTCCAGGGAGGGTTTTATTGTTGGAGGGAGGGAAAAGTGAATGAGAAATGATGCTGCTGACATATGAAAATGGTCTCTGTATTTACAAAAAGAAAAATAAATATTTTGAGGGGGTAAAAGACATGAGAAAAGAAGAATGGTACCAGGTAAAAGTCTAACGACATAGCTTTCTGTTCTCTCTCCCTCCCCGCCTCCTCTCTCTCTCTCTCTCTCTTGAATGTGTGTGTGTGTGTGTGTGTGTGTGTGTGTGTGTGTGTGTGTGTGTGTGCCATATGTAGGTACCCACTGAAGAGGGCGTTGAACCACCCTCCAGAACTGGAATACCAGGCTGTTGTATGTTGCCCAAAGTGGGTGCTGGGAACCAAACTTGGCTCCTTTGCAAGAGCAGTAAACACTCATAACCCCTGAACCACTTCTCCAGTCCCACCCTGTCTTTGAGCAGAGTCTCAGATAGCCTATGCTGAGGAGTGCACTAGCCTGCGCTCCCTCTCTTTGACCACCTAGGAATACCTTGAAATGACAGTCACCTCTGAATTTCTACCTGGTGGGCAAGGTATACCTGCAAATGCCCTGCTGCCAGGAGATAGAAAGACGGCCAATTTCAGGAGAAACCAAGTGGCAAAGTGGCACTGTTGGAGTTTTCAGTGGTGTCCTTCATAATGACAAAGGACAGTGAAGGCTAATGACGGCCATTCAAGACTAAACAGCACCGATCAAGTACAGGCAGCCATTACTCTGTTAATGGGGGAACAGGCTCCGGGGAGCTGTCAGGCGCCTGGTTAGGAATGCCACTTCTGAGAACCTACTATGTCATTGCTAAGACTGTGGCTGTCCAACTGGGGACTTTACAACTTTTCCAGAGGAGCCAGAATCAGCCTCACATTGGGTATAATTGTCCCTTACTGGGGATGGCTTCCCAGTGCTGTGACAACATTCCTGAGAGAATCAACATGAAGAATGGTTTATTTCAGCTCATGGTGTGAGGGGCTCCGGTCCATGGTCCCTGGGCTCTGTTGCTTCTGTTACTGTCATGGAGGGAAGCATTATGGTGGTGCAAAACTGCTCAACTTGTGGTTGCCAGGAAACAGAGAGAAGGGAGATGGAACCGAGGGACCAGGGCAAAATCTAGTCCCCAGTGACAGACCCTCTCTTCAACTGGGTCCTAAATTCTAGATTTCCATGGCCACCTGATAGTCCTTTCATCTGTGACCCCCCTCAATGGATGACTTCATCAGTGAGGTCAGATGAAGTCAGAGCCTTCAAGGTCCAATCACATCCCCAAAGCCCCACCCCTGAGCTTTGATGCACTGGGGACCAAGACTTCTACACACGAGTCTTTGTAGAATGTATCCACAAAACCAAAGTTCCAACGTAGAGGAAGGTTCTTTGAGACACACAAGAGACGCCATCACTTCTGATACTATATGTTGTCATAGTGATCCTCTTTATTGGGCAGCAGTTGTGTGCATATGTGTATACACTCTCGTGCGTATATGCACATGAATATGTTCACGCACGTGTGTTTGTACATGTGGAGGCCAGAAGTCAACAACAGTGTCTTCCTCATTTACTCTTCACCTAATTTTTTGTAAGATGATACACTGGCTACTTTTCCATTACTGTGATAAAAACATCATAGCCAAGGTAGCTTGTAGAAGGAAGGGTTTGTTTGAGAGCTCACGGTCCCAGAGGGCAAGTGTTCATCTCCACCATGGTGGGCAGAATGACAGCGGGCAAGCCCAGAATGGCACCGGAGCAGCTGCTGAGAACTCATATCCCAACCCACCGACAGGAAACAAGGTCACACCTCCAAACCCTTCCCAAACAGTTCTACCAGCTAGGGACTGAGTATTCAAACATAAGTGCCTAAGGAGACCAGCCTCATTCAAAGCACACAGATCGGGACTCTCAACTGATCCCGGAGCTCACTGATTTAGATGGGCTGGCTGACCATGAGCCCCAGGGAACTCGCTACCTGCACTTGATGCCACACTCAGCATTTTCTTATTGTGTGGGTGCTAGAGGTATGAACCGAGGCCCCCATGCTTGCCTAGAACACACTTTACTGGCTGAGCCATTTCCCCATCTTAATTTTTAAGAATATTAGTTCATATTTTCAATCTCTTCCTATAGATATGGATATACAAGAAAAATGCATACATAGACATTGGTACTATCCACTCTTTCACACATTCACAATTTTCTGAAAGCTGTCCCCACAGATACTGTACATGGCAGGGTGGGAAAGCAAAGGCAAGCCGAGGCCTGACCACTGAGGCCTGGAAGCCAGCTGATGCTGTTTGACTTTAACCTAAAAATTCCACGAAGTCTTTGTTTTGCTTTTGAGACAGGGTCTCATGTAGCCCAGGCTGGCTTTGAACTCACTATGCAGCTGGGAATGACCTTGAACTCTGATCCTCCCTGTACTCACCACTCACCCAGTTTTATACAAACCTGGGGATAGAACCCAGGAGTCCTGGAATAGTAGGTAAGCTACATCCCCACCCAGTATGGAGTCTTTGAAGTCCATAAGTGGATAGTGACAAAAACAGATTGTCATTCAGAGGCACAGCTGGTGTGTAGGGTCTTCTTGCTTGTGACTTACAGAGTCTCTGGAGGGAGGGCAAACACAGGTTCAAGCTCCGCCCTTCCCAGAGCTGTCCTTCCCAAGGTGCTAGTTCTCTCAACTGTAAAATGAAAGCCTTGTGAGCTTCCCTCCCCTGGGGAGTCACAATGTAAACCCCCTCCCCTAAGGTCCCATCACAATCCAAAGCAAAGTTCACTCTGAAGAGCCTGTGAGTGTGTTGGGTTTACTTACAGAGCATGGGTGAGAGGTTATTGGCAGGAGGAGGGGTAACACCAAAGCAGCCCCCCTGGAAATACTTCACCAGCATGGATGCTGGCGTTCCCATAGCTACATAGATTGAGCTCTTTCTAACGATATACCCTAACAGCTCCACAGACTTCAAGGCCATGTTCAGCTAGGGAAGAGTGGCATATAAATGGCTGGAATTGGCAGCTGGCAACTCAGAGAGGGTCTGGTGACCTTCTTCATCCCTCCTTCTGTGAGGGAAAATCAGTGGTCAGCAATTCCAATCATGATGGGCTCTTGCAAGTAGGCACGGCAGATCTTATGAAGATGGGGGCTGTTGGAGTCAGAGCCATGTTCCACAACAGAGAGTGGGAGCAATTCCTACTCTTGGGGTAGGTGGGCATTAAGCCTCCCGATGCACATATAACATTCAGCACCATGCCTGCTGTGTGGCAGGCTCTCAAAAGCATAGGCCTATCTTTATTGTCATTACGACTGTTTTTTTTTTATTTTCACTCAGCATTCTTTGTTTTAATCTGTTTATTGAGGTATTACAAACGTGGAAACTTGCTAATCTTAAGTGCATTATTGTTACTATTTTCCTCTCACTTCAAAGCATAACCATAACCTGATATTCAGAAAATATGAACGAATAGGACTGGAGAGATGGTTCATCAATTAAGAGCACTTGCTGCTCTTGCAGACAACCTGGAATTGGTTCCCAGCAGCCATGCTGGGCTGTTTATAACCGCCTATAACTCCAGATCCATAGGCTCTGACGCCCTCTTCTGGCCTCCACAGGCACCTGCACTCATGCACACATACCCACACACATAATTTTAAAATAATAAAAATTATTTTAAAAAAGAAAATATGACTTGAGTCACACAGAAAGGAAGTAACAAATGAACAGATTAGTAAATGAAGGAAGGCAGAGAAGTTTCATTTTATGGAAATAAGACTTAGGATGATCAAATCAGTAATGCCCACGATGCCAGTGAGTTTATCTGAGACATAGATTTGTGTATGACCCATTCAGAGCCAAAGTGACTGAGTGCCATAAGGGACTCCCTGGTCTTCATTCATCAGAGCTCTTTCCAGAGACATAACAATTAGCTGGCACAAACTGAGTGTTTTCTAGGTTCTGCCATATACCACCTTTTTCAAAACTTTTTAGCAGTCAGAATAAGAGAGGCTTTGTGCATTAGCAAATAACCTTACCATTTAAGTGACTTGACACAATAGTGATTTATTTCTAGCAGAGCCCAGGAGAGGTACTCACTCCTTTTCATCCACATGGCCACTCAGGGGGCCAAAGAGTTTGACAGTGTCTCAATCACAAGCCAGAGTGGGGGTGGGGAGACTGGTAGGTTTTAAACAATTTCTATACTACTGAGCCACACCCAAGCTCCTCACTGGAGATTCTAGGCAGGTGCTCTGCCACTGAACCACACCCCAGCCCCTCACTGGGGGATTTTAGGCAGGTGCTCTACCCCTGAGCCATATCTCCAGCTTTTTATCATTTTTTTTTAAATTTTGAGACCAGGTCTCACTGTGTTGCCCAGCTAGTCTTGATTTGACTTCACTTTGTACCCCCAAGAAGGTAAGTTTAATTACGACTCTCTTGCATCAGTCTCTGAGTAGCTGTGATGCCAGGCCTGGGCCACCAGTCCCAGCCTCTTCCAAAACATTTACAGAAAAAATCTTTCACTGGGCACACACCTTTAATCTCTGCCAGCACTCAGGAGGCAGAGGCAGGAGGATCTCTGAGTTTGAGGCCAGCCTGGTCTACAGAGTGGGTTGCAGGACAGGCTCCAAAGCTACAGAGAAACCCTGTCTTGAAAAACGAAAGAAATAAATAAAGAAAGAAAGAAAGAAAGAAAGAAAGAAAGAAAGAAAGAAAAAAAAAAGAAAGAAAGAACCCAGCCAGGGTTACACAGAAAAACCCTATTTCAAAAAACAAAAATGATACAAAACAAAAGAATGTTTCAGATCCCACCTCCTCAGTTCCTCCACCTAACGGTGACACACACCACCACTTATATGTCTCTCTTAGAGTCTGACCACAGTTGGGCCTGAGGACCGGGCACATGCTTTCATGAGGTCGGAAGGAGGGAATAACAAGGTACTGCTGACCAGTTGTTAGGCTGCAGCTTTTTTCTGAGCTAGAAACACAAAAAGGTGGAATATTTAACCCTCACATCTCACTCTAAATGTCCGCTGCAAAAAGCTGGGCTGGGGCTGGGTCTACTCTGGACCTCTTGGTGCCTGCTCTTTCCCTTAGCAGGGCACTATTTATTATTTATTATTTTATCCCTGTCTTTTCTGAAAAGTCTCGGTGTGGCTCCTAGAAGTTGCTGCTTGCGCTGCGACTTTACATGCACGCCCAAATGACTTGCAAAGTTATTTGCTTGTTTAACTATTTTTAGGGTCTCACACCCACATTTCAGTGGGGAGCGGAGGGTTAAGTTTCCTGGGGTAATATCTTCTTTGTTCCAGTATTATGGTGTTAGTTATCACATCCATGGGGGCTGATTTAACAAAATTCATAATGTATTCAGTAGCTGATGGCTTAAGCCTAATTGGACACGAATTGATAATGCCATGCAGCGTTGTAATTAAATTGCGGTAAAATTATCCCATCAAATACTGTATACGTACACACACTCGCTCATGAAACCATCAGCAGCCTTTGTTTTGTGTATGGCCAATTACATTTTCGAAATGGAATTCTCAAAGGACTCCAACAGATGAATCAAGATGGGGCGGGGCGGGGGTGGGGCGGGGGTGAGGGACAAGACCTTAGCCTCCCCTGCATTGACACGGAGCCACTCAGACAATGGTTGTCTTCCGACAGTGAGAAAAATTAATTTTCAAAGGAGCTGGTTTGGGGGTGCAATTCATCTTCCATGTTTATTTCAGGGATCATAGGGTTATAGGAGCCCCAGGGTGACTTCGGTGCCATGAAAAGGAGTTGTTCATACATCACCACGAGGCATCCAGCCCGTGCAGGAAAGAGCAAACAGAACGTCCTCCTCTTAAAGCCAGCTCCTTAATGATGTCATGCACAGGCAGGTGTGCTTGGGAAGAGCGTCCAGGTGGAGTCCGTTTACTCTGGTTACATTTTGCTATGTGGTGAGTTATTGAATCATGAGGGCATCTTCGGGTCGAAGACTTCATCTAGGACCTAAAACACTCCTTCCCTAACTACTCTAAGGAAATTAGGCCTGGCAACAGAGGCCTGGCATGCCACCTATTCAGCAGACTGAGGCAGGAGGATCCCAAGTTCAAGACTAGCCTGGGCTAATGAGCGAATTCAAGATCAGTAGGGACAACTTAAGGAGACTTTGATTCAAAATTAAAATTAAGAAGAGGGCTGAAGATACAGGTTAGCAGCAGATCCCCTGCCTAGAATCCCCCAGTGAGGGGCTGGGGTGTGGCTCAGTGGCAGAGTCCCTGCCTAGAATCCCCCAGTGAGGGACTGGGGTGTGACTCAGTGGCAGAGCCCCTGCCTAGAATCCCCCAGTGAGGGGCAGGGATGTGGCTCAGTGGTAGAGCCCCAGACTAGAATCCCCCAGTGAAGGGCTGAGGTGTGGCTCAGTGGTAGAGCCCCTGCCTAGAATCTCCCAGTGAGGGACTGGGGTGTGGCTCAGTGGCAGAGCCCCTGCCTAGAATCCCCCAGTGAGGGGCTGGTGTGTGGCTCAGTGGTAGAGCACCAGACTAGAATCCCCCAGTGAAGGGCTGAGGGATGGCTCAGTGGTAGAGCCCCTGCCTAGAATCCCCCAGTGAGGGGCTGGGGTGTGGCTCAGTGGTAGAGCCCATGCCTAGAATCCCCCAGTGAGGGGCTGGGGTGTGGTTCAGTGGTAGAGCACCTGCCTAGAATTCCCCAGTGAGGGGCTGGGATGTGGTTCAGTGGTAGAGCCCCAGTGAAGGGCTGAGGTGTGGCTCAGTGGTAAAGCACCTGCTTAGGATGTGCAAGGCCATAAGGTTCTGCAATAGACAAACAAACTAATAGATAACGTCTACAGGAAGAGCTACAGAGATGCTTGACAACAGCATGGGAAATGGAGAAACTCCCCCTCTCACTTGCAGGGGTTTGCGCTGCCTTTTTATCGGCCGTTTGCTGTGGTTGAGTGGAAGTTGTTCAACTCTAAAGCAGCAGAGGAGAGCAATGCCCTCATAATGAGCTGTCTGGAGTGATCCCTCTCGTTTGAGTTATGAGCACTGATTAGTTCCAAGGGGACTCTTCCACCTGAGCTAGCCCCATACTCTCCCTACTGTCCCCTGGTGGTGCAGAAATAAACTGAACTCCAGCTAAGACACCTGCTGGTGGCACTGGCCAGCACACCTGAGACTGAAGTCAAAAACCACCCTGGGCTTCATAGCTTGTTTCGTGGGGGTTGCGGGGGGGGGGGAGAGGCCCACAGGATGACTCAGCAGATAAAGGAGCTTGCAGTCAAACCTGACAACCTGAGTTTGATTCCCAAGCCCCGCATGGTGGAAGAAGACGAGAACTGACGGCTCCCACGAGTTGTCCTCTGTCCTCCACTCCTGTGCCATGGCCCGTGTGTGTCCACATGCATACACATGCCCACGCAACAAATGCATAAAAAAACGTCTTCAAGGGCTGTGAGAAGTAATATCAACAAAAGTAGTGAATATGTGCTTAACTGTCTAGATATAGTTGTAAGGGTTAGAGATGTAGCTCGATGGCAGAGTTATTGGGTGTAATTGCAAGATCCTGGTTCCATTCTCAGCAATAAAAACATAAAAATGTAGAGGGTAGAAAGATGGCTCATGGGTAAGACTATTTCCTGCTCTTTTAAAGGACCCAAGTTCCATTCCCAACATTAATGGCTTCTGTACACATGGCACATAGATACAAAGAGAGAGAGAGAGAGAGAGAGAGAGAGAGAGAGAGAGAGAGAGAGAGATAAACAGAGAAAAAGAAAGAAATAAAAATAATCTTTTAAAACTATAAATCTAGTAAGACACCACAATGGTAAACTCAAGGGCTTCCCCAGCCCTCCTGTAGCTTCTGTTAATCACAATGCTTGCTCGGGAGCTTGCTCAGCATCATTGTGTGTCCGTGTGATGCAGTCACCCATCCCTTCTGTGGTTGACACAGGCAGAAATAATATCACTGTATAATGGGCTGGAGCTCCAGTTGGGTGGCCTACACGCTCTGGCCAGGCGGTCCTTGAACACCAAAAGGACAAGATTCTTCCCCCAAGGGCAGTGGTGCCTATCAGGAAAGCGGCTCCTAGTTACTTAATCTTCTTTCCTGTGGTCTTTGTTCGAGGTTTACTTTTGTTTTGAATTATGTGTGTTGGGGGGATGCGTGTAAGTACAGGTGCCGATGGAGACCAGAAGCGGGAACTGGAGCTCTTGCAGCTGAAGTTACAAGAGATTGTGAGGCACCTAATGTGGGCGCTGGAAGCTGAACTGCATCCTCGGCCGGAGCAGCAAGTGCTTTTAACCACGCGCTATCGCTCCAGCCCCTTGCTTTGTTTTCAGAGACTGTCTCAAATAACCAAAATTGTCTGTGACCTCATTCTTTACTTAAGAATGATCTTGTACTCCCAATCCTCCTGCCTCCACCTCCCAACTTCTAGGATTACAGGCATGAACTGTCATGTGTGGCTTTCTTTGCTGTTGTTGTTGCTGTAGCTTGCACTTTACACAGGCAATACACACACACACACACACACACACACACACACACACACACACACTGCAGTCTAGAAGTGACAGAAAGAAAGCCAAGAGGAGGTCACCATTCACCACTACCTTAGCCTGACGTTAATCCCAGGATCCTGCCTGCATTAGCCTCTCTCTCCCCATCCGCTCGGCATGCATTCATTTGTTAGTGCTGCTGAAACAGAATAGTACAAGCTTAGGGGCAAGCAGGACTAAAACAACAAAAATCCATCATCTCACGGTCCTGAGGAACTCAAGTTCAAGATCAACGCGTCAGCCAGGCTGTACCCTTCAGGGGCCCTTGAAGGATGGATCCTACACCAAGCCTTGCTCTCAAATGCTTCTTGTGGTCAGGTAACTGCAAGACTCACAGCTTTCTCCCTGTAGATGTTACATTTTTTTAATTGTTTTTATTTTTCTGTGTGTGTTTTTATGTCTGCCACACATGTGTGGGTGCCTTCAGGGGTTAGAAGGACACCAGGTCCCCTGAATTTGGATTATAGGTAGTTATGAATTGCCTGAAAAAGATGCTGGGAACTGAGCCCAGGCCCTCTGCAAGAAAAGCAATAATTCTTAACTGCTAAGCCATCATTATGCCTATTATACCCGAATGTCTACCTTTGTTCTATAGCCTTTGTTTAAAAAAACAACAATCTTTTCCTTTGTATATATGTATGTATGTGTGCACACCTGTGTTTCTGGAGGCCAGAAGTCAAATTTGGGTGTCATTCCTCAGAACACTGTAGACCTTGTTTCTTGAGGCAGGGTCTCTCATTCCCTGGGGTTTGTCCAGCAGGCTGAGGCTGACTGAGAGAGCTCCAGGGAGCCTCTTGTCTCTGTTCCCCAACTCTGAGATTATAAATGTGCATAATCTGGCTTTTTATGTAGGTTCTGGGAATTGAACTCAGGTCCCCACGCTTGCACAGTGAGCATTTTACTGACCAAACTATCTTTGAAGCCAGTTTTTTTTGTTTTGTTTTATTTTGTTTTACTATTCTTTGAGGCATTTTTATGAGACACAGTCTCACTATGGAACCCAGGTTGGCCTCAGAATCACAATCCCTCTGCCTTAGCTGCTCACATATTAGGATGACAGGCATGCATTATTGTGCCCAGCCCATTGTCCCCCTTTAATGAAGACACCAGTGAGATTAGACTGGGCCTGCCTGAATAACCTCACTATAGACACCTAAAGACTGTCTGAGTGAGGCCAGCACACAGGGGTCTAGCATCTGAATTTAGGATGATGATTGAGCCACTCCCGCAGTGGTCTCTGGGCCTGGTAACATCCTTATCTAGTGGAAGCTCCAGGCCTTCTACTATAAAGCTGTGTCTACTCGAGGCCACCGTGGCCCCTCAAGGCAGTTCTGACTCAGTCAAGTGATCACTGTGGAAGCCTGAGGACCTGAATTCAAGGCCCAGAATCTTCTATTTTAAAACAAAACACAGGTGTGGTGGTGTACACACCTGTATTCCCAGCTCCTGGGAGGCAGATGCAAGCAGACCCCTGGGGCTCCCAGGCCACACACAAACAGAAACAGCTCTGATCAGGCTGTGGAGAGAGAGGCAGGCCCCCTCAGATACTACCACAGGGCTCTATCTAGGCCATGGTCACAGACAGTGTCTCTCCAGGCTACATTTTAATACCTTCTCATGGGCTCAGCTCCTCACGTCTCATCTCCCCACCTCAAAGTCTCATGGAATCAGGGGTTTCATCTGCTGCCATCTGGGAGGCAGAAGGGGGCATCTTTAATCTCTGAGCTCTGGATCTAGGGGGTGATTATTGAGGATTTGTGGTTAGGGCAAGGAAGAAATTTCAGGTGGCAAGCGCTGCGTCTGGGCTGGGATGTGCCTGGAGACACAGCCTTGGGGTGTTCCAATGTAATCAGCAAAATCTAGTGCTCCTAGCCAGTGGGGTAGTTGTGTGTGTTATATAAGCACATAAATGTTCACCAGTGTGTGTGTGTGTGTGTGTGTGTGTCTATGTGTGTGTGTGTGTGTGTGTGTGTGTGTATTTAAATGATACAAGATGTCCTAGTCAGTCACCCACTGCCTTATCTTTTTTGCGTCAGGCTCTCTCAATGGACCCGGGAATCATGGATTCAGCAACACCAGTTAACCAGCAAACCTCAGGACTCTCCCTGCCCCATCCTCTCCTCCAGTGCTGTGGCTTCAGACACATGCCACCACACCAAGCTTTTGACATGGATTCTGGGTACCAAGTTTGTGTCTTCAGGCTTTGGTAACAAGAACTTTATCCACTGAGCCATCTCTCCAGCCCCGCTGCTGTCTTTAGGGAGGGCCTTTCCCTAGAGTACAATTTAAGTTTTAGTCAGGAGAGCCCCGGAGGTGGGTTCTCCCCTCCTCCCTCCCTTCTCACCATGCAGAATGGGTAATCCACAGCCACTCCCCACCTGCACAGGCAACAGCTTGGAAGGGCCAGCAACCACACATCTGTTCCCAACACACAGCTAAAGAGCATTTAATTGCGTTCCCCTAACGCCCCACATTCATTTATCTCCTGGCAAATTGTGGACTCATATCTAAATTAAGTTAGAGAAAGCCAATCTGTCGGTTTTCAGTCAAAGGCAAACAAGGATAGTTCCTCGTGCTTTGGAGATTGTAGGTTCTAAGGACTTGTCCTGAGGACTGGGGACCTATTTGCCTGGCAGGCTAAGTCTGGCAGACACAGGGCTGCGTGTGGGTACACTGATGCAGCCAATCCATCAGGGTTTTGTTTTTAAACACACACACACACACACACACTCATATGCACACGCATACACACTTACACACCTGTGAACACTCACATGTTCATATAACACACACACAACTATCCCGCCAGCTGTGAGCACTTGATTTTGCTACTTTAAACAAAAAAAGGACCTGCCATACCAGGTCAAGAGCAGACGTGTTCCCCGCTGGATCCTGATTAGCAGCTGGTCTGAATTTGAAACTCCAGAACATACTAAACAGTTGTGTGCCATGCCCAAGAGAGTCTTAAAATGCAGTTAGGGTTTGGGGAGATGGCTTAGTTGGTAAGTGCCTGCCAAACCAACAAGAGAACCCCAGTAAAAGTCAGGAGTACTGGCATGTGTCTGCAATCCGGCACTGGGGGAGTACAGTTAAACCTGGGAGCTCAATGGCCTGGCAGCTTAGACCAATCAATGAGCTTTCGGTTCAATGAGAGGCCCTGCCTCAAAAATAAGGGGGAGGGGCTGGAGAGATGGCTCCGTGGTTAGGAGCAAGTACTGCTCTTACATAAGGCCTGAGCTCCGTCCCAGAACTGACGTTGGGGGCTCACAGCTATTTGTGACTCCAGCTCCAGGAGATCCTACGCCCTCTTCTGGCCTCCACAGTCATACATACATACATACACACATACATACATACATACATACATGTATGTATATATGTATATGTATAATTTAAAATAAAAATAAAATCTTTTTTAAAAATAAAGTGGAGAATAATAGAGGAAGACATTCAACATCAATCCCTGACTCCGCACACAGATACCGTGGGCATATATTCACAAACACATACACGCACACACAAAAAGCCTACTACAATTATTACATATCCATGATGCAGGGAGGGTTTGCTCTTGACCTCGCCCTGAACCCATACTCTCCTTCCTTTTGCACAAAAATCCCTACAAAGTTTATATTATGACCATCACCTTACAAAAGAGTGCATAGAGACTCTCGGAGAACTGAAGGAACTTGCCAAATGTCAAGATCAAAGCTGCAGTCCACAAACGATTTTGCCAGATTCCCAACCTGCTAATGTCAAAATAGAAGCTGCGGTCCACATGTTATTCTGCCAGATTCCGAACCTGGATCCAGCAGGGTTCACAGATTGACTCTGACTCCTGTTCTTTCTCTACAGATTCAGAGTGGAGGTGGGAGTTGCTCTGCCCTGCAGCCTCAGCTCCCTGGGCTATGGGGATTGCAGAGGCTGAGAATCCCTGCATAGGTCAATAAGGACACTCTTTGATTCCTCTGATTCATCCTCCACTGGGATTCTTGATAGCAACCATGAAAATTCTCCAATGAAGAGTGAGGTGTGTTGCTCAGAGGTAGAGCCCCTGCCTAGAACCCCCCAGTGAGGGGCTGGGGTGTGGCTCAGGGGTAAAGCACTTGCCTAGAATGAGAGAGTCCCTAAGCCCCATCCCTAGTACTGGGAATAATCTATCCCCAAATACAACCACATTCCAAACAACAGAAGTTAGGGCTTGAACATATAAATTTGGGGGGCATAATTCAACCTGTAAAAAATCCCCTCCACAGAAAGATCTTCTATAACCAACCCTCATGCTACCTCCCATCTCTCAAGTGGTGAGGTAGCATGTGGTACCAACTGACACACCCCGACCTCCTCATTCTGGCTTCCTTCCCACCCTGCCTGTGAGGTTGGATGTCACCCAAAAGGGAGCAGGAGTCCCACATTCCCGTGTTTTCCAAACTATCATCTGCAGTACCTAGGACTTCAGACATACAGCAGGCACTTGGCATTGCTGAAGGAATGACTTTGCACCTGCTCTAAATTGGCCTCACCCTTGGGGCTACAATCTTCTGGAGAGAGATAACAACCACCCAGCAAGCAAAGTGCTCAGGCAAGGACATAGGGAAGGTAGCAGGTGACAGCATTATCTGCCCTGCTGTAGAATGGCAAAGGGTGAGGACAGTGCAGGGAGACAGTCACGGCACAAGGCACAGTCAGAGGTTGTAGGTCAGTTAGATACAGCAATTCGGGCATGGGTGGCTGCTGTGGGGACCCACAATGCTCCATTTAGGTCTTTGGAAGAGTTTCTAATGGTCCCCCCCGAAAGGAGCCTCCCACTCAGAGATATATGGCATAGTTGAGAGCCTTCTTCCTTTCCCCCAGAAAGCTCAGCTTTCCCGTCGCTGTGCTTTGGGGACAAGAAGAGATGCCCCAGCATTTCAAAAAAGTCTAACGCAGTGCATGCAAAATAGCTCATCAGCAAATAGGTGTCTGGTGGGCACTGTAGCTCTCTCCCTGCCCCACTCCCGAACCCGCATAGATGAGGCATCCCCCATCCACACTCCACCCCACCCCTGCGCACCCAGGGACCCCAGCCCTCTCTGGCGTTCACGGAGGCCTTTTCTCCCAGGGTGCAGTGCTTCCTCAACCTGCTTTTTAATTAATCTTCTCTCGCCCGTGCTGTGCAGTTTCAACAGAGCCTGAGACCCTTTCAGTGGTGGATGTCACTGCTCCCCGGGAGCATCCCAGTAGGAGCCCTGTGCCTGCATGCCTTAATTAGGCAAGTTAATTACTTGCCAACTTGAAGGGCTGATCGGGCCTCTGCAGGAGGCACACCTCCCAGGGCTGTTCTGGATTCTTGCAGACCCAGGATATCCCTGACTCCCACAGGGCACACACAGCTGAGGAGGGGTATCTGAACACCTCACTAGTCCACATTAATCATCTAATCAAGAAATTCAGCCGAACATGGGATCGCACATGCCCGTAATCCCAGCATTCAGGAGACTGAGACAAAAGGAGCGTGGGTTCAAAGACAGTCTGGGCTGTGTAGAGAAACCCTGACTTTAAAATACTAACTTTAAATGGACAAAGAAACCCAGACATAGAATAGCAAAAGTTTTTGAGATGAGGATGTAGTTCAAAGGTAGAGCCCCTGCCTAGAATCCCCCAGTGAGGGGCTGGGGTGTGGCTCAGTGGTAGAGCACCTACCTATAATTCCCCAGTGAGGGGCAAGGGTGTGGCTCAGTGGTAGAGCACCTGCCTAGAATCCCCAGTGAGGGGCTGGGGTGTGGCTCAGTGGTAGAGCCCCTGCCTAGAATCCCCCAGTGAGGGTTAGGATGTGGCTCGGTGGGTAGAGCTCCTGCCAAAATCCCCCAGTGAGGGGCTGGGGTGTGGATCAGTAGTAGAGCCCCTACCTAAAATCCCCCAGCGAGGGGCTGGGGTGTGGATCAGGAGTAGAGTACCTACCTAGAGTCCCCCCCGCCCCGAGGACTGGGATGTGGCTCAGTGGTAGAGCACACACCTAGAATCTGTCAATAAGGGGCAGGGAGCATGGCTCAGAATGCCTGCCTAGAATCTACCATTGTGAGATGGAAGGGAGGCTCCGTGGTTAGAGCACTTGCCCGGTATGTGCAAGACCTTGGGTTCAGTCTCCAGCATGGCAAAAGAAAAGTCTTTAATCTGAGCAGGGATTTTCATAAAACTCCAGACACAAAATGGGAGGTTAGTTTGTTCTGGAAATAGTCTCTCCATCAAACAGCTCATTTGCCCGCAGGAATGTCTCTTGCTGTTCTCTGTACCCGCTGTGTGCAGGCTGATGGTGGGGGCACTGTTCACTGAGACATCCACACAGCACAGGATCCAGCGCCCCTAGCTCAGAGCCCAGACTCCATCCCTGTATTTCCACCTCCCCAGCAGGTTAGGTCCCAGCCCAGGACAGGACCTGGGGGTGTCCTTCTCTAATCAGGGCTGTCATGGTCACCCTCCATGAGGCTTAAACATAGCTCACTGCAAATTCTCTTTCACAGCAGCTGACCAGAGGTCTCTTGGCAAGACAGTGCCCCACTTCACATATGAACAAACTGACCTATAGAAAGGGAAATGTGAAGCCTGAGCAGCGATTCTCAACCTGTGGGTCTCGACCCCTTTGGGGGTTGAATGACCCTTTCACGGGGGTCACCTACGACCATCAGAAAACACAGATATCAACATTATGTTTCCTAACAATAGCGAAGTTACAGTTGTGAAGTAGTAACGAAAATAATTTTATGGTTGGGGGTCACAACACGAGGAACCGTATTAAAGGGTCACAGCATCAGGAAGGCTGAGAATCACTGAGCTAGAGACGGCTCAGTGGTTAAAAGCACTCGCTGCTCTTCCAGAGGACGAGAGTTGGGTTCCCAGCACCCACATTGGGCAGCTCACCACTTATTTTAACTCTGCCCCAGGGGATCTGATGCCTCTGCAGGTACCTGAACACACATGCCCATACCACACACACACACACATACACACACACACACACACACACACATACACACACACTTAAAAAATTTTTTTAAAGGAAAAATGTATTGGTTATCCAATACAAAGTAGCCTCAACTCTGGAGAGCTAGAAGTACGGGTTTGGGTCTCTACATCTTGCTGGGAATTATTTTGGGTGCTGGTAAGCTTCCGGTATCTCTCTGAACACTGAAGGCCAGAAATCCAGATGGCAATTGTGCCTGTGAGTGTGCGGTATAAAGGAATCTAGTCTAGAGACAAAAATTTGGGGGTTATTGAGAAAGTGATAGTTTGAAAGGTAGTAGACCAGAGAATTAGCACAGAGGTCCAAGGTCTGAGCTGTGAGATCCAATCACCACAGAAGACTACCAGGAAGATGGGAGGAGACCCTGGGGGATTGACCAATGGGTTAAGAAGCTAAACAGGAGATTTAGGGTCCAGCTAGCCAAGGGTAAAGGTTCTTCCCAAAAGACAGAGTAAGCAATTGTATCTGTGTGTGATGAATTGGCTACGGGCTAGCCCTGACCTTGGAGGCTATGGGAATCTGCGCTTAGTTAGTGTGGGATCAGTCAGGCAGAGCTCCCAGAGAGGCGAGCTGGGACTGTGGGGTTTGGGTGCAGAGTTGTCACATTGCAGAGCAGCCGAGCTGACGGTGGCTGGAGTAAAATGGGGGTTGACGGAAAGGATTTTTTTTTTAATCTTTTGTTTTGTTTGGCTTTATTTTTGAGACTCAGTTTCACGCTACAGTCCAGGCTAGTCTCCAACTCATGATCCTCCCGCCTCAGCCTGGTAAGTGCTGGGATTACAGGCCTGTCCCACCACACCCAGTTACAGAGGGCTTGTTTTGGTTTTTTTTCTTTTTGGTTTTTAAGATGAGAGGAACAGTGACATCATTTCTCAAACACGGACAGAGTAGAAAGAACGGGTGTGCTGCTGATGTGAAATCGTGCCTGTTAAGTCTCACATCCCAGGGGGCTTTTACCAAATCCAGAAGGTATCAGGCAGCCCACCAGCTCCCAAGGCCACCCCCAGACAGATGTCATTGCTCTCCTAACCATGACTGTGTAAGGTGGATGCCAGGCCTGGCAACTGGCTCCTGCCCCCTCCCTCCCCCTCCCTAGCTGAATAATTTAGGTTCTATTCTAAGTTAAAACCAAATAAAGCAATCTAGAGTGACTAATTCCTAGTGGAATTTATATTCCCCAAATGCCTTGCTGGTAACAATGCTAGGAGCCATTTGTCCCTTTTATTTCAGTGTGTGGCTTCTGGAAGGAGCTCCAGCCTGGGGTGGCCTTGTTTCTAGCCCCAGAAGCAAGACAGTCATGAGTAAGACTCTCAACGTTTCCCCCGCCTCCAGTTTTTAGACAGCATCACACGTAGCCCAGGCTGGCCTTGAATTATTTTGTGACTAGGGATGACTTTGAACTCCTGATCCTGTTCGTGCTCCCTTTCTGTTGTTGTGATAAAACACTCTGTCCAAAAAGCAATTTAGGGGAGAAACAGGCTTATTTGACTTATATTTCCAGATCGTAGTCCATCACTGAGGAAAGCCATGACAGGTACTCGGGGAAGAACTTGAAGCAGAAGCTGTGGAGGAAAGCTGTTTGCTGACTTAAGCTTTCTTAGACAGCCCAGGACCCCTGCCTCGGGATGGGACCACCCACTGCCAGCTGGGCCCTCCTTCACCAATTAACAATGCCAGCAACCCCGCTCAGCCAGGTCCATAGGCCAATCTAATCCGAGCAGACCCTCAGTTGAGATTCCCTTGGGAGGCGACTCTGGGTGTGTCAAGTGTTCTAGTGCTGGGATTGCAGGGATGGACGGCCCAGCACATCAGGATTCCTGTCCCTTCATGGCCTCTCCTTCGTCCCAGCCTCCAGCAGGGCACACAGCAAGGTAACTCCCCGCAGAACTGCCCTCCACAAGGTCATCTCGGTGCTTTGTGGTGGCACTCTCGGAGAGTGATGAGCCACAACAGTTAGGGATCGCTCACTGGAGAAAGTGGGACACACACACAGGTCCCCCAGGGCTATGGGAAGGAGGCATGAAACTGCGAGGTGCCCTGCTGACAGCAAATGCATGAGAAAAGCATTGTTCCTGTGAGAAAACATGGGAAGGGACTAGGAGAGTGGAGGAGAAAGGTGGCTGGTAAGTGCAAAGGTCCTGGGGTCAACGTGCTGTCTGTGTTCAAGGAGGAGCGGGACTTTAATCCCAGCACTTGGCAGGCAAAGGCAGGCAGAGTTCCAGGCTAGCCTGGTCTACATAGAAAGTTACAGGACATCCAGGGCTACATAAAAGGACCCTGTCTCAAAAAAAAAAAAATTAAAACCAAAAGCAAACTTTACAAACAAATAAACAAGTAGACCTTCCAGAAGCAGAGGGTAGGACTCAGGTCAAGACATGTTACCCTCAGCCCAGCACCTAGCTAGCGCATTAAAGGTAGAGGGTACCAGATGAGGGAGGGGAGAAAGGGGGCACGCATGGGAGAGATGGCGACAGTGCAGGTTCTACTGGGTCCTCCTGGGGTCTGACACCACGCCCAGCTGCAACACTGACTATCAGGACACTCTTAGTTAGGTCTCAATAGCTGGGATAAAACACCACGACCAAAAGCAACCTGGGAAGGAGAGGGTTTATTTGGGTTACAGATGACAGTCCATCACGGAAGGACATCAAAGCAGGACCTGAAGCAGCCCATGGAGGAACACAGTTCAAGCAGGAGAAACAGCTCTGTGGAAAGTACACCGGGGAAGCCGCTCTTTCTAGGTGCCGGTGGGGTGGGTGTTTCCTTCCAAATGAGGCTGAAGGAGGGGCTGTGTTTCCTGAGGGATGACGAGAGTCTGAAAATGGGGCCCCGCAGTCCTGCTACTGCCAGCAGCAGGTTCTGAGGTCGGCTACACACGCCTCCATGCTGTGGGGCAAAGAAGAACTCAGCACATGGACTCCAGAGGCTTCCGCTGGAACTGGGCACAGGTTTTCTCACTCCTTCTTGGGAGAAGCAGAGCCCCAGGGTCACACAGATGTTAGACCCCTACTGTATGCCAGACTATATCCACACAGGTTTTATCCACTCTTACCATGGTTTTGGAAAGGGGCATCCCCCTTCCGGTTCACAGACCTTTCAGAGAAGTTCATGACACAGCATATGAGTTGGTTGCAACTCAAAGGGAGGTTTACCTGATTCTAGCAGTTCCTACCAGCTCACATTGTATGATGTCATTTCCTGACTTCTGTGAATCGGCATTGTTGAAGCTTGTCTCTATGGAAGAAAGCATTTGGAACAGCTAATTCTTTCAGACTCCAGGGTTTAAAGGGGCCTCAGTCACTCTTTCTACTGTCAGATTTCCAAGAATGAATCCGAAGTACTAAATTTATTGTGTTGTAAGCGACTTTTGCAGTATCCCAATAAAGGGCCCTGATTTATAGCTAACACATTATTTTAAATACATTGGCAAATGATAAAGATCAGTCCTGAAAATACACCACAGGAGAACCTGTATTGCCAGAAGAAAAGAACCAGCGAGATTAGATACTGCATTAAAAGATAGAGTGATGGATTAGGCCCCGAAGCACAAATTTAGTGTGACTTACCAGAAAAAAAGTTGGGGAGCAGTAAATCCAGAGTGACAACGTGTGTACCGTGTACCAGTGTTTGTCACTTTTATTACACTTTGTTCAGAAGTTGTAGATGGGTCATTATTTTAAAAAGAAAAAAAACACTCATGCAATACTCAATAAAACTTAGAGATGAAAGTTCTTTGTGCGAGGATTCAGGGTGAAACTCTAAATCCGAGTCACTGTGTCAGATCACAGGATTACGTAATGGAAGAGCCTTCTCCTTACGTCCATAAAGCATTCCAAGACCAGAGGACAGAAGAGCCCCAAACACTGCCTCTGAAGGCAGGTGTCATGTCCATCATTCAAGTGGCTTCTCCAAACAAAGGAGGGTGGAGCGTGGCCCCTGATGCCTCAACTCGGAGGTCAGAAGTCCCTTATCTTGCCTAGACACCCGGGAGTAGGTTGTTGTCCCCAACTGTCCCTTCTTCTAACCAGGCTGCTTCTGTGCTGTCTCTGTCCTGTGCCTTGCAATGCTTTCTTACCTGGGGTGGGTACAAGTCCCAACAGTGATGGCATCGTCAGTGGCCCTTGTGACTTGTTCCTGCGGGTGTACTGTGAGCACAGATTGGAAGCATTACTGGTAACTCTGAAAGAGTGAAGAAACCTGGAGCCGCACAGAACGGCTGAGCCCAGAAATGCCTTAGCTGCCCCTCGACTCTGTGAGATAAACGAAGACCACTGAAAGTCACTGGAATCTCTGAATCCCGCTATACCGTGAGCGTGCCAGAAAACTTGACCTGGGATTATAAAATATAGTTGTTCCATGGAGTTTAGATTAGAAACCTTGAGTGGAGGGAAGGATGGTTGGATGTGTTTCTGCATGAATTCATGGATAGGTGCCTGGGTGGGCAGATATATTCATGCACAGATGCATGGTGGCTACGAGAAGGTGGACGGATGGATAGATGAGTGGGTACATGGGCAAGCGAATGGATACATGGGTTACGGATGTACAGATGAGCAGATGAACTAGCCATGCCATCCTGTCTCCTCAGGAGAAGATGGTATTGCAGGCAGTGAGTGGCTTGACAGAGGATGCTATCCCAGAATGGGGTCTCCTGTGCATGGGATGGGTGGGCTGCTTACCTCACATCTCCTTCAACCTCTGGTCCCATCTCTAGTTGGAACCCTCCACATGCACCCATCTCTTCCAGGCTTGGAAATCACCCGCTAGAGAGCCCTTTATTAAAGACTTGTTTTCCAGTCTGTGACACTACGGACAGATGGTGGAACGTTTAAGAAACAGAACTGATGAAATAAAGTTATGTTATTGAGAGCATGCCTTGTAAGGGGCTACTGGTACCTCAGCATCTTCTGATTCCCAAATGTCTTGTGAGGCGATGTGTACTTTTCCGGTAATATACTGTGCCACCACAGGTCCAAAGCAAGAGAGTCAAACAACCACTGACAGAAACTTCTGAAGTGAAACTGAGTCATGAACTTTGCTCCTTATAAATCGATTGTCCCAAGTTATTTTGTCACAGAAATGACAATCCAGGTAGCACAAATTGCTTTCCTCCTCTTCCTTCCTTTTATGGACTCCCCTGTAGTGGAGGGCTATCATGGAATGAGACTCTTTGTTGACCTGCCTGTTAGGATCTCTGCCTTCCTCCTTCACCTCTGAAAACATGCCTTTTCCTATATCACTGGGGTACGAATAAGACGATACGGCCTTCTGGAGGAAAATCTGATCATGTCTATCAAAGCTATGTGCATTTCCCCATAGTCCAAAAACCCCGAGTCTAAGTCTCCACCCTGAAGACACCGTTTCTGCAGCGCTGGTCTGACACACGGGGCAGGCAAGCCAGTATCCTAGGAAGGTAGCTGGATGGATGATGCTGTGTCTACATCATGGACCCTGTGAAGTTAACTTGTTAAAAAGAAAAAAGAAAACTTGAAGATGTCTATATTCTAGTAGAGTTTGTACGGTGTTGTTGTTATTTTTATTTGTTTGTCGTTTTGTTTTGTCAACTTGGCACGAGGTAGATTATCCACAGGAAGGAACCTCAGTTGAGAAGATCCCTCCATCAGGTTGGCCTGTGGTGCATTTTGTTGATCGATGATTGATGGGGGGGGGCGCACAGCCCACAGCGGGCAGTGCCACCCCTGGGCCGGCGTTCCTGGGCTGTGTAAGAAAGCAGGCCTAGCAAGCCGCTGAGTAGCACTCCTCCACGGCCTCAGCTTCAATTCCTGCCTCCAGGTTCCTGCCTTGTTTGAGTTCATGTCTTGACTTAATGATGGACTGTACCCTCTGAGTCAAATGACCACCCTCCCCCAGGCTGTTTCCCATCTTGCTGTTCTATGACAGCAATAGAAAGCCAACTAAGGCAGACATGCTTTGTAGAATGTCATGCTAAGTGAAAAAAATCAAAATCTGAGAATATCTTCTCTTTGAGGCTATGTTTTATATGAGAGAGAGGGGAAGCTAGGCATGGTGGTGAGTGGTATTGCAGGCGGTAAGTGATTTGACGGAGGATGGTTTCCTCTGCCTGCAGTTCCATCCCCTCCTGAGGAGACAGGAGGAGAGGGCAAGTTCATCCATTCATTTGTGCATCCATGCATCCGTGTGTCCATTCATTCATCCGTCCATAATCCCAGCAGTCTGAAGGTTGAGACAGAAAGATAACAAATTTCAATCCAAAATAGTGTATGTAGTGAGTTCTGGGCCAGCTGGCCTACATAGCAAGATCAAAACAAAATAAAGGAGAAAAGAAAAAGAATTAAAGAGGAAGGAGGGGAGAGACAAGGAGAGGAGAGAAGGAAAGAAATACAAGACATACCTGATAGGTGTGTATGTGTGTGTGTGTGTGTGTGTGTGTGTGTGTGTGTGTGTGCGCGCGCGCGCGTGCGTGCGTGCGTGTTTTCCAAGAGGATTTCTGTGTCCTGGAGCTCACACCATAGACCAGGCTGGCCTCAAACTCAAAGATCCACTAGCAGAATGCTGGGATTAAAGGTATGTGGCACAGTCATCTGTCTCCCTACTGGATTTTTGCTAACAGAAATAGTAGAAGATAAACATCAAAATTAATGAAATCAGCTAGCTGTGGTGGTACATAGATTTAATACCAGCACTCAGGAGGCAGAGGCAGGCCGATCTCTGTGAGTTCAAGGTTACCCTGATCTATATAGTAAGTTCCAGGACAGCCAGGGCTACACAGAGAAACCCTATCTTGAAAAACAAACAAGCCAACAAAATAATAAGAGAAAATAATGAAATCGAGAAACCAGTAAGGGTTGGGAGGAATCAGGAACACCCCTCCGTGTGTGTGTGTGTGTGTGTGTCTGTCTGTCTGTCTGTCTGTCTGTCTCTCTCTCTCTCTCTCTCTCTCTCTCTGGGTATATCCGTGTGTGTGTGTGTGTGTGTGTGTGTGTGTGTGTGTGTGTGTGTGTGTGCAAGTACACATGTGTATGCACATATATGCACTTTTATGTGGAGGCCAGAGCTCTATCTCAGGTATCATTCCTCAGAACACCATCCACTTTGGGTTTTTGAGATACTGTCTGTCCCTGGCCTGATGCTTATCAATTTGGCTAGGCTAGTTGGCCAGGAAAACCTGGGGATCCTCCAGTCTCTACCTCCCCAGAACTAGGATTACAGGCACATGTCAACCACGTCTCGCTTTCTTCCTCCCTCCCCTCTCCTCCCCTTCCGTCCCCTCTCCTTCCCTTCCCTCCCCTCCCCTCCCCTCCCGTTCCCTTCCCTTTCCCTCCCCTTCCCTTCCCTTCCCTTCCCTCCCTTCTTCCCTCCCTCCCTCTCTCCCTTCCTTCCTTTCTTATTTATTTATTTTAGCAGTTCTAGAGCTCATGTCGTTGTGCCAGCACAACAAGGCCTTTCCCAGCTGAGTTACTCCCCGTTCCCAGGATCATATACTTCTCTGACGTTACCTATTCACTTTTCTGTCAGAAAATTAATTCCATGGGGCTGGAGAGATGACTTACTGTTAAGAACACACATTGATTTTGCTGAAGACCCGAGTTTGGTTCTCAGCACCTACCCAAGGCAGTTCACAACCACCTGTAATTCTAGTGCCAGGAGATCTGATGCCCTTTTCCAGCCTCTTACAATCTCATGCACAATCCCATGCAGGAACATACACATACACAAATAATAGAAGGTAAAAAATGTCTTTCAAATTAATTTCACAGGTTAGGGGTAGAACTGTCTGAAATTATTAGAATAAATAAATGAACCTTCTGTGTTGATACCATGTATAACCATAACCACAGAGAAGATCATTTTAAGCAATTATTTCTGCTTTGAAGGAATAAATTCATCTCAAGCTTCATTACTTAGCATACCTAGGCCATAGCAGATACTCAGTGAATGTTTCTTTGAATGAATGGATCACCCAAGACCAGGACCGGAAGCTGAAGATTTGTTCCAGTTTTATTTCTGTCATTGTGACCAAAGCATGTGGACCAAAAGCAACAAAGGAGAGGAAAGGGTTTCTTTGGACGAGATTCCAGGTTTCTTCCGGGTCTTGATGCAAGCCTTTAATCCTGGCACTTGAGAGGCAGCGGCAAGGGGGTCTCTGGGAGTTCAAGGCCAGCTTGGTTTATATAGCAAATTCCAGACCAACTAGAAATACATTGTGAGTCTTTTGCACAAATTAAAAACTATATATAATTACACATTTCAGTCCATCATTTGGTGTGGGACAATGGTCTGTATTCTGTTAATTATATTTTAAATAAATGCTGATTGGCCAGTAGCCAGGCAGGAAGTATAGGCGAGACAACCAGACAGTAAATAGAGGCGAGTCAATGAGAACAGGAGGATTCTGGAAAGAGGAAAGCTCTTTCTGCAGTCATGGCCCATCCACAGAAGAAGTAAGATGTGACTGCCTCACTGAATAAGGTACCAAGCCACGTGGCTAACATAGACAAGAATAACGTGCCAATATAAGTCTTAAGAGTTAATAAGAAGCCTGAGCTAATGGGCCAATCAGTTTACAGTTAATGTAGACCTCTGTGAGATTTCTTTGGGACTTAATAACCGTGGGAATTAGGCAGGACAGAAACCCCAACAACAATCATTGAAGGGAGACAAAGGCAGGGACTCAGGTACCTCCTCACACTACGTCTATGGTCACAAGCAGAGAGAAACTAGTCCGTCCACACAGCCTGCTCGCTTGTTAGCTTTCACCTTGCTTCCTCCCATCTTATGTAGCCCAGGACCATCTGTCTAGGGAGCCGTGCTGTGCACAGTGGGCCGGGTTCTCCTGCAACAATCAGCAATCAGGACAATCCCCAGCAGAAATGCCCACAGGTCCGTCTGATCTTGGCGGTTCCTCAGTTGAGTCTCTCCTCACAGATGGCTCCATGCTGCAATGAAGTCAGTCAGGACAGGGGCCCGCTATCCCATCTGGGAACAGTTTATAGAGTTTAAGTCCTGGGAATGTTTCCGCTGCCGCTGCTGTTGTCACCCTTTCTTAATTGGTTCGTTGACCAGGGTGCTGATTTCAAACTCCTAATCCTCCTGCCTCGGCCTCCTCAGCGCTGATGATATTACATAGCACCACGACCGGTCCTATGTAAGTGCTGCTTCATGTCATAAGGACGAGCTACAGGTTAGTTCTGTGGCCCAAACTCATGACCCACATCCTCTCAAGACTAGAAATCACCCCGCTAGCCTTCCTGCTGTTCCTTGACATTTCCTCTCCTCTTCCTTTACCGCCATGGTAGACATGTTTTCCTTAGAAAACACATGCTGTTCCATCGCTACCATTTATTTTAAACAGCAGATATGTGTCACGCCATGGTTCTGGGGGACTCAGTGGTAGAGCACCCATCCAGTACGTTCAGGGCCTGGCTTCAATCCCAAGTACCAAAAGCTTAATTATTAATAAATATGAAACATTAATGCATGGTTAAGATTCATTATTATTATAGTCTGTGGTTTTAAGTGTCCCAATGCTCATGAATACCAACCGGACTGCCGCTGCCTTCAGTGGGTCACCTACTAAGGCGTTTTCCCTTCTACCTTCCGTCACAGTGACTTTCCCAGCTTGCCAAGGCAGAGCCCCAGGGGACAGATCTGACACTACATCTTCCAGTCTTGGAAGAAGGACAAACCACTTAGGGGAGAAAAACAGGGGAAAAAAAAATGAAGCCAAGGAGGAAAAATAACCATTGCCACAAGGACACAACCAATTTTGTTTTTAAAATGCCAGCAGCTTCACACTTTCTCATCGATGTGGTCATTAAAGTTACAGCCCCCCTGAGCCACTCAATAATGTCCCCAACTGTTCAGCTCTTCACAGGCTTTTGCTTCAGTGGGCTACTCAGGAAATGTCAATCTGTGTGCCAAGTCAGCAGACGCCAGGCTCTTTCTGCTTTGAGAGGTCCCTCACAGGCTCCTGAACACTTGGTCCCCAGCAGGTGGTGCTGTTTGGGGGAACCTGAAGATGTATGGTCGATCTATCGGGTGGCAGCCGGTGACAAGCCTCTGTATAACAGCCTGCCACTACCACAGCTCCAGCTGCCCCAGAGGCCATGACTTCCCTACTGTGATGGACTGGATAGGCCCTGAAACTGTGAGCCAAAACAAGCCCTCCGTGCCTGACGTGGCTCCCACCAGGTGTTAGTTACTACTGTTCTTGCTGCAACAAAATTCTTGACAAACGCAAAGTAAGGATAGAAGGGTTTGCTCTGCCTTACGCTTCCAGATAATACAGTCCAACACGGTCCAGGACAGGAACAGAGTTCCGTGTGGGCTGTGACAACAAGCGCGTGAGACAGCTGATCACGTGGTAGCCACAGTCAGGAAGGAGAGGGCTGTGAACACTGGTGCTCCATTTGTTTTCGGCTGGGTATTCACTCCCAGACACCAGCTCATAGAAGGGTGCCACCCACATGTCTGGTGGTCCCTCCCATCTTAGTTAACCTAGTCTAGATAATCCCTCACCGACCAGCCCAGAGCCTTGTTTCCATGGTGGCTCTAAATCCCAACCAGTTGGCAAACAAGATTAACCACCACAGATGGATTGACAAGCAGCAAGGAAAGCAATTAGCGCCAGTGAGATGGCTCAGCGGGTAAAGGCGCTTGGTGCACAAGTCTGGTGGCCTGAATTCAATCCTCAATACGTAGGTAAAGGTGGAAGGAGAGAAAGGACTGCACAAAATTGTCTTCTGACCACCACGTGCACACAGTGGCACGCTTTCACACACACACACACACACACACACACACGCACGCACGCGCACATGCACACATACATACACTCATAGTAAGAACATTTTTGAATTTAAAAAAACCAGTAACTAATTAGTTAATACAGTAACTAATACTATGTCTTAAGGAGCGAGGGGAGACTCACGCCACTCAAGACAAAGAATCGCTTTTCAGTCCAAAAAACCTAGGGAAACTTTGGAACACTTGAGATTACTTTTGCAGAGAGTTTGGGGTCCAGCTGTCTAGGCCAGACCCAGAAAGCGAAAAGTGCTGCGGATCCTCCATTACCCCAGGCCTGGAGAATGCTGAGTGATGGCCTCTTCTCTCTGAGTCAAATAGTAAGCAATTTCATTTCCAAAGGGATGATAAAGCCGGAGGCAGCTGCATGGGGAGGGGAGGCCGGCCCCAGCACTCAGCTCCGCTGTTCAAGGTACCTTGGTTCCACACGCCAGCAGATGAAATAACACATTTGTGTATGAAGAGACTCAGAACAAAGGATAGAGAACAGTGTACCCCACTCTCGGTGGCCTTGGTGATGCTTGACATTTCTGGGAAATGAATTTAGCAATTCAAAGCCTCGTGCCAGACAACCGATCCGAATAGAACCGGTGAGAGGAGCGGCCACGTGGTGATGAGGCACTTCCTGAAATAGTCATCCCGGGCTGCTGCTGTCCCTGTGCGGAGAGGGGGGCGGGGAGCAGGATGGAGGTCGCCTGTTGAGCAAATGTGGGTAGGAGGGAGAATTGTTCCTTACATTTATTAAGATTCTCAGTCCACAAACTCCCAGACCTGGCCCAATCCTGCCTCTAATCTCCTGAGGAATGGACCATGGATGAGGAAGCAGTACCATTAATGACCACGTGATACCCCACCGTCTCCTCCTGTTTCAGCAGGTCCAGAATCGACTTGCCCATTCACCAGCTCCTTAAACCTGTAGGAAACCAATCCTCCAGTCCATTCCCTATCTCAGAAAAGCACCTTTCCAGCTGGGCATAGGGATACTAAGTGGTTGGCCCCTCTCGCTCGCTCACCCCCATCTCACCTGCCACCTCTGACACAGCCTTGGTAAGGTGACCAATGGCTAATATTAGTTATTAAATGGACAGAATCAAGAATCATCTGGCATCATAGGCCTTTGCACTTTTCTTGTGTTAATTCCAGTGGGAAGACCCATACCATCTGCCGGGCGGGCGGGACTATTTACAGGGTGGCGATATTCTGAGAGCTGAGCAGCCGCTTACGTTCCTCCCTCCTTGCTTCCTGATTGTAGAGGCAATGTGGCTGGCTGCTTCAAGCTCCCGAGCTACTTGGGTGTCCCCACCATGATGGATTGTACCCTCAAACTGCGAGTCACAATCAACACCTCCTCCCTGGAGCAGCTTTGGTCACTGGGATGGGAATAGAATCCGGATCCGATGGATAGACTTTTGAGTTCAGATCTCAGCAGACCTGCTCCCTCATCACGTGACCGTATGCAGATTCATTTCACTGAGCCCCGACTAAAAAGCAATTTAGCTCATAATTCCAGGGAATAGTCCACAGCTGTGGGAAAGTCGAGGCAGCAGGAGCTTGAAGCAGCTAGTCATCCCGCCCCATAGTCAAGAACAGAGAGACCAGAATTAGAACATGCATGCCTAGCACTCGGCTACCTTCCTTTACTCTTCTACATTTCAGAGCCCAAAGCCAGGGAACGGCACCTCGCACTTTCAGGTTGGATCTCTCCACATCAACTAAGACAAGCAAGAGAGTCCCCTACCAACCTGATCTAGACGACTACTCATTGAGACTTTCTTCCTCGTGTTTTCTTGGGAAGATGGAGAACTCAGGGTCTTCCAACACATCATGTTTAAAGAAACGGCTGGGCCCAGTGCAGCGGTGTATACCTGTAATCCCATCACCAAGAAGGCAAACTGTTGTAGAATATTAGTTTAAGATGTGTTACGTTTGTGTGTACTGCAGAGTATTTGTTTAATGATGCAAAGATGTGTTGCATTCTTTTATGTTGAATTTGCTTAACTCTGTGACGCTGTCTAAAACACGGGTTGGTCTAATAGAGAGCTGGACAGCCAATAGCAAGGCAGCAGCAATGATAGGCAGGATGGCAGGCAGGGAGAATAAATAGAAGTAGGAGCAAGAAGAGGAGGACGACAGCGACCAGCCACACAGCCGCACAGCCACACAGTCAGCCATGGGGTAAGACTGGAAGTAAGATATACAGAAGTAGGAAAAGGGAAAAGCCCAGAGGCAGAAGGAAGATGGAATAACTTAAGAAAAACTGGCAAGAAATAAGTCAAGCTAAGGCTGGGCATTTATAGGTAGTAATAAACTTCCATGTGTGTTTATTTGGGAACCCGGTGGCGGGCCTCCCGAAAGAATCAAAGAAAAAGAGTAAAATAAAACAACCAACAACAGCAGAGGGAGGGGAATCAATAGTTGAAGGCTAACCTAGGTTACATAGTAAATTTGCAGCCTCAGCTACATAGTAAGACCATCTCAAAAAAAAAATAAAATAAAATAAAGGAAAGAGGGCCAAGGAGATGGCTCAGTGGGTAAAAATGCTTCCTATGCAAGCCTGAGGACCTGAGTTCAAATCCCCAGCACCTGTGTAAAAAGCCAAGCGTGCTACATTCACAGCTGTAACTCCAAGGCTCTGGGGATCTAGATGGCATCAAATCGACAGAACCAACCATCCCAAGAAGTTAGGATTGGGACCCCAACCCATTTCTCCCACAGGCCTTCCATGGTCCTGCTGACTTCCGGTCTGCAGAACAGTGAGAGATTACATTTCTGTTGTTTAAACCACCCGGTTTGAGATCGCTTGTGTCGGTAACCCCGGGAAATGAATCGGGAGGCTATTTCCACCCCAGCACCCTAGTGCCTTGGGTCCCTCGTTAGTACTGACAGCCAGCAGCAGAAGTTGACACATGCAGCTGGTGGCCAGTCAGCATCGCAGGACCTGGGAAGATGTTATTTCTGACACAGCCAACAGCTGCTTTCTCCAGGTCTCTAACTTCTTGCTTCAGCCTTAGAAGCAGTGGTCCAGTGGGCGTGGTGGTGGCACATGCCCATCACCCTAGCTCTCAGAAGGCTAAGGCATGGGCTGGTGAGCTGGCGCAGAGGATAAGGTGACTAACCTGTGATGCAGGGCCTGATGGCCCGAGTGTGAGCCCCAGGAGTGCGGAAATCAGACATGGTGGTGCACACCTGGAATCCTAGTGCTTGGGACAGAGAGGTGGGGGGATGGAGAATTCAAGGCTATCCATGTCTTATAGTGAGCCTGAATACTGGAGATCCTGCCTCAAGATGAAGAGGCAGGAGAGAAAGAAGAGGAGAGGAGGAGAGGAGTGGAGGAGGGGAGGAGAGAAGAGGAGAGGGGAGGGGAAGATGATGGGGGGGAGAGCAAAGCAATAGTAAGAAGCCTACCTCACCACGTATGTCAGCCCAGCGCTCTCTGGGCTGGGCTCTCTGTCCATTGCCCGCTGTCACTTTGAGACGCCTCCTGCCATTCTGTAATTAACCCAACTTGTCCTATACACTACACTTTGTACCTCATCCAAATGTATTCAGTGGCAATCATAAGTGTAACCAGCCCAGAATGAGCTGAGATATTCTAAAAAGAAGACGTGTGCCCCTCGAGGGATCAGAATTTCCCTAGGAATATTATGCTGGGGGAAGACCAAGGGCCAAAGCCTGACGCCAGCCAGAGGAGGAATGTGTCTCCTAGGAAGAGATTTCATGTGTACTAACAACTTGTCAGAATACCTGACAAGATGGATCAGCAACAGCCGGGACCACACACTGAGCAGAACTGACTTATTACGGCACCTCTTACCCTGAACTTAAACCTTTGCCTTCTTGAGGGCTGCAAAGGTGGACTTGGGGCACAGACACTGGGCTTTCTTACTGCTTCTCCTTCCAGTGTGTCCACGTTGAGTAACTCTCCTTTCTCGGCTTTACACTATTGAGAAAGGTGGCTGAACCCAGCATGTTAGGGCTTCTGGAATCCATGTGTTGGACCCAAAAGACTCTTGTAAAAACCCAGCTTCCAAGGAGTCAAGGGGAGACCAGAGTGGGAGCCAGGCACTGGGTGGAGTAAGCAAGAGCCAGCTCCCATCTACCTGCAGAAATTCCACTTTCTAGTTTGTCAACAACAGAACCACAACCGTCACCTCAAAGGGGCTAACAGGTGGTTTACCCTGGAGCCCAATCTGAGTGACCCGACACGGGAACACAGGCTTGGGTCATCCCACCTTCCATTTGCCAACATGGCAACACTTTTATATTAACAGAACAAAGGAAGTCGTAATTCAAGGTACTTTTTTAAAATTTGGGTTTTTTTGGTTTTGTTTTCAAGACAGGGTCTCACTATGTAGCTCTTGTTGTCCTGGAACTCGCTCTGTAGACCAGGCTGGCCTCGAACTCACAGAGATCTGCCTGCCTCTGCCTCCCCGATGCTGGGATTAAAAGTGTGCATCACTACATTTGGCTTATCAAGGCGCTTCCAAATACCTTGGTGGGAACATAAGGTAGGTGAGTTACAGCCAAGTTACAGGGAAACACTCAATGGGAACTGAACTCTGGTCCTCTACAAGAGCAGCCCCCATCATTCTGTGGTTTTTGTTTGGTTTTGTGATGCTGGGGACAGAACTCAAGACCTTGTACATGTGAGGCAAGATGTCTACCACTGCTATGGACCCCAGCCTTTTGTGTAACTTTTAACTTCTCCTTTTTAACTAAGAATTAGCTTGGAGGTAATAGCTTAAATCACATTGATGAAAATCAATAGAGAGTAAATTAAACATAAAGCAGAATTCATCCTGATCGTGTTCTTTGTTGCCTCGGGCTAATTTGATGACAGAGCAACTATTTTAATCTTCTAGGCTTAGAGTTTTTGTTGCTGGACACCTTGAGAGGAGGGGGTGATTATACAATCCATTTATCAAAAAGATTAAGGAAACAGGAGGGGTGGGAATTGGTTTACAAGCGTTCTAGGAATTACAGCAACGTGACACTGAGATATCCAGAGAGTTTCTCAAATTATGTCATTTCTCCTCCCCTCCTAAGCTCCACAAATCAATCAATATGACTAGGTTGATTAGGAGGTGACCAAGGGTCAGGAGTCTACTTTTCCCCTGTCCTGGAATGGGAACTTCCTTATCTTAATAAGGGACTGGCCTGTTGGGGGAAAAGCACTTGTTTTTCTGCAACTGTGTTACCATGGATACAGCATCCGGTTCTCAGCATCTCAATGAAAGAGCCCAGCTTCCCAGGTTTTCTTTTTTTTTTTTGTGCATATCATAATTTAGAATGTGTTTGGTTTTCATTTGCAGCCCAGTCTGCCAGCCTGTCTTCCCCAAGATTCTGCAAAGTTCAACCATAACGAACATGAATAAATCGTCTTCTCAGCTCCAGATGCCTCTTGGGAAGATGTATTTCAGGGTGTTGGGAGGATCAAAGGATTCCCTGGTTGGGGGTCCTCAAGATTCATCCTTAGAATCAGAGCAGACTATGTGTGCTAGACTGTGGTCCTCTGAACAAACCAGCCACTGGCCTCATCAAGTTCCTACTTTAAGAGTCCATTTGGCCTGCGACTTTTAACTCCCCCCACCCCCTGCAGAGAAAGTGGAGATGGGAAGGGTCTCTGGACCTTCACTTGAGATTTGAAATGCCCCCTAATCATTTGTATGCAATTCTACTCTACTTGCCCCAGGGTCTTGTGGTCTCAGAGAGTATAGAGCTGGAGACAGGTGACTGAAGGGGCTCTCTGAAGCCATGGAGGAACCACCATGCATGCTGGGTGAAGACTTTTCATTGTGACTGCTTTGGGGTCACAACAGCCCTGTTGTTAACCCTTTACCCTTGCTCTGTAAGTAACCCCAAGGGCAATTCTGGTGGGATTGATTTTAGTTTGTTTTTGAGGCCTTATGATGAGGAGTAGCTCTTTAAGTCTCCCCAGGGATGAGATCCTTGAACTACCTGGGTTATCTAATACCCACTTGTGGTCCTCCATGTATAGACTGAGGCTGAGCTGGGGTTTGCAGAAGTCCCCTGCGGTGCACACATTGCTCAAGCACAGAGTCCAGAGCCTGTGTGCAGTTCCCTGCATTCCAGGGTGAAGACCTCAGGGACATTGCTTCCTGATTTACACCTCTCGTGGCCTCTGTCAATCATGTGTTCAGTCTTGGACCAAGAGGTGCGATTAACCAAACCAGTTTGCATAGACTGAAGTCAGGGAGAGACTTGATGAGGCCCGAGAGCAGGGTGGTTCTCAATACTCCTAATGCTGTGACCCTTTTATAGTTCTTCATGCTGTGGTGACCCCCTAATCATAAAATTATTTTATTGCTACTTCATAACTGTAATTTTGCTACTGTTATGAATTATAATGTAAATAAATATCTGGGATTAGGCTATTGGGGTCGTCACCCACAGGTTGAGAACAACTGCCTTATAGGGAAGGCGTGGCTTACTTGAGAGGGATGGTGGGGGAGGGGAGTGGCTTCCCTTTAAAGCTGGGAAGGAGCTTTATTAAGGGTGAGAACGAGAGAGTTAGACACACACACACACACACACACACACACACACACGAGAGGTGTGTGGAGGAGGGGAAGTTGAAAGAGTCTCTTCAGACAGCATTCTGCAGAACATTTTCCCCTGCAGCCTTGTCCTCCTGAGGACCAAACCTCAGAACAGGGGAATCACTGACTGTTACAACCTCTCAAGAGTAGTGTACGGCTTGCATCACATGGTTCAGCTCAGCACAGTATACACAACGAAGAGCATGGAGGAGCCAGGTATTGATTAGCGCCGTAAATGTTTGGAGGCTTCTGGTAGTCATTGAACAGACAACTCTGTCCCGGGGAGAGAAGCAGAGAGGCATATACTGATCTCTTAGGCGTCAGGTTTTGGCTTAAAAATGCAGACCGGTGATATAACTACCACAGAGGACACCAGTTTCCATGCTGCTGGGTGAGCTTCAGCCTCCAGCAACTGAGCAGAAAGGGGCTGGAGTTTACAGCAAAGTCAGAGCTTAAATACAGATGGGCCTGGCAGCTCAGTGAGCTCTGGAATCTTCTAGAACCTCAACCACCTTATCTCCTGGGTCAGCAGGATAATTACGAAAAGCCAGAGAGACCGCATCAACTTTGAGGACAAGAAAGAACCAGTGACGGGGTCCTCAGGTTGGGAGGGAGCATGAGAGAGGAGTTACCAGGACAATAGGCCAAGATGCCAGAATGGAGAGACGATATGCAAGTGTCGAAACAAAGAAGAACTTGGGGCTGGGTGTGTAGCTTACCTGGTAGAGAGCTTGCCTAGCACACATGAGGCTTTGGGTTCCATTCCCAGGACTGCGTGTGGTGGTACATACCTATAGTCCCTCACTCAGAAAAAGAGGGAAGAGCAGGGGTTATGGTAATCTCTGACTACTAACAGAGAGCTCAAGATCAATCTGGGGTATAAGACCCTCCCCCCCCAAAAAGAGACCAAGTGTAGAGGCACATGCCCGTAGTCTCAGCACCTGTCACTTGAGATGCTGAAGAAGGAGGACTGGGAGGAGAGAACAGAAGGAGGGAGAGAAGGAGGGAGGGAGCAAATCAGGCCAGCCAATTTATTCCTGACAGATATGTCAAGGCCCCTTGCCTTTGCCCAGTCCACAGCCACCTGCTATTGATAATCCGTCGGTGCCTTTTACAGCTGGGCCTAAGTATTTTCTTGATCAGGGCATTTGGAATTCTTTTTTCAAACAACAGAATTCTGAAGCTAATTAGGCCATTATTCTTCAAAGATTTAATTTGCTTTGATGGGCTAATCTATAATCATATTTCCAAACAGCTTCTATTTAATTACTGCACAAAATGAATGAGGTCCTGGGGCAGTTTGTGCCTGATAAACTCACTGCTGTGGTCTGCATGTTTGTGTCTGTCCCCAGAGTCACACACTGATGCTGAACCCCCAAGGTGGTGACATAAAAAAGTAAGACCTATGCCAGAGCACACGGGAGGTTGAAGCCGGAAGACCCAGGGTTGCGGGTCAGCCTGGGTTATGGGCAAGCCTGGGAGGGGTTAGGGAGGGGATCTGGCTTTGTAGATAAGGTGCTTGCTGAGGAAGCACGGGTGGCTGAGTTTCGGACACCAGCATCCATATAAAAAGCCAGGAATGGTAATACACACTTGTAACCCCACAACTGGGAGAACAGAGACCGGAGGATCCTAGTGGCTCACTAATCCAATGAAAGGGCAAGCTCCAAGTGAGAGAGTCTGTCGCAAAAGATAAGGTAGAAAGCACTAGAAGAAATTTGGCATTGACCTCTGACCTACACACACACACACACACACACACAGAGAGAGAGAGAGAGAGAGAGAGAGAGAGAGAGAGAGAGAGAGAGAGAAGAACGGGAGGGGAGTGGGAAAGGGAATGATAGGAAAGAAAGGCAGAAGAGAAGAGGATAGGGAAGGGGAGGAGGAGGGAGAGGAGGAGAGAAGGAAAGAGAAAGACCTTGGCTTTGGGGAGTGATTAGGTCGTGAGGATGGAGCCTCATGAGCAAAGAGAGATCTTCAGAGTTTGTTTGTCTAGCCACCACAGAAGCATGTAATGGTACCTGGGAGATGCGGCTTTACACTGCAGCCAGCAACACTGGGCGTTCCCTTCCTCCTTTAGGGAACTTCGGATTTTCAAGACAAGGTTTCTCTGTGTAGCCCTGGATGACCTAGAACTCCCTTTGTAAACCAGGCTGGCCTCAAACTCAGAGACCCACCAGCCTCTGCCACCTGAGTGCTGGGATTAAAGGCAAGAGCTACCACCACCATCAGCTAAAGCCAGTGTCTTGATTAGGATTTCTATTGCTGTGATAAAACACCGTGCTCAGAAGCAATTGGGAGGGAGCTGATATTCCAGCGTTAGGCCACACTCCATCACTGAGGGAAGTCAGGACAGGAACTCAAGACAGGAACCTGGAGACAGGAACTAGCAGAGGCCAGGGGTGAGTGCTGCTTGCCGACTTGCTCCACATGGTTTGCTCAGCCTGCTTTTTTACACCATCCAGGACCACCAGCGTAGGAGTGGCACCACCCCTCAGTAAGCGGGGCTCCCACATCAATTAATAATGAAGAAAATGCACTACAGACTTGCCAACAGGCCAATCTTATGGGGGCATTTCCTCTACTAAGATTCCCTCTTCCCAGTGGAAGCCAGATCCTTGACTGGACTGCAGAGAAGACTTTTCAGAGCGAGCCAGAGAGAGGCGACGCCAGTGGGCTGTTAAGATGAAGGATGAATATGAACTTTAAAGGGTTTTTTAAGATTTATGTTTTATTCTCAGTTGCACGTATGTATGAGGGTATTGTGTGCGCGTGTGAGTACGGGTGCCTGTCGGGACCCACACAGGTTGTCAGACGCCCTGGTGCTGGAGTCACTGGTGATCATGAGCCACCAGGTAGGAATGCTGGAGATCGAACCCAGGTCCTCTAGGAGAGAGCTCTGTACTCTTAACCACCGCACCATCTCTCCAGCCCCCAGACTCTAACTGAAGTGCAAGCCTGAGAGAGAGAGGAGCTCTTTGGAAAAGGAGACTGCTCCCTGAGAAGCATGGGTGCAGGCAGGCGTGTGGGAGAGTTGCTGCAGCTATCTCAATAGCTATATACACGGTCCTGGGTCCTTCTGAGGACCTCCAAAGATGCCATTTACAACAAGGTCTAAAAGTTAAGCAAAGTTCCACATTTAAGTAAAAAAAAAATGAAGTAAAAATATTAAGATATAACCAGGTCTATTCATTTCCATTAAGGAATTTCTCTTTTGGAATGGAATAGGAAGGAGGTTTGGCAAGGCGCCTTGTTTAGACTTAGGCATGAGACAGGTGCATTAACATAAGACCCTATTTTTTTGTTGTTTGCTATTTTTGTTTTTTTTTTCTTTTTCTCTTTCTATTTCTCTCTTCTCTCTTCTCCTTCTTTTTTCTTTGTAGCTTTGGATCCTGTCCTGGCACTTGCTCTGTAGACCAGGCTGGTCTCAAAGTCACAGAGATCCTCTCGTCTCTGTCTCCCAAGTGCTGGGATTAAAGGTGTGTGCCACCACTGCCCAGCTTCCATAGTGTGTTTTCTAAAATCTTTTTGGAGGTACCTTTAGGAAGAGAATTACATTGGTCAAATTTCTTCATTGTTGTTGTTCTTTTACATTTATTTATTTATTATGGGGTGTGTGTGTGTGCGCGCGCACATGCAAATGTATGTGTGTATGCACACGTGCAAATGTGTGTGTGTGTGTGTGTGTGGTGGTCAGAGGACAACTTTCGCGTGTCCTCCATGTGGGTTCTGGGAATCGAACCCAGGCTGTCAGACTTGGCGGCAATCTTTATTCACTGGGCCATCTCACCAGCCCAGCCTTATCTGAGACAGAATAATCACTGAAGCACAGCCTGCCCAGTGCTGAGAGGTCGCTGCCATGTGCTGGGATTTTTATTTGTTTTTGTTTTGGCAGATGTAGCCTCACCTGACTTGGAACTGCTGTGTAGACCAGGCTGGCCTCTACTCACAGAGATCTGCTGCCTCTTGAGAGTGGGAATTAGTCTTGTGCGCCACCACACCCAGCAAACATAAGTGATTCGCATGGACTACAGCGCCTGCTGTACAAACAGGAGGATCTGAGTTCTGATCCCTGGCATCCATGTAAAAAAGATGGAATTGCTTTCAGGAGGCAGAGTCAGGTAGATCGATTTAAACTTGAGGCCAGTCTGGTCTACAAAGCAAGTTCCAGGTCAGCCAGAACCACACATTGAGAGACTCCCCCACCCATCTCAAAAGAAAAAAAGGCAGAAGTGTCTGCACCCTGTAAACCTAGCAATGTGGGGAGCAGAAACAGGAATGGAGGCTAACAAAAACAAAACAAAACAAAACAAAAAAACCCTCAAGATCCAGGTTCAGAAGCAGGCCTTGACTCAAGGGAATAAGGAGGAAAGTGATTTTAAATAAAAGTGATACCTGGCCAGGCGGTGATGCATGCCTTCAATCCCAGCACTCGGGAGGCAGAGGCAGGAGGATCTCTGTGAGTTCGAGGCCAACATGGTCTACAGAAAGAGTTTCAGGACAGCCAGGGTTGTTTCGCAGAAAAACCCTGACTCAAACCTCTCCCCCCAAAGGGGAGGGGGTGGATGCCTGATGACCTCCTCTGGCCTCTGAGCATCCACATGTACCCATTCACTCACACAGAACACACTGACATACATGAATTATGTATAAACATACATAATTTAAATTTTTATGTCTCAGTGGGTAAAGATGCTTGCCACCAAGCCTGATAACCTGAATTTGATCCCCAGGCCCCACTCAGTGGAAGAAGAGAACCAGCTCCCTCTTGTTGTCCCGTGACCTTCTCATGTACTATGGCATAACACACACACACACAGAGACACGCATGCACACACAGAGAGACACGCATGCACACACAGAGAGAGACACGCATGCACACACACACCACAAAATGAATAAATAAATGCAGGGTTTTTTTAAAACAAAGTTTTAAAATCCCAGTATGACCTGGGAAACCCCGTAGTGCCAGACAAGAGAAAATGGGATTCCCCAGGATGGATTAAAAAACAAAAACCAGAAAGGATGTAACCCACAAGCCATCCATCCTCCACAGCTGGAGCAGAGAATATAGGGGAGGGGTGGGAAGGCACCGAGATGCAGCAGGAAGGTGGGAGGAGGTCTTGACACCTATGGGGGACGATGAATGAGGCTCTGGTGGATTCGATCTAAGAGGGAAGAGTGCGTGGGAGGGTGTCACGCAGGAGCACGCAGAGCCGGGCGACTTCTCAAGGACTCCTGGGATTGCGGTGAGAAGGGGCATGCGGTGGCAGAGGCCAGGCAGAAGGCTGCCGCCCACACACAGGAACCCTTCTGGAGGCTGGAGAAGGCAGAAGCCTGAGCTTCTGCCGGAGTGGAGGGGTGGCGGCAGACCGACTCTGAGACCCGAGTTTTAGCAATTAGTAGCCTATTTCCCTTTTCCGCTCCCCTTTCCCACTGCAGTGGCTGATGGAGCTGGGTCCTCCTCCTCTCCTGTCTCGGTGGAGACACTGGATACAGCTCATCTGCCCTGCCTCCCCGCCCGCCGTCTCCTCCCCCAGCCCCCCCTCCACCAATCTCTCAGTAAAAGCTCAAGAGTATAGAGGTTCCCTCAAGCACGCACAGTGACCAACCCTTTCCCTTGAGGCCACAGTCACCCTACTTCCCGGTCATTTTAACCCAGTTTCCATAGACACCTGCACACGGAGTGGGTGCTGGTGTGTCTTTCCAATAAGTCCCTCTTGTACGGCTGGGAAGATGTCACATGCTGAAGTAAGGGACGATTAGAGTCTTGGTTCCAGCCGCAGGGCGAACTTGTTGCCTAAGAAGAGCTCTCAGACGGACCTGACAACGTCTCAAGCACCTTGCGAGAGGAGCTGGAGCTGAGACAGTGATGGGTCAGTGATGGGCAGGACCACACCTTGACCAGGGCTGCTTAGCAATGCCTCGCTCTTGCCCTTTATTTAATCCTAAACCTTGTATCTGCACCCTGAAGACGGATTTGGGGAGGGGCTACTTGCTCGCCTTCCCAACGTGTCTACATTGAATGACTCTCCTTTATCTCTTTTCAATGTCACTTGTCTGCTTATTGGTTTATTGAGGACAGTGGCTGAGCCTCTTAGGGCTGCCAGGGCCCAGGCTCTAGCCCTAACAACGCTGAAACACCCTAGCAGAAGAGACAGCTAACAGTGGGATTAGATGATTCGCTGCAACACGTCAGCCTCTGTTTCTTTGGTGCAGCTTTGGAATGGGGGTGAGCATGCTTATGAGCGTGTGCTTTGTTCAAGGGCCCCACTGTACCTTCAACTATATTGTTATCTTAAAGCTAAGAGGAGTGTGGGGGTTGGGGAGGTGGCTCATCTGGTAAACTGTCTGCCCCACAAGCACAGGAACCTGAATTCGACCCTCCGCAGGCATGGTGACATCGGCTCTGGGGAACTGGAGACAGGCTGATTCCTGGTGCTCGCTAGCCAACAGATCTAGCCAAAGCTGTGAGCTCCAGGTTCAGTGAGAAACACTGGCTCCAAAAATAAAGGGGAACGCAGTAGAGAAAAACACCCAGTGTTCATCTCTGGTGTGTGTGTGCTCACGTGCACGCATGCACATGCATGCACACACACACTACAGACATGGAGATAGCAGAAAACAATACACTGGGCATTGATTATTGATGAGGTTTTCAGGGTTATGAAAAGAAGATACAAATATTTGGGACACCTGGGGCCATGAGTTCCTGTAGTTGATTAATCAGATGGTTGGTTTTGTCTTAGTTTTTAGACAGCTTCTTGTTAGGTAGCCTAAGCTAGCCTCCAATTCCCCACCCTCCTGTCTCTGCCTCCCTAGGGCTCAGGATGTTGGGAGCTGGTCAGGGGCAATGATAGAGTTCCTACAATTTTCTCGGTTTGCCTGGGGCAGGGTTGAAAAACTTGCCGAAGAGCAAATTGTGGTGGTACACAGTCATAAGCAGCACTCAGGAGCCCAAGGCAGGGAGATGATTAGTTGGAGGCCACCCAGAGCTTCCTAAGGAGTTCAAGACCAGCCTGGGGGCAGACAAAACAGTTCTGTAGGGGAAAAAAAGTGCTTGCTACCAAGCCTAATGATGTGGCTTCGATCCCTGGAAACCACATCATGGAAGAAAGAACTGAGTCCCACAAGTCATGCTCCTAGCTACACAGACACAGACACAGACACACACACACAATAATAACATAACAAAGACCAGGCTATTCTGAGTTACATTGCAAGATATTTCATAGAGCAAAAGGGGGGTGGGAAGAACAGAAAATGTGGTAAAATTCAGTAACTGTAGAGGGTTTGCCCAGTGTATGGAGAGACTCTGGTTCCAACCCTAGCACTGAAAAAAACAAGCAAACAACAAAACTCACCTCCTTGGAGAGGGCTTTAATGAACTCCGAATCTTTAATAATATGAAACAATGTAAGAAAAATGTCATTTGTGTGCTTGCACATCTGTGTGCCCATGCACATGTATGTTCATGCATGTGAAGGCCAGAGATTAGCATCACGTACCTTCCTCGGCTGCTCTTCACCTTATTTTTTTTGAGGCAGGGTCTCTCGCTCAACCGAAGGCTACAGATTCCATGAGGCTGGCCGGCCAGCTAGTGCCAGGCATTCTCCTGTCTCCACCTCCCCAGTACGGAGGCACGTGCAGCTGGACCAGTCTTCCACCTGAGTGCTAGAGAGCCAAACTCAGTTCCTGTACTTGCTTTGCTGGTTCTTTTCCACCTCAGTCAGCTCCTCAGTCTGGAAAAGAAATGATTGTTTTGTACACAGCTAGAGGTCTGGAATCTCAGGAGAGAGCCAGGCCTGCCTGTAGCTGCTCCCTATTCGTATCGTGGTGGCATTGAATCTGCTGTGTAAAATCACGCACAGAAATGAGATATAGCCAGGCAGGCATTGAGTCTCAGGTGCTAATCCAAGCCACTGGCCACTTCGAAGAGACCAAGACTCTCCAGGGACCTTGGCTTTGCTATTTAGCCCTTAACAAAGCTGTTCTCTCTTCCTTGCCACCTGCAATCCATCAATAGGATGCCAAAATAGTGACCAAGAATACAGATGGCATCTGGGCATAACTGCAGAAAAATAGGGCCAGCTTCAGATATCAGCCATGGACGAGTCCTGGCAAGAGTCTACATATTCTAAAGAGGGCACCTGTGCCCTCCCTTTGGCCATCAGACTATTGAATCAATGGTCCCCAAAGAATTGAAATTCTCTCAGAAGTTCCACACTGGAGAAACGGAAAGGATGGAGCCCAGAACCAGCCAGGGGGAAGCTTGTCTCTCAGGAAGAAATTTCTCACAAGTTTAACCACTTTGCAGGAGACATTGGGGCTGAGACAGTCATGAGGCAGTGATGGGCTGAACAGCACCTCAGTCAGGACAGCTTAGCTATACGTTCCGTGTGTGTGTGTGTGTGTGTGTGTGTGTGTGTGTGTGTACATGTACACTTTGTTCTCTCCTTCCACCCTGTCATGAGGCTGGCAGCAAACACCCTTGCTTACCAAGCCATCTTGCTGGCCCCACATCTCTTGTCCTCTATGTGAACCTAACACTCATGGCACGATCCTGAAGATAGACTTGGGGTGGGATTGCCATTATTTCTTCTTCTCAATGTGATCATATCAGATACCTCTCCTTTTTAGCCTGTTTGCTGGGATTTTCTGATTCTCCCCTTACTCCAGTCCTTTCTCTCCAGATTGCAAGTATCTATGAAGCTCCCTGTGTAGATGAGCACGAACTTGAACAGCTGACCCTCCTGTGTGCACCTCCCTAATGCTGGGATGATAGGCATATATACCTCATCTGCTTTACCCAATACTGGGGATCAAGCCCTGTCCTTTGTGTGTGCTAGGCGGACACTCTGTCAGGTAAGTTACATCCCAGCCCCCTCCTCCCTGTTGAATTCAGTGCCTCCCCCTTGGGCTTCATGAAAGTCTTCAGAGGCTACAGTAGAGATGGACCATAGCTGATGGGGATTCAACAACGGAAATGCATTGCCTCGCAGTCTAGAGACTAACAGTCTGAGACCAAGGTGTTAGGAAGGTCGATGCCTCCCCACAGCTGGTGTTGTCCTTCACCGCTCAGTGACTGCCTTCTCCGCTGGGACTTTGCCTGATGGACTGGTTAGTTTTCTTGTCACCTTGACAGAATCTTTGTTCATCTGGGAAGAGGGAACCTCAACTGGGGGAGGGGGGGGGAAGGCCTCCATCAGGTTGGACAGTAGGCAAGTCTTGGAGCATATTCTTGATTAAGGATTGATGTAGGAGGGCCCAGTCCACTGTGAGTGGTGCCATCCCTGGGCAGATGCTTCCGGAAGATCTAAGAAAGGGAGCTACGAACCAGGGGAGCAAGACAGTAAGCAGTGTTCCTCCATGGCCGCTGCTTCCGTTCTTGCCTCTGGGTTCCTACTTTGAGTCCTTACCTTGGCTGCCTGCAGTGATGGACTGTGATCAGGACGGGCAAGCCAAACAAACCCTTTCCTTCCCAAGCTGCTTTTGGTTGTGGTGTTTATCACAGCAGCAGAAGGCAAATCAGCACACCTGGCTATCCCTCTTTATACGCAGGGGCCCTTTCCCCTGATAAGGGCACTGATTCTGATGTAACTGGCTTAGCAAAGGTGCATACAATCTAAACAGATACTTGTATCCCTCAAATTGACTATCAGACTATTGAAACAATGGACCCCCAAGAAACTAAAGTTGTCCCCAGGAATCTCATGCTGAGCAGACCCTAAAGCCTGGGCCAGTCAGAGAGGGAAACTTTCTCTCAGAAAGACACTTACAACCTGTGAGACCACCCCCCAGAAGAGGCCGTGATGGGCCGTGCAGGCAGGACCACACCTTGACCGCTGAGATCTGCCAAACAAAGGCCATCTGCTTAAGGCTCAACCTCACTTCAGGACCCAGAAAATGGCTCTGGAGGAGCGGCCAGGTGTGTACTGTGACATGGATCCCTGTGTCCCTCTTCCCAACGCGGCCGCGTCGAATAAACTTCCTTTTCTGCTTTTTGCTTTTAATTGGGCTACTTTAATTGGCTGATGGGGGGGGATACGTGGCTGAACCTGGCTTGTTGGGGGCACAGGCTGTGACCCCCAAGTCCAGTATACAACCAATGGCTTCATTTTAATCTTAAAGACTGTGTCTCTAAAAAGCAGTCACGTTCTGGTGAGATTATGGGGGCTAATTGGGAGGGTGATGTTCCCAGGAAAACGGAGGTTCCCTTTGCAGGTTCTTAATACCATGAATAAAAGAATTTAGAAACACATTCAGAGGAAAGCTGAGGACAGTTGGTGGTTAAGAGGGAAAGGGTACAGATTAGGTGTAAACTCCAGCGGCCTCCAGGAGAGAGAAAGTTAAGCGTGGGATACACAAAGAGAGAACTTGTTAAAAAACAGAAAACAGACCCAAGATTGAAAGTGGGCTAGCGAGCTGAGGAAAGCCCCCAGAAAACATGGGGACCACCTGTATGTGGTCTTTCCTAACCCCTGCCCCCCACCCCCACCCCACCAGGGTATTTCTAGGGCTTTGTTTTGCACTTGCTCTGTTCCCTAGATGGTGCGGCGGCAAGGATAGGGCTTCCCATCTTTCTCTGACAACTCCCTTGCTTTATGCGTTAACCTTGATGCAGCTTTCTCGGATTTTACTCTCTTATCACAGAGGCTTTGCGGTAAACAAGATGCTGCAGAGACCACCTAGAGGCCCTGAAGGTGACTGACAAGCAGTAGGGAGTGTGCGCACATGCTTTTTAGCACAGCGTGAGAGACAAGCAGAGCCAGAACCCAAGAACCCCCTTGGAGTTCCTGCCTCCTCCACCGGTGGGCTCTTGTCTGCTCTGAGAATCCAGCCTGATCCTGTGCCGGTGGCTCATCCATCACGTGTGTAAGCCCAGCTTCACTGAACTGATTCTCTTTGGTGCGTATGTGTGTGTGCGCATGCATGTGTGTGTGCAAGTCAGATATCAACCTTGGCTGTTGTTCCTCAGAAATCACCCACCACCCACTTTGTTTTGGGGAGACAGAATCTCTCACTGGCCTGGAGCTCACCAAGTAGGTAAGGCTGGCTGGCCAGCAAGTTCCAGGGATCCACCTCTCTCTCTGCCTCCCCAGAACTGGAATTATAAGCACACACCTTCACACTTAGCTTGCTTTTCTTTTTAGATTTATTGTGTGTGTGTGTGTGGGAGGAGGGGTAGTCACATGTATAGAGGTCAAAGGACAACATTCAGTATTAGCAGCGAGCTTTTCCTTCTGTGCCTGTTCGCCTGCCCCGTCCACACTAGTTTTTCTTACATGGGTCCTGGAGGTTGAACTCAAGTCCTCAAGTTTGCTTGGCAGGCACTTTATAAACTGAGTTATCTCCCTAGACCAAGAGAGGCGATCTCTGCACTCCAACTCCTGCTCTTTCAGTCTTAAATCTGTCAGTGAAGTTTCCTAATAGAAAATCACCTCCAGTGGGATCTACACCAAAGGGTTATTTGTACCTATAAGACTCAACGTTAACCTGTAAGCCCCACCCACCCGAGCATAGGTAATCTCCTGGAATGCTGGGAGTTGTAGTTCTTGAAAAATAATAACACTTCAAGTAAAAATACATTGGTGGTATGGGTTTACCCTTCTGAACCCCAGCAAAACGTGTCTGGGAGCCAATAAGCTGGGAATTCAAGGAACTGAGCCTAGCCAGAGACCATTTACTTGGCTAGTATGATTAATAAAGCTTGTTTCAAATTTGGCTCTGCATACTAAACTGGCCTCGAACTCACAGAGATGGCCTTCCTCTGCCTCCCGAGAGCTGGGATTAAAGATGTGCGCCACCGCCTCTTGGCTTGTGTTTAACTTTTTAATGAGCACACATACACATATGCCTGACTCAGATCAAGTTTTCACAACCTGGCAAATTTTAGTTTGACCTGAATAATATTCTGGTACTCAAATGTTACAGAAAAAAAATGTCTAACTCTCTCATGGGTTTTTCAAAGAGGATGGTAGAAACATGTTCTACAGTTTTAACCAGATTTTTGCTAATGTCGTGGTTTGAAACTAGGTCTTATGAATTTCAGACGAGCCTCAAATTCACTATGTAGCAAGGGCAACCATGAATTTCTGGACCTCCTGTCTCCTTTTTTAATGCTGGGGTTCCAGGAGTGTATCCCTTTGCATGATTCCTTGTGTGAAGAGATGGGGATTGCTCTCAGTGCATGCTGGGTAAGCACTCTACCAACTGAGCTACATCTCCCGCCCATGTCTCGATCTTTTAATGTGTATAGTTCCATAGCATTTTGTATATTCACTTTACTGAGGAACAGATTCTCCGAATCTTTTTGGATTTATTTTTTTCAAATATGCTAAAGTGAGAATTGACCTGTTAGATAAGACACTAACTTACTATCCCCCTCCACAAGCCTGGAACCCTTGATTCTTTCTGACTGTGATGTCCTTGTTCTGGGGACCTTACAGTGTTACAGTCGCATTGTAGAGAAAGTAGCAAGAGAAAGCGGATGCTTCTTAGCCAAAAGAATGGGCTCTACCTCCAGGTGGAGCCATGCCACCATTTCCTCCCCTAAGCGTTAGTCCAGATGAGGGGCTTGAGAGATGGGTTCAGTGGTTAAGAGCACTACTGCCCTTGCAGAGGGATCAAGTTTGGTTCCCAGCGTCCGCACGGGAGTGCAAAACCTTCTGTAGCTCCAGTTCCCGGGGATCTGGTGCCCTCTTTTGGCCTCCTTGGGCACAAGTTACACACCAGGGCATCAACCACTTGAAGGCAAGACACATATGTATATAAAATAAAATAAAGATAAAGATTTTTTTAAAAAAGTTAATCCTGATGATTCAGCGAATCACCTGGCCGCGGGACCATCCGCAGCTTCATCTTGCTCTAAACTAAAGAGATAGGAGGAATTAGCCTTTCAATGAGATAGAATGTTCTTGTCCTCTGCGGAATTCCCACTAACTAGCAGAGTCTTTTACAGAATACAGCCATGCAGCTTCCTGAGACTGCCTGCTTCTCTAATCACTCGGGGAAGCTTAACTTTGCCTCTTCTCTCTTTTCTCTCTTTATGGAGCATCCTTTGGACCTCACTCTTTCTTGATGCCCTTCTCCCCACCATGTGTGCTCTTGCAATCCCAGCACTAGGGAGGTGGAGACACGTGGATCCCTGGGGCATGCTGGCCAGACAGCCTAGCCTACTGGGCTACTCTTCCCACCGAAACAAACAAACAAACAAAAAATTAAGATGGATAGCACCTAAGGAACACCTGCCCCACCCCCCACACACACTGAGAGAGAAAGCTATGTCTGGGGACTGGCCCTGGGCTGTGTTCTCCTGGGCTATTTGGCCTCTTAGCTTGAGTACACAGTACATTAAGTCATTTGGCAGGAAAGACCTCGCAGTCCAAATGATCTGGGCTTGGCCTTCCAAAAGCCATTCCCAAAGCCACGTTGTTATTTATTTCCCTCCTTCCCATCTACCACCCACCCCGCCCCTCTCCAGTTCCCGCCATTCCACTCCACTAATGAGTCCCAAGGAGATGCTGCCATGCCAGGAGCTGCCCTTCCCATTGGCAGACGGGAGGCCCTCAGAGCCTCTGGCACACTTGGCTCTGCTAAGTGCAGCCCTGACTTGGAGTTTCCATGGTGATGGCACCTGTAGTCACAGCTTTGGCTTGTTGCCAGAACAGATAACAAACAGACCCCATCCAGTTGCACCTGCAACCCGAGGGGAACAGAGATGCTAACTGGGGTGGGGGTGCTCTTACCCTTCTCTCCACTCACCCGCCATTCTGCCTGGAGTGCTATGCTTCAGGGGGCTATCCCACAAGCCTGGACAACCAAGGGCTTCCTAGATTCTGCCATGACGTTTCTAGACCTGCCTTCACATACCTGCTGTGTGGCCCTGAGTGAATCCAAACCACTCAAGGCCTTCCTAAAACAGACGTGGTATCAAGTTGGTCTTGAAGGATTCAAAATGCCTGTACCTGGACTACTTCTGGTCTAGTGTTGTCATAGTGATGAAAAAGCCTCTGAGGATGATGACGGTTCACTCCTCCTCTACTTCCCACCTGATTTTGCCCAGTTGGATTAAAATATGTATGAGTCAGTGGCGTTTGCTCTGTGCAAACACAAGGACCTAAGTTCAACTCCAGAGCTTACGTAAAAAGAGTTGATCATGGTGGCATCTTCCTGTAGAGGTGGAGACAGGCAGGTCCCTGGGGCTTGCTGGCAAGTTCTAGGCCAGTGAGAGACACTGCCTCCAGACAAACCAACATGGCAATGGAGATGGCTCAGCAGGTGACCAAGATCTGAGTTTGATTCCTGGGACTCCCAAAATGTCCTCTGACCTTCACATATATGCCGTGACATTAGTACACCACACACACACACACACACACACACACACACACACACACACACACACTACTCCATGGACCTACAGACCTGAAGCCTGTCTGGTCCTCTAATCATACCTGGTCCCAGAGCTCTCTACCCAGACCTACTGTCCCCTGTGCTGATCACTCTGTCTCCAGATAAGTAAAGTCATGTCTGCACGCCTCATGTTTCTTAACATAGTAGGGCACAAAACCACTGAGTGCCCTCAGCCCCGTGGACTTTTGACTGAGAATGTAATCTAATATGACAAGTGCCCGAGGCTCTTTTGCCTGGTGATTTAGTGAGACAAAGTGGGTCCTCTGTCAGACCAGAGGAGGCCACCACAGTCCCAGTTCCTGGAGACAGCTAGATCTGGGTAGGCCCAGGCACACAGAGAGGCAGCCACTTAGCATCCTATCCCATCACTTCTGAACTGCTTTTTAGTTAGATTTGTCTGTACTGAGGTGCAATCAACTTAACAAGAGCTACTGCTTGGAAGGAAGGCGGTTCCTGGAGACAGCACTGAGGGACTTGTGCACACTAGGTAAGCACTATAATGCTGAGTCACACTCCCAGTCCCTCACTGGGGGATTACAGCAAGTGCTCAACCTCCCAGCTATCGCTCCAACGCCAACTGTTACTATTGGCTCCATTTTTGAGTGCACTGCTTAGCTGAGTTATGTAGATGGAAACTGTTCTTTCTTTCCCAGACACCCAGACTCAAATAATCACACAGGAACTATATTAATTACAACACTGTTTGACCTATTTGCTCAGGATTCTTATTAACTAACTTTACATCTTAAATTAACCCATTTCTATTATTTTATTTTTTACCATGAGGCTCGTGGTTTACCGGTAAGGTTCTGCCATCTCTCGCCTTCAGCAGCTACATGATATCTCCCTGACTCTGCCTACTCTCTCTATATATCTCTTCCAGCCAGGCTATCTTCTGCCCTGTTATAAGCCAAAACAATTTCTTTATTAACCAATGGTAATAAAGCATGCTCACAGCATACAGAAGAGAATCCTACATCATCTCCCCTTTTCCGTCTAAATAAAAAGGAAGGTTTTAACTTCAGCATAGTAACATTACATATACAAAACAGGTATCAAGCAAGAAGTATAGTTACACTATTTAGTCCATTTACGTTTGGCAAATTAAGGGAAAATACTCTATCATCTCTCCTATCTTTGTGAGTCTAAAGTTTTATATCTAATTTATCTTTTATCATAACTAAGGAAAACTATAATTATAACTATTCTTCAACTTCATCAAAGACCTAAGTAAACAGGAAATGTATTGTAAGCAACTTCAAAAACTGTAGAATTGACAAAGACATCTCATTGCCAGGACAGTCTCCCAAAGTTCTTTTGTAAAATGGGGCATCCATCTTCAGCCTATAGGCCCATAGTATCTGGCAGACTTTTCCATGAAGCAGCAGTTTTCCTTGTGCTGGCAAAGTTCATCAGTTGCTTTCTTCTGTGTCCTGCAGAATGTCTGGCAGACTCTTTCATGAAGCAGGAACGCTGAAGGACTATCTCACCTTCTATTGGCAAGTTCAGCAGTCATTTTTCTGTGGGTCCTGCATGTCCAGTTCATACAGTATACCATCAAGTAGTCTAAGAAAGAGCAGTTTCTTACCAAAGTTGCTAGCCTTGTCACATTGAAGGCAAATTTCATAACGATTTTCTTCAATTCCCATTGACCTCTCTGCAGTAATTGGTACTGCCAGAAGCAGACATGTCTCATTGTTGAGAAAAGTCTAAGCTCTTAAAACCTTTTAAATGCCATATTCTATAGGTCTTTGAAATGTTGAAGATTATCTTTCTAACTGAAATATATCTCTGTGTATCTAGAAAACCTAACTAACATGACTACAAGTCTGACTATAATAAATGACTATCTATTAATCCATAACTTTTAATTATGCATTACTTTTTTAATGAGTTGTACAAACACAATACCTTGAACAAGAGCAGAGATACATCTACAAAGCATAACAAATCAACCTTAAATTTGTATCAATAGACCAAGATTCATACCAATGCAAAGTATTTATCTCTATATCCTATCTTCCTTATATTTTTTAAAGAAATAGCTTTAACCATTTATAACCAACCCTTTTAAAATGAAAATAAACATTTATAAACAACCATTTTGGGAATTGGGCATAGTTTTCTCCAAACTGCTTCCTGCTGTTTGCTGGGTAAAGTATTTTTAGGGTTCATGGAAACCTTCAGGAGGTCTTGTTCCATCAAACCACATTAGCCTGGAAGGTTTTCATCTTCTGTGGAAACAAAAGCAGAACCTCTTTTCCAAAGCAACATATCCTTAGACCCAAATTTTGAAGTAAAGACACCTTTAAAATATATATGTTGGTTTAGCTTAGAAGCTCCAGAATCAAATGTCTCTGTGCAGTCAAAAAAGTCAAAGAAAGTACAATAATATACATAATTCAGACTCACGTGGCTTATTTTTAGCTCTATTACTTTTTAATATTTATTTTATTATCTTTACTCCTTTAATCTATGACTGTCTGTACTCTTTTTCCTTTCTCTCCCAAGTCTACATACAGTTTTTAAAATACACTGTGTTTTAAACTGAAGTTTATTTTCATCTGAATCTGTCTTTATTGCATCTCTGTAATCATTTTCTGACTAGGAGTGCGTATTTTTTTTAATGCTAAGCAGGCTTGGCTAGGACCAACTCTACAGCCCTGTCTGTTGGCTCCACCCCATCCCACATGGCAGAGGTATGTTCTGTGAGCTAAGCTCACTGCCCTAGCTCCAGGGACACAGCAGGTCTATGTCATCATTAAGCAACTAGTGGCACCTGCTCACAAACCCCATTTAAGTGCAGGACCTTGGTGCGGGAGAATTGTCTGTATTCTGTCAATCATGTATTTTAGTAAAACGCTGATTGGCCAGGCAGGAAGTATAGGTGGGTCAACCAGACAGGAAGTAGAGGCGGGGCGATGAGAACAGGAATATTCTGGGAAGCAGGAAGCTCCCTCTCCACTCCTGCACAGATCACCGAAGAGGCAGGATGTAACCTGCCCAACTGAGAAAGGTACTGAGCCGTGTGGCTAATGTAGATAAGGATAATGGGGTAAGAAAAGGTATAAGAGCTAATAAGTAGCCTGACCTAATGGGCCAATCAGTTTATAACCTAATGTAGACTCTGTGTAATTTTCTTTGGGAATTGCCGGCTGTGGAGTGCTGGGTGGGACAGAAACGCCAACAAGCCAGCCCTCATGTTACAGGACCTCCCGAAAGAGCCAGACTTTGTGCTGCCAGCATGATCCAGGAAGCCTTTTCTTAAAGAAGTCATACAGTTTTTGCTGCTAATGCAGAGTCAGAAAGCCTTCTCTTAAAGAAGCTGCACCTGTGTTCGCCACCAGCAAACAGACCCTATCTAAAAATATTAGGCTACCAAGAAGCTCCAATTGACTCCCGCTTTTGTGGGTCTAGAAGCAATCTGTTTTTAAGCTTTCTTAGGCTCTATGTGGATGTATGTTGCCAAATGTTGGGCATCATTTTGCAAACAGAGACTGCTCTTTTGTTCCCTGACTGCTCAGAGCTGAATGATTACACAGAAACTATATTAATTACAATACTGTTTGGCTGATGACTCAGACTTATTTCTAGTTAGCTCTTCCATCTTAAATTAACCCCTTTTCTGTTACTCTGTATCAGCACGAGGCTGTGGCTTACTGGGCAAGGTTCTGATATCTGTCTCCTTTGGCAGTTATAAGGCATCTCTTTGACTCTGCCTACTCTCTCTGTATATCTATATTCGGATTTCCTACCTGGCTTTACTCTGTTAAGCCATTGGACAAAACAGCTTTATTCATTAACCAATAAGAGCAACACATATACAGAAGGACATTCCACATCAGAGTTAAGTACTTTCACACTTGTGTGAACCCATAACCACTGTCCATCTCCTGAACGTTCCCAAACTGAAATTCTGCCCCCATCAGACACTAACTCTCCATTTGTCTCCCACCATTCTGCTCTGTGTTCTAAGTGGAATATATTCTAGCACCCTTTTTGAGTCAGAGTCTAACCGTGTAGTCCTGACTGTCCTGGAGTTCACCGTATAAATATACTCAACTGGCCTTGAACTCACAGAGATCTGCCTGCTCCTGCCTCTCAAATGCTGGGATTAAAGACCTGTGTCACCAAGCCTGACCCTCCACCCTGTGTGAAACAGTATCTCCTTGTTTGCCACTAAGTACCCAGGCTGGCTGGTCCACCAGCTTCCAGGGATTCTCCTGCCTCAGGAAGGAAGGAATGAAGAAAGGGAGGGAGGGAGGAAGACAGGAAAGGCTATTGAAACGCTGGCCCCACCTATTCTTTTTTCTTTCACTCTCTGGCCCTATGAAATAAGAGCTTCCTCTACTACATGTTCCCACCATGATATGCTGCTTCAACACAGGTTCAAAGGCAACAGAATCAATGGTTGGACAGCTCTCCATCGACATGGATGTCTCTACAACTGTGGCCAAGAGAAACATTTCCTCTACATACGCTGGTTATCTCGGGTATTTTGCTACAACCACAGAGGGCCAGCTAGCACAGTCATACAGCTCCATGTACTCAGTTACTGCAGAATAGTGTGGTCACACTCTGCTGCTAAGCACAAGTCACACGGCCAGGTCACCCATGGGAAGCTGTGATACTGAAGGAAACTCAAATATATCTCACTAATCTAAAGAAGTTAAAATGCAATGGGACTTTTGTTCTTCTGTGTCTGGTTGAAGAGCAGAAATTCACGTGGACAAAGGATCCTTGCGAACTCCCCAAATTCCTCTCTAAACCCAGGGCTATAAATTGTCTTTTAATGGTAGCACCCCTCAGCCAGACATGGGCACTGAGAGAGCCAGAAGACTTTATTACCTTCCTCTAGTTTTGCCACCTTTGAAGACTGAACTGCTTGCTCCTCTGTCTCCACACTATAAGATTTATTACTCGTTCGTAAAATGCCATTGTGGAGAGAGTCCCAAGCCACTGCTTTGAGAGAATTACTTTTCTGAGAGACTGGCCCTTCTTCTGTATGAAGTGTGCTGTAATGATTTTAATTACTTTTCTGTAGCTGTGACCAATGGGCCTCAGAACAACTAACGAGAAGGAAGGATTCACGTTGGCTCGTACTTTCAAAGGGTCCCACCCATTGTGGTGACAAGGGCATGGTGGGACTAAACAACTTCTGTCATGGTGGACAGGAAGCACAGAAAAGGAAATAGAGAGGCCTGGAGAGAAGGCTCTGTGGTAAGAAGGTACATAGTGTTTCTGCAGCAGAGCTGGGTCAGTTCCCAGCACCCATGTCAAGTAGCTCTCAACTACCTGTAACTCTGTTCCAGGGCAGCCGATGTTCTCTTTTGGTCTCTGTAGCTACTACTCTCAACACACACACACACACACACACACACACACACACACACACACACACACACACACGATTTTAAAATAATAAAAATATGGGCAAGTGTGGGGGGTCTCTGTCCTCCATGGCCAGCAGGATAGTGATCTGTGGGAGGAAGGAAGGTAGTTTGGTTCAACATGGTTCAGTAGTCAGTGCTGGTTCAAACTTTGGGTGTCTGACCCCGAGTAGTTTATTTTGGGCATATTTGGGCTCAACACAGTTTGTCGAAATCTTTTCTGGTGATAATTAACTTAATCCCATGCATGCAATAAAGTACAAAATAAGCAAAATAAAGATCACGCATGACTACATCCAAACTTTTTGTCAAGTATGTGTGATGTGACACCTGTAAAGATGGGTTCTATAGATGACTACGTGTAACACCTTCCATAAAGATTGGTCCTATGGATGGCTACATGTAACACCTTCCGTAAACATGGGTTCTATAAAGTGACTGAAAAAAACAGGCTCACAGGAAGGGTACAGGGGAGTATCTGCGTGGTCTCGGCCACACCGATAGCTCAGAGGTCACCAGGCTATTGACCACATCTCCTCCCAGCCCTCCACACAGATAACAGGCTGTGCATCCCTTCCTTTGAAGAAATGTTCCAGGTTCCCCTGGTGCTTATCTGTGAGCACAAAGACTTCCCTGCCTCCTGTGGGAGAGAAGATGAGCTGGTCCTATCCATTGATACCCTCAATCATTCTCCATCACCATTCTCCCAAGACACTTTCTAGATTTTTAGGTTGTTTAATTGCCCAGATATATTAATTACAGGGAAAGAGGTGTGGGGATGCACATACAGTGTTAAGTGAGGCAGGAGGATTGTGAGTTCAGGGCCAGCCTGGGCTACTATTGCGTTAACTTTTCCTGAGAGACATCAACAAGCACAATAGCGTGCCCAGAGTAGACCAAGATGACTCCACTCAAGTCTGGGCTGGTGAACCAGGGAGTTCATTCAAGGGACTCACGTGAGCGTGGGTGACTCAAAGGTAGCTGCATCAGCAAAGGCCCTCCAGCCTTCATGACAGCTCAGGAACATGTGGCCTCTTCTTCCTTCCTCTTCTTCTTCCTGCTTTCTCCTCCTGCCTTTTTTCTTCCCCTTCTCTCTCCTTCTCTTCCTCTCCTCTGTTCCTCTTGTCCTTCATCCTCCTTCCCTCTTCCTCCTCCTGTTTTTCCTTCTCATCATCATCATAATAGCCAGGGTTCAATAAAGGAGCAGAATTGGTTAAGATAGACAGATAGATAGATAGATAGATAGATAGATAGATAGATAGATAGATAGATGATATATTTATTGAAGTGGTTCATAGGCTGTTGTGTGAGTAATCCTACAAAGGCTGCCTCCTGATGGAAGGGCCCAGGAACTAGGGTTGCTCGGGTCGTGAGACTGGGTGTCTCAGCTGTCCTAGTGTGGTAATGGAGTCCCAGAGAGGTCTGCGGAGCTGCTGGTCTTCAGTCTGCATTGGAATCCTGAAAGTCAGTTCTAACACCAGCAAAGGAATGTCTCAGCAGCGGGATGGGTAAACTTGCCAGCAAGAGTGAGTACAAGCAGACAAAAGTCAACAGCTTCCTTATTCTGTGTCTTTTTTGTGGACTTCCACCAGAAGGTTTGGCCCAGATTTAGTATGGGTCTGCCCACCTCTAATGATCTAATCCAGAAAATCTGTCACTGTTGTGCCCAGCAGCTTGGGTTTTAGTGGATTCCAGATGTAATCAAGCTGACAGCTAAGATGAGCCATCCCACTCCTCCTCACCCCCTTCTTCTCCCTCCCCTTACTCCCCCTTTATCCTCCTCTCTCTTCTCCTCCTTTTCCTCACCAGCATCTCACGAACAACAGGACAGACTACTTGTGAAAACATCATTACCAAGCCAGGTTGGGTTTGTGAGCTATTAACCACCAGCCAGGATTGGTAGCATACACCTATAATCCCACTACCTGAGAGCCTGGGGACTCCAGAAAAGATTTTGTTTCAAGTAAACAATCAAACATTCAAAAGAAGAAGGAAAAAAGACTGGAGCTATTCAAAGTGCTTTCAGCTACCAGGGATTGAACCTAGGATGGTAGGCAGGTGCTCTACCACTGAACCACACCCAGCCCCTCACTGGGGGATTCTAGGCAGGTGCTCTACCACTGAACCACACCCAGGCCCTCACTGGGAGATTCTAGGCAGGTGCTCTACTATTGAGCCACACCCCAGCCCCTCACTGGGGGATTCTAGGCAGGTGCTCTACCACTGAGGACACCCTAGGCCCTCACTGGGGGGTTCTAGGCAGTTCCTCTACCTATGAGTTGCATCCCCAAGCCTCTTTATACTTTTATTTTGAAATAAGTTCCCATTAAGTTGCCTAGCCTGGCCTCAAACTCTCTCTCTATCCCAGGCAGTCCTTGCATCTTCTTGTTCAACCTCCCATGTAGCTGGGATGACAGGCCTGTATCATCAGTCCCAGGTCCAAAGTGCCTTTTAATTAATCCAAAAGGAAGGGTCCCACTCTTGGAGAGATTGACACTTGGCTATGGGTGTGACTGGCAGGGGGTAGGGCGGCGTCGAGAGTGGACAGAGCCTCTACTGTCCTCACCACCTGGGACGGTACTGATTCCTTTTGGCCCAGAGGAGAAGGCGCTCACATCAGAAGTTAGCAGATTCCTTAATTAGAGCCAGACTATTCCGAGCTGCACCCCTCCCACCCCAACCTGGGTGGCCCCCCCGCTAGAAGAGGAGACGACATTGTTGTGTTTATGCTTATGAGGCGGATCCGCTGGAAGAGAGCATTCTAAATGAGATTACATCTTATACATGTTTAATGTACTGTTCCCGCCATTTAAAATGCAGCTCTATTAAAATAGCAGGGAGGGGGGAACTGACTCACGGAGCTGGGCGTGGAGAGAATAGATCAGCAGTGAAATGAATAATATATTAACACAAGAATGCTGTTGCTTTTCATATTAATCGTATAAATCACGCGATTCTTGGGCTGTCAGCAGAAGTTAAGGAGGAGGGGAAAACCGAGCTCTGGTTTCACAGTCTGGGAAAGACCAAGGCTGGTGAGATATGGGAGCCAGATGCCTGGTGACCATGCTGGTTACAAGATGGGTTTTCTGGGTATGATAATGAGGCTGCCAAGGTTCTGGGACTTCCCCCAGAGCAGTGCTATTTCCTGCAGGAGGGCATCAACTCAGCCCCGCCTATATCCCTTACTGATGCTTACTGCTTACTATGAGTACAAGAAAGATGAACGGGATGTGGCCCTGCCTGCAGGCCAAGGAGACAGACGTACACACAGATGGTCCAGCAATGTGCAGCCAGGCAGAGCAGAGGCCTTCCCAAGAAACACAGGTGGGCAGCCCCAAATGTCAAGTGTTCCTACCCCTATATATAATTTTTTTTTCCATTTATTTTTTTATGATTTTTTTTTTTTTTTTGGAGGCAGGGAGCCCGAGGTGGTAGTTGTTTTTGTTTTTTGTTTTTTGTTTTTTTTTAACCCCAGCACTTGGGTGAGGAAACAAGAGCCATGAGGATTTCAAGGCCATTGTCAGTTGCAGAGTGAGTTTTGGGACCACCCTCGGCTGCATGAGACCCTGTCTCAACAGGACAGAGTATGACAGGTCTGGAGAGCTGTCTCCATAGTTCAGAGTAGGTATGGCTCCGGCAGGAGACCCAAGTTATCCGAGTTCGGTGGCCAGCATCCACGTTGGATGGCTTATAACTGCCAGTAACTCCAGGTTCAAGAGACCTGCCATCATGGCTGGCCATACATCCTCAGGTGCCTCTTGAATTCTAGGATCGCAAGCATGTACCAACACAGATTTTCGGTGTGAACTCTAGGAATCAACCGGGCTCATGCTTACACAGAAGTTTTTTTATCCGCTGAGCCACTGGAGCAAGATCTTCCACGACAGGTTTCTACCTGAGACTAGTCTCAAGTTCAAGCCCACTCCCAGGCACAATAGCTGAGTCCCAGTAGCCATACACAGACCCATCAATAAGGAATTATCAGTGGTATCTTTAAAACTGCATTTATTTGTACGCATGTGCATATGTGTGTTCATGTGTATGGATGGGTGCTCCCATGCCGTAGTACAGAGGTCAGAGTTCAGCACCCAGAAGCCAGTTCTCTCCTTCCATCGTGTGGGTCCCAAGTGTGGAGTCAGGCTTGACAGCAGGCACCTTTACCCACTAAGCCCTCTCACCAGCCCCTTAGTCACACTTATAAATAAATATTTGAGCTCTGATCACATCTATGTCTTTATTACCCCAGCTCATCAGCGTCCTGCCATTCAAGGAAATAGGTGCTCTCGCGACAGCGCTCGGAGGAGGCAGTCAAATGACTTCTGCAAAGTCACACAGCTGATAAACACCTGGGCTGCTTCTCAGATGCAAACTAGCCTGGCGCTATATAAAGAGCTGTCATCTTCCCTTGGTGTTTACCCACAATCCCCTCCTGCGTGGCCAGGCCTCCACTCCGGGCCCTGTAAGTGGAGCCATTGAGTGCAGCACTGAGAAATCAGACGCCTCTGCTCCACCTAGGAGATTGAATATTCTACTGTGACTGACAGTGGAAGGAGGCAGGTGTGTTGAGGAGGGGCCGGACCCAGCAGGGTAGGGATGAGGCCAAGCAAGTGCAGAGGTGGGCTCTGGTGATGGGCGGGGCTAAGTCGGCCGTTTTGCCTACCTAGGTCCAGAGCAGATAGACTTACAGACAGTAAAAAACACCCCACCGTTGGGATATTTTGTCTCCTTTTCCGATGCCTAAGGGTTTGGAGGAAGACAGAATGCCCTGACAATGACCACACAACCGTTCTGACATCTACTAGATGTTCCTGTCTTGTGTGACAAATTGTCCCAATAAAGCCTTGCTTTGTGGGGGCTGGTGAGACGGCTCCACAGTGAAGAGCACTTGATGCTCTTGCCGAGGCTCCAAGTGTTGAGTGACAGTATTCCTGGGGAAACGTGAATAAACTTCTACTCACCCAGAGAGGAGCCAATGGCAGACCGGAATAATATCACTAAAGTTCAAGTTGGAGGACTGATGAGATTTATTAGGGTTGGTTATGTAAATATGGCTGAGGGGTTACTTGCAGGAGAAGAAATGACTCAAAGACCGCTGCATCACCGAAGCTCGCATGGGTGGCATATGACATGGTGTGGGTGACAGTTCACCAAATGGAGAAATCTGAGCTCCTTGCCCAACCTGCAGGCCGCTCAATAGGCTGGAGTGTGTCTCAGACAGCTCAGGCAGCTGAGCCTCTTCTAGGCAGCTAGGCTGAGAAAGTCATTCAGCAGCTCTCATTGCTGAAAAATACTGGAGGAGAGAGGGTCCTGGTGAATCTGGTCAGTTTCAGGAACTTCCTGAAGCTTTTGAGTAGTTTACTTCCTGAACTTTACAAGTTTCTCTGCAGAAATGGAATGTTTCATGTTGCCTTAATATCCTGAGTCTTAAAGGGGCTTTCCATCCAAATTGGAAGGTTTTCACCTGGAATGAAACTGCTATGCAACACCAGGTTTGATCCCCAGCACCTACAAGTTGGGTGGCTCACAGTTCACCATCCTGAACTCTGGCTTTGGGGGCTCTAACACCTTCTGCTGCCCCCCCTCACATTCACACAGGCACATACATACAAAATGTAAAAACCTCAATAAAAGTTTAAAAAACAAAATGAGTTGTTTTGGAAGCTGGGGAGATGGCTCAGCCATTAACAGTGCTTGCTATGTTAACATGAGGCTCAGCGTACAGAAACTCGAGTTAAAACCAGGTAGGTGTGGTGACATGCCTGTAGTTCTAGCCTCAGAGATCAGAGATGGTATCCCCAGAGCAAGATAGCTAGCAAGACTAACCATATTGAAGCTGTAGGTTTGAGAGATCCTGACTCATTGAAAGAATAATTGAGTATGATTCCCAACATCAGCCACATGCATGTGCACACACACAGAGACATGTGCTCACACATATGTGTGCATACACAAAACTGTGCATACACATACACATGAAAAATGGAAGAAAGAGAAACAGAGTTGCTTTGTGGCCCAGGGATGGGGCTGAGTGCTCTCATACTTGCCTAGCATGCATGAAGAAATTCTGAGTTTCATTCCTAGCTCTGTGTAAAACTGAGTGGGGCAGTGCCTGCCTGTAATCCCAATACTCAGGAGATGAAGGCAGCAGAAGTTCAAAGTCATCCTCGGTGACTTATCAAGGCCAAGGCTAGCCTGGGTTACATGAGCCCCTGCTTCAAAACCAAAAAGCAAGGGCTGGCACAATGGTTCAGCAGAAAAAGAGATTGCCGCCAAGTCCAGCAACCAGAATTCAAGCTGGGACCCACGTGGTGGAGGGAGGAAACCAAGAGGGGAAAGTTGTCCTCTGATCCCCACACACATGCGGTGACACATGGAGGTGTTCAGGCACACGCTGGCTGTTTACAGGTAAAAGCATTGCTACTGGGCTAGAGGATGCTCAGGGCCAACACTCCCAGATGTCCATAGCAATGACCATCCAGGACCTACACAGAGCTCAACCTGAGGGGAGCGCTGGGCACATCACATGTGGATCATTAGGACTGTTGTGGCCAAACTGGATGCCTCTCCTGGCAGAGACCAGGCTCCAGCCTTGAACTCTGCCTGGCAGGCTATCCCCTACAAAGATGCAAAGGGTTGAGAGAGAGCATCTCCATGACAACCATGATACCCCCCAACGGATGCGTGTGTAGGGGCGGGGCGGGGGGTCACTGGCTTCCCATTTTCAGGCCACAAACTGGCAACTGAAACCCACAGGCTGAAAAAACTGGGGTGAAGACAAGAATGGCTTCTGGCGGCAGGCAGATCACAAGCTCCCTAGGTCCCTGGGCTGCAGGCTGAGCCAGAGCAAGCTGGGGAAAGTAGGCCAAAGCAGCCGCTTGCGCAGCACACCCTGCCTCCCTCCCACACTCCTACTTCCTAATGCACTGGAAAGGGACCGGATGTTCCTGAAAGCACCGGAACCATGAGTGGATCACGGGCCTCATGTGAGGGCAATTCTGAGCCTTGACATGGCCACCAGTGTCCATCATGCTACTAGCTCCAGACGTAGACAAAGGGATTCCAGAAACTCTTGGGGGTGTGTATCTGAGCCAGAAAGGGAGAAGCCTGACTTTCTGGGACTTTTTTTTTTGTATGTTTTTTGGTTTTTGGTTTTTTTGAGACCTGGCACTAGCTCTTGTAGACCAGGCTGGCCTCGAACTCACAGAGATCCGATTGCCTCTGCCTCCCAAGCACTGGGATTAAAGGTGTGTGCCACCACCATCCAGCTCTTTCTGTGAGTTTTTAAAAACTTCTATGGGGCTGAAGATGGGATCCAGGGTTTACTGTGTTAGAGCCAAGCCTCTATCCCCTCCCTGGGGGATTCTAGGCAGGTGTTCTACCTCTGAGCCACACCCCAGCCCATCACTGGTGGATTCTAGGCAGGGGCTCTACCACTGAGCCACACCCCAGCCACATCCCCCCAATCACTGGGGGATTCTAGGCAGGTGCTCTAACACTGAGCCACACCCTTAGTCCCTTCCTGGGGGATTCTAGGCAGGTGCTCTACCACTGGGCCACACCCCAGCCCCTCACTGGGGGATTCTAGGCAGGGGCTCTACCACTAAGCCACACCGCAGTCCCTCACTGGGGGATTCTAGGCAGGTAGGTGATCTACTTCTGAACTGAACCCAGCCTCTTTTCTGTGACTTTTATGCATGCTTGAATGCTCATGTCTGCTGGCCAGGAGTGACTGACCATCCATTTAGGATACAAAGTAGATTCTACTATGAATGACTGTGTCTCATGTGGTGGTTTGAATGAGCACATCCCCCATGGCCATCTGAACACTTGGTCCCCAGTTTGATGGCACTGTTTGGGGAGGTTTGGGAGGTGTGGCTGTGTTGGAGGAAGTATGTCGCTGGAGGTGGGCTTTGAGAGCTTAAAGCCTCACCCCACTTGCAGCTTGCTCTCTTTGCTTTGTTCTTGAGGTTCAAGATGTGAGCCCTGAACTTCATACTCCAGCCACCATGCCTGATTGGTGCCTCCATTCTGCCATTATGGACTCAACTCTTTGGAACTATAAGCCAAAATCAACGCTTTCTTCTATACACTGCCTTAGTCATGGTGTTGATCATAGCAATAGAAGCAAAATGATGGAGCAATTGGTACCAGGATCGTGGGATATTTCTGTGACATACTTGACCTTGTTGGGGACAAGATGGTAGACGTATTTGGAACTTAGGATTGGCTGTAAACAAAGTTACCCTTATCAGCCTTCCCCACATTGCTTTGGGTAATGGTCATTATCACAGCAATGGAAAGCAAATTAATATTCCCCATTTAGGAAAATATAGGACAACCAGGACTCAGAAAGGAAGTCAAGTCGGGCATGGTAACACAGACCTGTAATCCTAGCTATTCAAGAGGCTGAGGCAGGAGGATAACAAGGTCAAGCCTGGGCTATGGAGTGAATTTAAAGCCAGCCTGGTAAGACTCTCTCCCACAACAAAGGGGGGGGGTAAAGTCAGAACCGAGGTCATAGCTCAGCTATAGAGCACTTACCTAGATCTTCATACCCTATCACTCCTTCCCGAGAACACTATTTCTGCCTGACAGATAAATGTTGAGATGTCTTTCTGTGGCTTCCTTGAAATATCACAGACTGAGTGGTTTGTAAAAGAATAAATGTTGTTAGAGCTTGGATATGAAGTGCCTTCCCCAAAGCTTGTGTGTTGAAGCCCAGTCCCCTGTTGGTGGAGCCAATCTTTGTGACAAGACTGAATAGCGAGAACTCTGCTCCCACCACTGGATTAACCCCTTGATTGAGTCCCAATGTAGTGGCATTTTTAGAAGGTGGAAATAAGAAGAAGGCGGGGCCTAGCTGGAGGAAGTAGGTCATTGGGGGCGTGTCTTTGAAGGGAATCATATCCCAGTTCTTTTTGCTAATTTATGCACGTATGTGTGCGCACATTCACGTATGACCAGGTGCACATGCTTATGTGTATGCATATATGTGGAGATCAGAGGGCAACCTCATGTGTCATTCCTCAGGCTCTGTCCATTGTTTTGTTTGCTTTGAGACAGAGTCTCTCAGTGTCCTGGAACTCACCGACTAGGATAGGCTGGGTGACTAGCTAGCTCCAGGAATCCACTTGTCTCTGCCTCTAAAGTGCAGGTATTGAAAGAATGCAACACTATACCCAAGTTTTTGACTATGAGGAATCCAACTTAGGTCCTCATGCTTGCAAAACAAGCACTTTACTGACCCCATGCCCTTAACTGTCATTTAAATATCCCATCTGGCCCTCCCACAATGAGTAACGTTTTACTTGAGTGGGTGGCACACACTTGTAATCCTAGCATTGAGGAGGTTGAGACAGGAGGAGAATAAGTTTGTGGTAAGACTGGGATACATAGCAAAACCCTATATCCAGATAGAAAGATAGGTAGATGCATGGATAGGTAGGTAGATATATAGACAGACAGACAGATAGGTAGATTTACAGAGATAAAGATTAGAGATAGAAATGAAATAGAGCTGGGTACAGATGTAGATGCAGGGTGAATGTGGAATGTTCCTTTACACTGTGAATGTATGTCACTATGATTGGTTTTACGAAATTGACAGTTAGCTGGTCATGATAAGATTAGGTGGGAGAACAAGACTAAGGACACTGAGAAGAAGAAGGGTGGAGTCAAAGAAGTCTCAAGCCAGATGCAGAGGAAGCAGGACATGTACAAAATGAAGTGACAAGCTATGAGCCATGCTGCAGCAAGTGAAGGAATAAAAATGGGTTAATTTAAAAACGTAAGAGTTAGCTAGTAATAAGCCTGAGCTATTGGCCAACAATTTTTAATTAATATTGAGCCTCTGTGTGGTTATTTGGGAGTGGCTGCTAGGACACAGAGAAACTCTGCCTACAGGTAAGTGTGTGTGTGTGTGTGTGTGTGTTGTGTGGGGGTATATATGTATGCTGTGTGTATGTATGTGTGTATATTTATGTGTTATGCAGTGCTATGTTGTATATTTGCATGTATGTTGTATATTTGTGTGTGTGGTGTGTGTATATATGTGTGCTATGTGTATTTGTGTATGGTTATGTGTGTATATCATGTGTTTGTGTTTGTGCTGCATGCATATGTGTATTATGTGTGAGTATGTTATGCATTTGTGTGCTGTGTGTGGTGGGGGTGTTGTGTGTGTATGTGTGCTATATGTGGGCATGTTTTGTATTTGTGTGTTATATGTAGTGTGTGTGTGTGGTATTAGTGTCTGTGTGTGCATGTGTGTGTATTTGTCATGTTTTCTGAGCCACCACCCTTGGTAATGCTGCCAATCAGAAGAGCTTGAAAATGAACAGAGCATCTCTAATGAGAAGTCTGGTTCATTCCCACACTCACTCATTTCACCCATCCTACCAGGGCAAGAAACTCTGAAACTCTTCCCAGGAAGCAACAACTGTGAGAGACAGAAGCTCTGCAAATATTTGTGCTCTGGAAATTATTTGTAGCTGTCTCTGGGTCACTTTAAGAAAACCGTCCCATTTTCATCTACATGAATGTCCTCCATGGGTCTTCACAGGACAGTAAACAGACACAGTAACACCCAACAGCCACTCTGTGCCAGAAACTCCAGGGTCAGACACATTACCAAAGGCAGTGAGACAGTGAGTGGGATTGGCTCAACAGGGCACTATCCAAGCTAAGCAGCGTCCCGGCTGGGTGGCAGGTGGAGAGCTTTCAGTGTGGATCCTGACTGTACTATACCCTGTCTTGCCGACCTTGGGCGCTGACTCCACATACAGACAGTCACCTGCTCTCCTCCAAGCCCAGCTGGGATCTAGGAGATGCTCAGGTGTTGATAGCCCACGTACTTTTAGGAGAAGCTGTTGCAGAACATCAGTCACCATGGAGGGGCCTTATGTGTCTACATGACCATCCAGGACTTCTGTGAATATATGACACAGGCCACTCCTGCCTTCTATGGAAAGTAGCAGTGACTTTTACAGGGTATTAGTTACTTCTGCAAAGCTGTGACAAAAATACCAGATAATAACACCTTAAGGAAGGGAAGGTTTATTTTCACTTTATCTATATTAGAGTTCTCTAAGTGAACAGAACTGATGGAATGAAAGTGTGTGTGTGTGTGTGTGTGTGTGTGTGTGTGTGTGTGTAGAGTGGCTTACAGCATGTGGTCCAGGTAGTCCAACAGTGAATGTCTCCTGATGGAAAGGCTGTGAATCCAGTCCACAAGGCTGGCTCCAAATCCTGATCTGTTGCTGGAGTCCCGGAGGATTCCTAGAGAGCTGCTGATCTTCAGTCTATGCTGGAATCCCAAAGCAGTCAGTTCTAACAGCAGCGAAGGAATGCCTCAGCAGCATGGGACACGAACTTCTTGGCAAGAGCAAAGGCAAGCAGGCAAAAAGCAAAAACTTCCTCCTTCCATATCCTTTTACGTGTGGCTGCCACTAGAAAGAGCGGTCCAGATTTGGTGTGGGTCTTCCTGCATCAAATAATTTGATTAATAAAGGCCCTCGAAGGAGTGCCCAGCAGCTTGGGTTTTAGTTGATTCCAGATGTAGTCAAGTTAGCCTTCACCATGTCAGAGGAGCTCAGCCCATCATCACAGGGAAGGCATCCTTTTATGCATCGCAGTTCATATCGGCAGAGAATGTGGTGATGCTCATGCCAGGGTGGACCAGGAAACACGGGAGGCATTGGTAGCATCTGGCTGTTTCTTCTTTTCCTCCCTATTGCATCTGGTCTCCAACACTGTAGGATGGTGACACCGTGTCCTAGTTTCATTGCTGCAGCTATGATAAATTCCCTGACAACAAACAGCTTAGAGGAGAAAGGCTCATATTAGCTCACAGCTATAGTAGCTATAGTCCATCACTGCAGAGAAGTCACGGAGACAGGAACCTGAGACACCAGGTCACATCTCATCCTCAGTCAAGGGCAGAAGGAGTGAATGCCTGTATGCTTGGTGCTCAGCTCTTTCTCTGCTCTCTTACGGCCCAGTGTTGTGGAATATTAGTTTAGGAAGTGTTACATTTGTTTATGCTGGGGAATATTTGGTTAATGATGCAAAGATATGCTATATTCTTTTATTTTGCCTTTATTTAACTCTGTGAAGCCGTGTTGCTTTGCCTGCCTGAAACACCTGACTGGTCTAATAAAGAACTGAATGTCCAATCGCTAGGCAGAAGAAATAGGTGGGGCTAACAGCGAAAAAATAAGTAAGAGGAGAAAACTATGGAAGAGAGTGAGGATCAAGAAAAGGAGGAGGTGACACAAGGGGACAGCCACCCAGTCACCCAGCCAGTCATAGAGTAAGAAAGAAAGAGAAGATATATAAAATAAAGAAAGGTAAAAAAAAAATACAGAGGCAAAATGTAGTTAAAGAGAAATGGGATAATTTAAGTTGGAAAAGCTGGTTGGGAACAAGCTACATTAAGGCCTGGCATTCATAAGTAAGTATAAGTCTCTCTGTATTTACTTGGAAGCTGGGTGGTAAACTCCCAAAGATTAAAATAACCAACTACACATACACACACACACACACACACACACACACACACACACACACACACTACTAAACAAACAAAAATGTAATTTTTTATTTCTAAAGAATGTGGAACTAGAGAGGTGGCTTAGCAGTTAAGAACACTGGCTGGTCTTTGCAGAGAACCCAGATTTGGATCCTATCACCTACATCAGGGAGCTCACAGCCATCTGTAACTCCAGTTCCAGAAACAAGACTCCGTTTTCTGGCCTCTGTGAGCACTGGCACGCATATGGTGTATACACACACATACACATGCATGTGCACATGCACGTGCACACATACACACACACACACACACACACACACGGTGCAGGCACATAGTCATACACATAAAAATAAATTTTAGAAAAACAATGGGAGCCTCTCTTTTAAAATAAAGGAAAAGAATATGGAAGGTCAGGTGACTCGGGGAGAGGAAGGGAACATCCTAGCCTCAGCTGGGAGGACCTCTTCTCCGGGGTGGACTTGAAGGAATGAAGGAGGAGGGGGATCGCCAGCCTGGTTTCATGCCAAGGGAGACGCTAGCAATTTCCCTCTGCTGCCATTGGCCCCATTAAAGATCTAATTTCTATTCACCTATAACTTTATTAGGCTCATCCGAGCTATTCATCAAGGAAGGCTGTCTGGAAAAGGGTGTACCGTGGCTTTTATTAAAATGTCCTCTCCGTGGCAACTGTGTTAGGTTTTATGATCCTGCACACGAATCTGTCTTGACAATGGGAGACTTCTCTCCATCACTCCAGTAAAAGGTAGGATGCCTAGGATCCCGCTGTCCGAGATGCCATTTCCCCAAGGATGAATCTTAGAGTCTTTTTGTTGCTGTTGTTGTTGTTGTTCATGTTTTAGATTTAATTTTAAAATTATGTATTTGTGGGAAGTGCATGTAAGTGCAGGTGTCTGCAGAGGCCAGAAGAGGGCGCTGGGTTCCTCTGGAGCTGGAGTTAAAGGTAGTTGTGAGCCTCCTGGCATGGGTTTTGAACTCCGGTCCTCAATAGGAGCAGTCTGTGCTCTTAACCACTGGGCCATCTTTCCATCCCTGATTTAGAGTCTTAACTGGGTTTATACCTCCAAAGATTTCCATCCTGTAGAACGACTGTCCTACTTTTCTTTTGGTCGCTGTGATCAAATGCCCTGCCTGGCAAAAAGCAGCGTGGAGGGAAGGGCTTTATTTCACTTACAATTCCCAGTTAGAGTTCATTGTTCCAGGGAAGTCATAGATGTAGGAGTTTGAGACAGCTGGTCACCTCAGGTCCACAGTCAAGAGCAGAGAGAAATGAATACATCTATGCTGCCTGCTGGCTTGCTGCTACTTAGCTAGTGTTAGTCACTCGTATAGTTCAGCGTCTAACCTAGGGAACGATGCTACCCACAGTGAACTGGGTCTCCTTACCTCAATTAAGTTTAGACGATCTCCCACAAGCCAACCCGATCTAGACAATTCCTTAGTTGAGGCTCTCCTCTCGGATCACTCTAAATTGTGGCAAGTGAACGTGTGTGTGTCTGTGTGTGTGTGTGTGTGTGTTGGAAAGTTGTCCCTGGACAGGACCTAAAGACTCAGGGTAAGGGTGGTTACCAGGTTGCAGGAGATTATGACAGGTGACCCTAGTGGCACAGGACTTGGCAGGTTGTGAAAAGCGTTAAAGGAAACAGATGCTAGAGCCTGGAGTGGGTGACAGTCACCAATTCAGAGCCACACAGAAAAGCCTGTCCTCTTTGCTTGGCGGAGATAATAATCCCCTCCCCCAAGCTCATTCCAGGTCCAAGAAACCAAGAAAGCCCCATGGGCAGAACTGTCCAAGGGGTGTGTCCTACCCCAGCTGTCTTGAGCTTCACAATCGTCTGCCCGTCCCAGGGTTAATTTCCAAAGATTTGGTTGTTGTTAACGATAATTACGATATTGCTAAAGAGAGGATAATGAACCCACAAACATCTGGAGACAGAGTAGTCATCTGCCGCAGGGCCTGGAGTGCAGAGTAAACGAATCATATCTCATAATTAATAAAATTGGATGCCAGAAATGATGTTGCAGGCTTGTAATCCTCGTGCCTGGGAAGTAGAGGCAAGAGTTCAAGGTCATCCTTAACTACACAGTCAGTTCAAGACCTGCCTGGTTTTCGCATAAGACCTTATCTAAAAACAAAAACAAAGCTAAAGCTAAGCTGAAGAGCTGGTCCTACTCTGAAGCTTGCACTGCCCTTGCAGAGGATCTGAGTTTGGTTCCCAGCACCCACGGCAACAGCTCACAGCCTCCTTTAACTCCAGCTCCACGGGCATCCAATGCCCCTGGCCTCCAGAGGCACATGCATTGAGGTACGCATGCCCACACATAGACATGCACACCTACACATGATTAAAAAGGAAAAAACAAACCTTAGGGCTGGAGCAACGACTCAGTAGTTAAAAACGTGGGATTCTCTTGCAGAGGGTCTAAGTTCAGCTCCCAGAACCCATGTGGAGGCTCACAACTGTCCGTAACTCCAGTTCTAGGGGTTTGGACACCCTCTTCTGTCCTCTGTGGGCACTGGGTATGTGTGTGGTATAGACACGCAGACAAAAAACACCCACACATGTTAATATTTTTAATTAAAAACAAATCCTAAAATGTATGTGTGATATCCATGAATGTATGTACGTTTGCATGCGTGGGGAGTGGTGTGCATGTGTGTGTTCATGCATGTGGAGATCCAAGGTTGATGTCCAGAATCATCCTCTATCACTTGTTCACCTTATTCATTGAAGCAAGGTTTCTCAATCAAACCCAGAGCTTATCAATACGGCTAGTCTCCAGTCTCTCCAGCCAGCTTACTCTGGGAATCTTGTCTCCACCTTCCAGACCTGGAGTTACAAGCAGACCATCAAGCCTACCCCCCCCCCGACATTTACAAGGGTTCTGGGGGTCTGAACTCGGGTCCTTGTGTTGGCAGGGCAAGTGTTTTTAGCTGCTGAAACATATCCCCAGCCCCTTCACCTTTATGTTTGGTACTCTCTCTGAACCTCGAGCTCATTGATTTGTGCAGACTTGACCCCTGATCTTTGTGCCTTTCCTTGATGGAGCCTGTCGCTGGCATAGCTCATTCTGTGCTGTGCTTGCTTCATTATTCTTCATGAAGATTGGTTATCCCAAAAAGGAGCTCTTAGAATTCCTTTTGCTTGGGGTGAGGGATATATATATATATACATACATATATATATATATATATATATATATATATATATATATATATATAGCCTCCCTTTCTCCCTTCTGCGTTCTCAGTATAAGGCTCGAGTTCCTTTATAATTCATCAACAAAGGCCACACAGAATGAGCTCAGCTCTTACTCTGTAGCCAAATTGCCAGCTCATCTTTTGAGAAGCCCACACCTCAGTGGAGGACCCTCAGATCTCTGTGTCCTGAGGCTGGGGATGACTGGTCTGTGAGTCAAGCATGGGGCTGAGTCAGCACTACTATCCTGAGCTGCACCCTGTCCTCCTGAGCTGTGTGTGAGGAAATAGACTGGGGGCAGTCATTCATTCACTGAACAAGCATGTGCTGAGTGCCTGCTGGGTGCCAGGCACCGGGTTGGGACCTTTTGTAGCTCTGTCTGTAGTGGTCAGCTTTGCTGTCGATGTAACACAACCTAGGAGCACCTGGGAAGAGAGTCTCAGTGAGGCGCTAATTAGATCAGGCTGGCCTGTCACATGTCTGTGGGGACTGTCTTAATTGAGTTAATTGATTTGGGAAGACTCAGATCACTATGGACAGCACCATTCCCTAGGTTGGGGACCCTTTGCCATGTACAACACCTTTCCCTAAGTTTGGGGGGGGGGTGACCCTGAACTGAATGAGAGAGGAGAAATTGGGCTGAACACATGCATATATTCAATTTTCTCTGCTCTTGATTGAAAATAACAGTCTTGACTGTGAATGTCATGTGACCAGCTGTTTGAAGTCCTTGTGTTGACTTCCCCACAATGATGGAGTGTAATCTGGAATCCTAAGCCAGATCAAGCCCCTGCTTCCCCTAAACTGCTTTTCGTCAGGGTATTTCTCAGCAACGGAAATGAACCTAGGAAAGCATCTTACATAATTCCCCTGCCACTGCTGGGAGGAAGATGCTCACATGTCTATCCAGTAGATCTGGAATCAGAAGTTCCAGGAGACTGCAGTCTCTTGTCAGTTTCACCTAGCTGGTGCGGAACAGCGAGTCTTTGTTTGTGGGCACCTGCCATCCAAGCACTTGGGAAGTGGAGGCAAGTGGACTGGGTGTTTAGGTCAGCCTACACTATGGATTGAGTTCGGGGCCAGCCTGGGATACCTGAGACTATCTCAAAACAAAACAAACAAAGGCTGGCAGGATGACTCAGCTACCTGAACCCATGGTGAAAAGAAAGAATAACTCTCAAAAGGTTTTGTTGTTGTTTTGTCTTGTTTTGTTTTTTTGTTTTTGTTTTTTCTTGAGACAAGGTTTCTCTGTCTATCCTTGGCTGTCCTGGAATTTACTCTGCATACCAGGCTGGCCTCGAACTCAGAAATCTGCCTGTCTCTGCCTCCCGAGTGCTGAGATTAAAGGCATGTGCCACCACCGCCCAGCTCCAAAAGTCTTTAAGCTTGGTGAACTCGTAAGCTTATTTAAAGCTTATTGACAACAGTGTGGATGAGGGGTTACTTAGAGTGGGGACCCCAAAAGAGTTCAGACCCAAGAGAGACTCCCAAAAGCTTCAAGATCAAGTCCCTGTTCAATTAACTTTTTGCCTCTTGTATACTCTTAGCATCTTCCAAGACTACCTGTGGCTAGGCAGGGTTACGTGGGGCTCAGAGAAGTTACTCAGGAGGGAAGCAGATTCTACAACATCCCCAAGACCAGGATAACTTCATCCTGAGATCCTTAATCCCATCTGTGCAGGCCCTGATTCCCAGGAAGACATATCCTAAGGTCTGGAATAGACATGGATTTTTAAAAAAAAAAAAAACTTTTATATGTATTTATTTACTTTTATTAATTAATTAATTTATTTATTTTTTGCAGGGGTCAGAGGGAGTTGCATGTATGGTGCCCAGGTGGCATGCATGGGACCACCTGCAGAAGGAAGTTTGTTCTCCCTTTCCACTCTATAGGTTCGGAAGACCGACTCGGGTCCTCCAGCTTGGCAGTGGGCACCTTCACCCGGGGTCATCGTCCTGGCTCATGAATCTCAAAGCGGGTAGTTTTCCTCAACTCTTTCCCCTAACAGAATTCCAAATTCCATTAGACCCGAATGAACAGACTTTTGAGGGTCAGGCACTGTGCTGTGGTTCCTGCTGTCAACCACTCCCTTGAGGCCATTTAGTGCGGAGGGATAGTTCAGTGGACATGTGTCTATGGAGACCCACCTCTGCTTTGCCTCTCTAACCCCCAGCCAGAGGCTCTGGTCTTGCCAAGCACTGCCTGTTCTAGAGCATAATCCACATCTTCTTTGGGGTGTCCTACCTGCTCTGGATTGGGCTCTGCCTCTTCTGGAGTCGGGCCCTGGCTTTCACAGCGTGTGTGCTCCGGAGACTGTCATGTTGATGAAAATACCAGGGAGCCATCTGCAGGGTTCTTCCTCTCGCTGCCTCTCTGGAGCCTGAAATAAATGAGAAAGAGATGTTCCTGGCAGGGTCTGCTGAGGAGTTTCACGGCAGGAAGGAAAATTGGCTGCAGCAGCAGAGAAATCCTGGAAGGGAGAGGGATTTCTAGGGGTAGCACACCTCTAGGAAAGAATGTAGGTGTGAGGCTGGGGAGGAGGGGAGCCCGCCGCTCCCCACCGCATGTCTGCGTGTGCCTACTGTGTGCATGCATACCAACACAGGTGTGCTGAGCCCAGCAGACATCCCAGCCAAGATTTCCTCACGCTCTTCGTGGCCTCTCCCAGCACCTTCAGGCCCACCCAACATCTGGAGTCACCTTGTCCTGATATATTTCAACCAAATTGGCCTCGGCACCTTTCCAGGACCTGGGAGAAAAGCCAGGTTCTCCCTGGCTCCCTGGGAATTCTTTGCAAGCTGACGTGGCTCCAGGCCCACCTGGCAGCATGCTCTGGCTTCCTCTGTGTTCTCCATCTGCCCTGTGATGTGGCATGCCCCAAGCCAACCGGTCCCTCCTCAGCCAGACGCCACATCCACAGAGTAAGAGACTCAAAGCAGCCGGTAGGTGGCTTTTCCCAGACTCTGTCACAGCCTTGACTGTAGACAAACTGAAAGGAGAAAACCTGGACTCTAGATGTCCCTCAGCCAGCCCATCCTCTGGGTATCACTTCTGACCCCTTCTCCTCCCGTCAGAATCTGGCCTCAAGGCTCCTTTACCCAGCAGAACATTGCTTAGTGACATGTGTGCTTATAATTTCAGGACTTGAGGGTTGGAGGCAAGATCAGAAATCCAAGGTCATCCCTGGCTACAGGAACTCTGACTCAAAACAACAGCAAAATGAATGGCCTAAAAGGAGTTGATATTTTCTTCTCATCTCCCATCTCACCTTGCACTCCCCTTGCACCCCAGCCCCTGCTCTGAGTACCTCACCTCACATCCCAAAGGGCAGTAGATCTCTGAACCCTTCTAGAAACATAATCCATAGCCTGGTGTTTGCCTGAGAAGCTCTGGCCTTAAGCTGAAAGGGCAAACATCCAGGAATTTCTAGACTGAGGCATGCAGATAGGAAACCCCTCTTACAGAGGGGAAACCGAGGCCAGGAAACACTGTGCTTAGCTAGTCAAGCCACAAGTGAGTGCATTTGCTGTCTGTTCATTTGGAGACACGGTCTCAAGCAGCCCAGGACAGCCTCATACATAGCCCAGGATGACGTCCAACTTCAGAGTCCTCCTGCCTCCACCTCCCTAGTACTGGATGGCAAGTGATCCCTACCGTCCTCACTTTATAGGCTGCTAAGGATGGAAACCAGAGCTTTGTGCATGCTAGGTGAGCACTCTACCAACTGAACCACATCCCCAACCTTCCCATTCTGAGTCAGTGGTCCTGGACATGCTGAGGTCTTCACCCCATCCCACAAGACCAACAGAGCCATGAGCAGGGGCCCTTCATACCTCAGAATCCTGCATGGACAGGGTTCTGTTATAGCTAGAGGTTCTAATTCTGCAGAAAATGTCTCCCCCAGCATCTTTTTTTTATTTCTTTTTTTTAAGATTTATTTATTTATTATTTATTATGTATACAATATTCTGTCTGTCTGTATGCCTGCAGGCCAGAAGAGGGCACCAGACCCCATTACAGATGGTTGTGAGCCACCATGTGGCTGCTGGGAATTGAACTCAGGACCTCTGGAAGAGCAGTCGGTGCTCTTAACCTCTGAGCCATCTCTCCAGCCCCTCCCCCAGCATCTTGGGCCTCACTTTAGATTTGAGGATACTGGACTATGAGATGGGCAGACCTTAGCGCCTTCCTGTCCCTTCTCTTCATGGCAACCTGTAAAGTATACGGTGGCTCCCTCTCCTGCCCTCATGGGAAGCAGCTTTGCTAAAACCATAGTACTGTTATGAAAAGGACACTCGTTCCCTTACCCAAAACTCACATGCTAGAGACCAAGTCTCAGTGGATTCCTAGTCCATAAGGAAGAGCACACCAAGTCAAATACAGGCTTACGTGTAGGGCCCTGATCCTCTGTTCGGTTCCCAGCACCCATATTGCAGCTCACAACCACCTATAACTCCAGTTACAGGGGAATCCAGTACCATCTTTTGACTTCCAAAAGCACCAGGCACACACATGGTACACACAGACATATATTTAGGGAAAACAATCACACACAGAAGTAAATAAATCTTCTTTAAAAAAATTTAAGTTTGTAAAAAAAATAGCATAGTGGAACAGAGCATGAAATTAATTTGATGGGTCTCACCGAGCACTTTTGTGTCTTTGTGGTCATGTGTGTACGTGTATGTGTTTAGTGTGGGAAGGCGCACATGTGATTGAAGGTCAGAGGACAACCTAGAGTGTCATTCCTTAAAAGCCACGTGCCTTGTTTTGGGAGGACAGTATCTCTTTCCAGCTGGGAGTTTGTTGATTCAGCTAGGCTGGCTGGCCAGCTAGCCTGAGGGCTTCACTTGTCTTTGCCTGCCCAGGGCTGCGGTCACAGGTGTGTGCCACAACACCTGGCTTTTTACATAGGTGTCAGGGATGGGGCTCAGGTCCTTGTGTTCCCACAGCAAGCCTTTATCTCTATGCTATCTCTTCAGCCCCACAACTGACATCATTTAAAAGATTTAGAGTGGGGGGGGGTGCAGGTGCCTACAGTGGCTAGAAGAGGGCATTGGATCCCCTGGAGCTGGAGTCACAAGAAACTGGGAGCCAACTGATATGGGTGCTGGGAAGGGGTCTCACGCCCTGTCTAAGAGCAGAAAGGCTCTTAACCGCTGAGCCATCTCTCCAGCCTCAACATTTTACTAACATAGAATAAAGGGCTGGAGAGATGGCCCAGAGGTTAAGAGCACTGGCTGCTCTTCCAGAGGACCTGGGTTCAATTCCCAGCACCCACACGGCAGCTCAGAACTGTCATTACTCCGTTCCAGGGAATCAAACACCCTCACACATATATACATGCAGGCAAAACACCAATGCACATAAAATAAAAAATAGATTATTTTTGAGAAGAAGAAAACAGAACAGTGTAGACTCGAACACAAGAATGCACTGCATAATTGGTCGTTTATAAACCGCTCTCAGGGCGTTTGTGTGCGCATGCGCACCCTCACACGGGCCCCTGAGTCAGTTAGTGAGCTTTTCACGCCAAGGCCGTGATCCCAGGAGCCGGAAGCTCATTTCTCATAGCTGTTTCCACCACAGCCTTTGCGACGGGTCACACGGCTCTGGTTTTGCCATTGGCTGTGTGACTGTGAGTAACTTACGGAACTTCTCTGTGCCTCGATTCCCGCCTTCATCTTTCAAACTAGTGATGACATCACAGGGCTGGCATGCAGATTCAGTGAGCCAAAGCTCCAAACACCTCCTCGGCTGTGTCCCTACAGCCCTACTTAATTTCCTGTTATTATTATTATCTATTGCTATTATTATTAAGGTGAGATTATTTACGGAACTCATGATCCTTATATGTTCTCAAGTGCTAGGATTACAGGTGTGCACCACTATATCTGATTAAGAAATTCAACTTAAAAAAAAAACATAGAATCTTTCCTTTTGTGTTTTGAATGTTGAAGAATGTTTTGCCTCTGTGTATGAATCTGCACCCTGTGTGTACCCTTAGAGGCCAAAAGATCACCAGATCCCCTGGGCCTAGAGTTACAGATGGTTGTGAGTATTCACGTGGGTGGTGGGAATCAAACCCGGGCCCTCTGCAAAAGCAGCCAGTGCTTTTAACTTCTGAGCCATCTCTCCAGCCCCAGAAACTCCATTTTGTTTCACTCTGTTGCTACAGCCCTCTCGTCCTCCTCTTCTTATGCTTTAATATTTTTGTTGTTTCACTTTTGGTTTTTTTCCCCAGACGGGGTTTCTCTGGGTAACAGCTCTGGTTGTTTTGGAACTTACTCTGTAGACCAGACTGGCCTCGAACTCACAGAGAGCCACCTGTCTCTGCCTCCCGAGTGCTGGGATTAAGAGCGTGTGCCACCACGACACCTAGTTTCATTTTCATTCATTAAAATCACATTTTAAGATAAATCTCTGATTCCTTCGTTGGAAGACTTAGTTATGTTTGAAACAAGTCGGGCTGGGGTGTGCGCTTTCTCAACTGTGTATCTTATGAAGTCTAAATACAGATCAAGCTGCAATATACTGAAAAGAGAGGATACAGCAGATGGCAGAGACATAGCATTAAGGAAGTGAAAGCAAAATATCCCATTAATATGTTTTACATTGAGGGCCAGCAAGATGTCTCAGCAGGTAAAGGTGCTTGCTGCCAAACCTAATGACCTGAGTTCAATACCAGACCCGCCGGATGAAGGAAGAACTCACTCCCTCAAGTATCCTCCAACCTACACATAGGCACCATGACACACGTACACGGGCGCACACACGCACACACACACACACACACACACACACACACACAAATTAATAAATGAAATAAAATATTTGTAAAAAATAAAATTACAGCCAGGCCTGAGGGTACAGCCCGGCAATCCCAGCATTCAGAAGGTGGGCAGACAGTGAACTTGAGGTGTTTGAAGATTATAGCAATTTGTACTTCTTCCTGTGTAATGGGAAGCCACAGAAGACAGTTGAGCAGAACAATGGCAGGGTCAGCTGCCAGTCCTTGCAAGGATCTCTGTGGCAGCTTCAGAGAGAATGACTTTGATTCACAGGGGACCTCCAGCCCTCACGTGGCTAGGACACTGCTCAGAGGTCTGGCCTGTGGAGAAAAGTTGGCACACAATGGGTTACAGGTGAGGTGATCCCAGGAGAGAGGAACAAGTAAGATGGCAGAAGCCTGAGAATAGAGACCTGAGACCTTGAAGTTCTGGAGATATAGTTTAGTGAAGGGCTGGGGTGTATAGTTTAGTGGGGCTCAGTGGTAGAGCCCCTGCCTAGAATCCCCCAGTGAGGGGCTGGGGTATAGCTGAGTGATAGAGAGACAAGGGCATACCTGGGCTGTGCCTAGGGTTTGGGTGTCTCTGAAGTAGTGGTTCACACATGTCTGGTAAATCATATGGGTCTAACCACATGCTCATCCTCATTGTCCTCAACAGATGTGTGGTTTCAGGGTTAGAAGGCAGAACCCCTTGGCAGCAGGAGGAGACACACACACACACACACACACACACACACACACACACACAGAGAGAGAGAGAGAGAGAGAGAGAGAGAGAGAGAGAGAGAGAGAGAGAGATACATAATTATTTCAGGAAGGGCAGGTCAGTATATGTGAGTCTCAGCAAAATATTACCATTCTTTCCCCCATGATGCTGGAGATGATACCAGAACTTCACACATGTAACCAAGTTCTTAACATGGAGCTACAAACCCAACCGTGTTTCTTTCTCTTTATTCTGAGATGCTCAGCTTTGTGGCCCAGGCTGGATCTGAACTCATTCTGTAGTCTGTAACAATCTTCAATTTGTAATCTTCTTGCCTCAACCTCACAAACAGCTGGGATTCCAGACTTATTCTTTTATATAGTTACTGTTGGGGACACACATGCACATATGTGGAGATCAGAAGCCAGCTTGCGCGTGTGTGGAGGTCCAAAGCCAGCTTTCAGGAGTCAGTACACTCCTTCTGCCATTGGATCCCAGAGACTGAGCTTGGGTTGCCAGCCCTGGCAGCAAACACCTCTACCCACCGCACCATCTAGCTGGTTCTTATTCATTTTCCGTTGTTACCACCAACATGCATTTGCAAAAAGACAGGCTCAGACTGTCCTAGCCTGACAAAGCACTCCTTGTTCCCTGGGCCACCACCCACCCGGGCTCCGTCACTCGCCCTCCTCCCTGTCCACCCTTCCCTCCTCCCATCCTCCTGTGTTGTCTTTAATGAGCCAGATTCTTTGATAATAGCAGTGGGCCTTTTATGATCTAAACAAAACTAAAGCTGAGGCTTTCTCCCCCTTTCACCAAAGAGCTCATTGAATAAGCAATGGGCTTCTCTGTAACTATTTTTAAAGATGGAGCTGCAGGCGAGGCAATGAGCAAAGTCATGGAGCGACAGTCCTCTCCTGAAGGTCACCGGGAACTCAGGGATAAGATCCCATGTTGGTGGCTATCCTGTTATGTGCATTGCCACTATCAATCAGTCTCCTTGGAACAGCCCCTGCAGTAGTGTCTATCTGTCTTCTGCAGTGTCCATCAGTCTGGTCTCTTGAACCCAAGGGTTTTGTGATACTTAGACACGGGTCCCCCTAAAATTGCACTTTTCTTCACAGAGCACCAAACTGAGGCCACTGTTCCCACAAGTAAAGCTTTCCCAATTACCCCCACATCTCATTCTTAGCTGCTTCTTTTTATTTGATGTAAGCATGTGCCTCTGTGGGAGTATATGCATGTGAGTGCAGTGCTCACAGAGGACAGAAGAGGGTGCTGGAGCCCGGAACTGGAGTACAGGCTTTTATGTGTAGTCCAACGTGGGCACTGGTCCTCTACAAGAATAGCAGATGCTGGGTAGTGGTGGTGCACATCTTTAATCCCAGCACTCGGGAGGCAGAGGCAGGTAGATCTCTGTGAGTTCAAGGCCAGCCTGGTCTACAAAGTGAGTGTCAGAACAGCCAGGATTGTACACAGGGAAATCCTGCCTGGGGAAAAAAAAAAGCAAAATACAAACAAACAAATACAAAAACAGAAATAGTACTCTTAGCCCCAGAACCATCTCTTTGTCCCCATAATTCTCAACTACTTCTAAGGTCTCATCTTTAGGGAAACTGAGGTCCAGAGAGGGTCACAAGACTGTGTTTAGCCAAGATATTGGCAATAAAACCTGGGGTTCTCTGCTTTATTGTGGCTCTGGTTTCAACATTGTTCCCTAGCCCACTATAAATGACTTGGAAGGTTCTAGAACTTTGAAGGCCTGTCTGGGAAATGCTGGGTGCTGAATGTATATCAGATCTGGGTGGAGAAATCTTTTTTGCTGTTGTAAGCAGCCTTGATTCCCTGGTCTGTAGATTGGGTTGATAGTAGCAATCGTGACATTTAATCCACTAGAGGGAGTCTTGGTGACTTGTGCAAGGTAACAAGGCTTGCAGGGGTGTGAGCCCAGGTGGCCCTGCTAGCCTTATTTGGTTGTTAGAGCACATTTTTCTTTATTATAACGTTTATTTATGTATATGTGTATGTAGTGGGGCCTACATGTGCTATAGCACCCATGTGGGGGTCAGAGGACAGCTTGCAGGAGCGGGGTCTCTCCTTCCGTCATGTGGGGACTGAGCTCAGGTCTCCCTACTGTTTAGTGTCTTTACCTGCTAAGCCATCTTATTGGATCTTGAACTTGGATTAAAAAAACCAAATTCTTGGAGGCTAATGTTTGTGTCAGTGTGGGTGTGGTCGCCAGCAAATGGGTTGATGTCTGTGTCCCCTGTTCACCCTAGTTTTAAAATAATTTTCCTTATTTTTGGTTTTAATTCTCTCTCTCTCTCTCTCTCTCTCTCTCTCTCTCTCTCTCTCTGTGTGTGTGTGTGTGTGTGTGTGTGTGTGTGTGTGTATACATGTGCCATAGTACACTTATGGAGGTCAGAGGACAACCTGTGGGAGTCACTTCTCTCCTTCTACCAAGTGGGTCCAAAACTCCGGTTGCCTTACAGCGAGCCCCTTTATCCACTAGACTGTCTCGCCTGATCTCTCACTGAACCTAAAGCCAAATCTTGCAATTCTGACTAGGCAAACTGGCAAGAGAGCTCCCCCCCCCCCCCGCTACTAGAGTTTTACACGGGTTCTGGGGGTCCGAACTCACGCCCTCAACTGAGCCATTGTCCTAGTCTTTGAATCTGATATTTTTACCGGAAAGTCCACTGGAAAGGAATAGTTCCTCTATTCCTCCTTTGGCGCCTTGGTGCCTCCTGGTGGTCACAGAGGATCCTGCAACTCCGCCGCTCTTCCTGATCCAGTGCCCACCGGGCTACTCCCAGCATGGGTGGGCTTTAGACAGGTGGGCTCCCTGTTGCACCGAGGAGCAGCAGCTAGGAAGCCCACCATGAGGGTGGCCAGGAATCCAGAGTCGAAACTCAGCGGTGCCATCCCCAGTTCTGTGGCTTTGGAGAGATACTCAATCAGGCAAAATATCATCATCATCACGGAACAATTTATGTGTTTTCATGCAATCCCCCTGCCGACTTTCAGGCAGACAGATGAGCAGCAGGGTTGCTTGGTCTCTGTGTCTTTGAATCAGACAATCTCTTTCCTGGAATGTGTCTAGAACATGAAAGGACTCCCCTGGAGGGGTATGAAATGGGAGACATGGCTGGGTGGCTGTTAGGATACACCTGTGGGGTTACAGAGCCACCCACCGTCTCTGGATTGGGAGGAGCCCAGCGCTTCTGTAACTTCTGTAACTGGAAGGAAGGAAGATGTTTTAAAGAGATGCATGTGCCCTTCCTTCAGTTATCAAACTCTTAAAAAACAATGGACCCCCAAGAACTGGAACCTCCGGCCAGGAATCTCATGCTGGCCGAAGGACAGGCTGAGGCCTGGTGCCAGCCAGAGCTTGGCTGCCAGGAAGAGATTTCGCACGGTCAGAGCTCCTTGCAGGGAAAGACTGCAGTCGAGACAATGACGGGTGGGTCCGTGATGAGCATGGCCACACCTTAACTATGGCTGCTTAGCTATCCATTCCTCTATTAAACTAAACTTCTGTCGGTGCCCCAGAGATGGACTTGGGCTTGGGAGGTCACTGTGTCTCCTTATTTCTCTTATTAATAGGGCCACCTTGAATAAATCTCTATCCTTCTCTGTCTCATCTCTCTAGACAGGGTCTCTGCTATGTAGATCAGGCTGGCCTAGAATGCTCTGCCACTGAGTGCTAGGATTAAAGGAGAGGACCACCATGCCCTGCTCTGTGTGTGTGTGTGTGTGTGTGTGTGTGTGTGTGCGCGCGCGCGTGTGTGTGTGTGTGTGTGTGTGCTTTTAATTGTCTTATTGAGGCACCAGCTGAGCCTGGCTTGCCAGGGCCCAGGCTCTGACCCTAAGAATTCTGGTAACAGGATGCTCCCTCCCATGCTCCCACTCCCCTGAGGGAGGGGTCCATCAGGCGACCCAAGCCACCTGCTGCTCTCTTGAAACTTAATTCATCCTACTGCTCTCTGTGAAAACAAATCCGGCTTAGCGTGGAGAGCCTTTCACAAAAGAATCATGGCCTCTGCCCCCCCCCCCCCCCGGGGAGAGAGAGGGACCCGCACAACAGGCCAGCCTCTCTCTGTGGGGCTGCCTTGAGGTGCAGAAGTTAGGCACACAACGCTTCCGGTTTTATCACGTATGCTTATGTATTTGTGGCCAGGGAGGCACACATACAGAGGTCAGAGGACAACTTTTGCGAATCTGTTGCAAGAACCAGCCACCTGCCTCCATTTTAGGCTTAAAAGCCATCTTATAGTAAAGGCAAGCTAGGTTCGTTCCTGTTTCTGATTAAACTTCTGTCTCTCAAGGACTGGGCTGCGCCCCACCTGTAACCTTAACAGCAAATGGCTCTGTACTGTCTGTCCCAGGAACGGCAATCACATTTTTGTTTCAAAGAGTTGTTTATAACCATCTTGGGGTGTGGCTCAGTGGTTTATATGTGATATATATATGTGTGTGTGTGTATCACATATGCATCACATACATTGTATACTTATATACCACACACGTATATGATATATACATGTTGATATATTTGTACTCTTTATTTTATATATGTATATGATATGTAAATATCTGTGTTTTCTGATAGTCTTAGGTGACCCCTGTGTAACAGTTGTTCAAACCCCAAGGGATCACAACCCACACAGGTTGAGAATCACCGGGCTGGAGGCTTCCTGGAGAGCCGCTGGTTCTCAGTTCATGTCGGAATCCAGAAGGTGGCTTTGGTACCGGTGAAGGGATGCGGAGGACCAGGACAGATGAACTTGCTGGTGAGAGTGAGGGCGAGCAGGCCGAAAACAAAACCTCCATCTTCCACATCCTTTTATCCCAGCTGCACCAGAAGCTGTGGCCGCATTCAGGGTGGGTCTTCCCCACCTGCTTCAGATGATCTGATCAAGGAAATCCCTCCCATGAGTGCCCAGCAGCTTGGGATGTAGCTGATTCCAGGATCCCACAGTCAGGGAAGCAGGGCTGGAGCCCGAAGCAGAAACATGGAGAAATGCAGCTACTGGCTCGTTCCCAAGCTCACGGTCCCTAACCTTCTTTATATAGTCCAGGTCTACCTTGGAGACTAGGGGGAGCGGGGAGGGGGGGTGGTATCCCACCATGAGTTGGACTTTTCCATATCAATTAGCAGTTATGACAGCCCCCTGCAGTTATGCCCAGAGGCCAATCTGATCCAGGCAGCCCCTCCCAACTGAGACCCCCCTCGGATAATTGCTGGGCTGTGTTGACAGTTGACATTAACCAGGAGAGATGGCAAATGCTGAGGCCACCCTGGCTTGGTTTATTGTTGCATCCTCAGTGTGGGAAGATTTCCGGAATGCACTAGAGCTGGACTCTAACACCAAAAGCTGTGGTTTGTACAATGTGGTTTGTATCTTTGATGTCGTGTGTCCCTCAAGATCCAATTTTTATTTTTGCTTTTTAAATATTTTTTATCATTTTCATGTGTGTTCACATATGTGCACATTTTTTGCATGTGTGCAGCTGGCCATGCATGTGGAGGCTGAAGGCTGATGTCCAGAATCACCCTCCAGCACACTTCCGTCTTCTTTAATGAGGCAGGGTCTCTCAGTCAAACCCAGAGCGCATCAATATGACTAGTCTAAGTAGAAAACTTGCTCTGGGGAATCCCCCATCCCTGACTTCTGAGGCTGGAATTATAAGCAGCAGCCACATTTACCCACAATCCACAGCCACCCATGATCTACAGTCACCCACGATCCACAACCACCCATGATCCACAACCACTCACTACCCACAGCCACCCACGATCCACAGCCACCCACAACCCAGGCTACCCATGACCCACAGCCACCCACGACCCACAGGCATCCACAACCCACAGCCACCCACGATCCACAGCCACCCACGATCCACAGCCACCCATGATCCACAGCCACCCACGACCCAGGCTACCCATGACCCAGGCCACCCACGATCCACAGCCACCCATGATCCACAGCCACCCACGACCCACAGCCACCCATGATCCACAGTCACCCACGACCCAGGCTACCCACGACCCACAACCACCCACGATCCACAGCCACCCACGACCCACACCCACCCACGATCCACAGCCACCCATGATCCACAGCCACCCATGACCCAGGCTACCCACGACCCAGGCCACCCACGATCCACAGCCACCCATGATCCACAGTCACCCACGACCCAGGCTACCCACGATCCACAACCACCCACGATCCACAGCCACCCACGACCCACACCCACCCACGATCCACAGTCACCCACGATCCACAGTCACCCACGATCCACAGCCACCCACAACCCACACCCACCCACGATCCACAGCCACCCACGACCCACAGCCACCCACGATCCACAGCCACCCACGACCCACAGCCAACCACGATCCACAGCCACCTAGTGTTTCTAAGGGCTCTGGGATCTCACTCTGGCCCTCACACTTTCCAAGCAAGTGCTTTAACCATTGAACCATTTTCCCAACCCTTGTTTGCTTTTTAATAAATGACATCATGTAACTCAGGCTGGCATCAAACTCACTGTGTCACTGAGGATGAATTTAAACTCTTAATCCTCCTGCCTCCCGAATGTAGGGATTATAGGTTTGCTCTGCCATGCTGGGCTTATGGGGACTGTGTGTGCCAGGCAAGCACTGCCAACTGAGCCACCTCACTGTCCCAAGAGCCCCTGGTTAAAGAACCAGATTACTGGGTTACTTCCCAGAGTGAGGCTATTGGGAAAGGATGAAGACTACAGGAAGAGGAATCCAGCAGGGGTGGGGGACGGGGGGAGCCCTTGGGTTATTGGAGCAAGTTTCCCAATGGGATGGAGGCACCCTATGTCTATGTCTTTTGCTTTCTAGGCATGACAAGAACTATTTACTTGCCCGTGCACTTCTCACCATGGGTCTTTGGCATCTCACCAGAGACCCAAAGCAAGGCAGCTCACCCAATCTGGGCCTGAAGGTCTCCAAAACTCAGCCAGAGGAATCTTGACTCAATGTTGGAACCTGGGAAGTTAGATTAGTGCTGAAAATTCTGAGAGTCATTGGGGATTTGAGAGGGAATGAGCTGATCAGTAGTCTGGGGAACAGCATGGCTGTAGATAGGCTATGGCTCAAAAACCAAATAAATTCGCAAGGACCTAGAAGTAGAAGGAAGTTCATCCCCTGCCTTTCTGGCTTTCTGTGACTTCTTGCAAAAGCTTGTAGCACCCCCTGGTGCCCATTACCGGAATTGCACCAGGATTTCACAGAGGAACCAGATGGTGAGATTGTGCAGAAGGTTCCAGTTTAGAGGAAGGGCAGGATTGGGGTAGAAGGCTTGGAGTAGACTAGAATCAGCAAGAAAATGAGAAGTCAATGGGCAAACCAAGCATAGCTAGGCTCATCATGGGCTCAGGGTATCAGCTGAGCTGGAGACAAATATTGGGAGTCATTTCAGTGGAAAATGTGCTGGCTAATGTATGTCAGTTTGACACAGTCAGAATCATCTGAGAGGAGGAAGCTGTAATTGAGGAAATGCCTCCATTAGATCAGACTGCACACTTGGGAGGCAGAGGCAGGTGGATCTCTGCGTGTTCAAAGCCAGCATGGTTCACAGAGCTAATTCCAAGGCAACCAGTGCTGTTACACAGAGAAACCCTGGCTTGAAAACCCAAAACAAACAAACAAAACATGCACACTCATACCCACGCATATACACAAACACAAAAAAGATTGGCCTGCAGACATGCCTGCAAGGCATTTTTTTTCTTTTTGATTTCATAATATTTTATTGATTATTTGGGAACTTCGCATCCTGAACCCCAAGTACATAAACTTCCCAGTCCTCCCAGGGCCGCCCCCACCCTTGTGACATGCCCCCCCCTCCAAAAAAAAGGAGAAGAAGAAAAACACGTCCAAGTTATGTTGCCCATATACCCAGTGGAGCATGATCAGACCCCTGAGGCCAGCCCCTAAAGGAAAACTGAGTCCTTCCCCACCCTGGCCCCACAGAAGCCGTCAACACTTCAGCATCCTTACCACAGTTAAGAGTTCTCTTCAGTGACTTTCTGTCTCGGCCGTTGCTTTTCTTGGAGGGTAGGGTGAGGTGGAGATAGGGGGGTGTTATAGAAGCCTTCTGTGCCCCTCTTTCTCGGCTGTGAGTCTGCAGTCATCAGTACCATAGCAAAAGGACTTCCTTGCCCTTTATAGTCAGTAGGAGCATGGATTTCTGGAAACAGCATGGTTTCATGGTTTCTGGAAACAGCATGGACCACGGACGCCCACATGGTCTCCGGCATCAGCACGTGCCATGAACCTCAGCATGGTTTCTGCTAGCAGGACAGACCACAGACATCAGCATGCCCCCCACTGCTGCTGCCTGGGTCACAGACACATCATAACCTCATAACCATATGTGGGAGCACAGGCCGCTCACAGCAATATGACCCCCAGTGGCAGCTCAGTCCAAGGACAGCAACGTGGCTTCAGGTTGCAGCACAGACCGCAGACATACTCATTGGTGGTTACAAAGGCCACGGGCGTCAGTAAAGACCACAAGTGCAGCAGGACCACAGACACAGACAGGGCCCTCGGCAGGAGGACATAGACATCAACATGGTTTTAGGTGATAGGGCCAGGGACATCAACACAGCTCCTGGCTGCTGTAGGGTGTGTGTGTGTGTGTGTGTGTGTGTGTAGGATATATAATGGACATATATATGCATAATATATATATATAATATGTATGTTTATATATACACATATTTATATGTATCAGATAGCTCTGCATGCAAATATTCATTACAGTGAGTTTTTGGTTTCTTTCTTTACTTTTTCTTTTCTTTCTTTTTTTTTTGTTTTTTGTTTTTTGTTTTTCGAGACAGGGTTTCTCTGTAGCTTTGGAGCCTGTCCTGGAACTAGCTCTTGTTGACCAGCCTGGCATTGAACTCACAGAGAGCCTCCTGCCTCTGCTGGGATTAAAGGCATGCACCACCACTGCCCTGCTGGGTTTTGGTGTCATTAACACTGGACCGTTGCTGAGACTCGTCTCAGATGTCCTGCTGTTGCCAGAGTCATGGTGATCCTGCAGCTTTGGTTCCGCATGACTGGCTTCTTCATGCACTCCTGCAGTTCCTAGATGGGGTAGATGTTGGGATGCGCCGACTCAAAGTGCTGGGTCTGAGCCCGGATGGTAGCTGAGTTGGTCAGCTGCTGCTGGCTCGGAGCCCAGGCATCTTCTTAATTAGTGGTTGATGCGGGAGGACTCAGGCCATTGTGGGTAGACCCATCCTTGCTGGTTCTGGGGGCTATAGGAAAACAGGCTGAGTAAGCCACGAGGAGCAAGCCAATAAGCAGCACTCCTCCATGGCCTGTGCATCAGCTCCTGCTTCCATGTTCCTGCCCTCACTGCTTCTGACGATAAACTGCTGTATGAAAGTGTAAGCCAAATAGGCCCTTCTGCCCAGTTGCTTTTTATCGTGGTGTTTCATGACAGCGACACTAACCCCAACTAAGGCAGACAGTAAACCACACCGTCCAGTGTGCTTTCTGCAAGGGGCATCTTCCAACCTGACAGGAAATGCGTAATAAAGATGGAAAATTAGGGTTTCGTAAGAAGAACAAGACAGAAGTCAGGACATCCCTGATTCTTGTGGACACCTGGGTTACAGACACAGAGCCAGAAGACCCCCCCACCCATGGCCAGACTGTCCCACAGAGAGACGAGTAGAGTTGTCCTCCCTGTCTGGTTTCTGCCTCTTGCCTCTCCTGACACCAGGGTCCCGTACTCTGCTGTTGTGTATGGGTACCTGTGTCATGTGTGATTGCGGAGCTGTGTATGGGTACCTGTGTCATGTGTGATTGTGGAGGCCGAAGGAAGCCTTTCGCTGGATGTCCTATGTAGGCGGAGTCTTCCTGTCCCGACTGCCTGCTCCCAAATAACTGGCAGCTGCTTCCCAAATAATTGACTCAAAGACTTAATATTAACTCGAAATGCTCAACCGGTAGCTCAGGCTTATTACTAACTAACTCTTACACTTTAAATTAACCCATATTTCTTATCTACCCTCTGCCACTTACTACCTTATTTTCTACACGTCCTGTTTCCTTTGAGCCTGCTGGCGTCTCTCTCAGCTCTGTCCTTCTTCATCCCAACATCCTTAGTTTGGTCACTCCACCTATACTTCCTGCCTGGCTATTGTTAGACCCCAGCCCTCTAACACCCTATATCCAAGGAGTCTGGGATGAATGACTGGAAGCATCACCCCAGCCCCTGGCCTGGCAGTTGCCCTGGTCTGGACTCCAACTCCCAGTCTGCCAAGTGCTGGCCCCTCCCACGAGGAGGATCAAGACCACTCCCACAGGCTTTTTAGGCTCGTGTCAGAAAAAGGAACACATGGTTTCGGATTTGCGTGGGCTCCTTTTCCTGCCATGCTGTCTCAGTTCACCCAAGAGTGCTGCATTTATTAAACACGGGCATTTTAGTTAGGTCTAATCTGGTTTGATTGGAGTTCTTTACCCCGGCGGAGCGACTCGTGTTAAGATTAAACCAAACAGCTATGGCCAAGCAGCGTTATATTAAATCAATTTGAATGACAAATCTTTACAGCGTACAGGAGGATTGCTCCACAACAGCCCTACTCTGTCGCTGCTTGTCTCTTGAGACAGGTCTCTCACTGAACCTGGAACTAAGCTGGCAGCCATCTTCCTGTCCCCACCCCCACAGTTCTCAGGTTATAGGCACGTGTGCAGCCATGCCTGACCTTTTATAAAGGTGCTAGAGATTCTAAACTGTTCCATCCTGGAAGGGCCCGAATGTTCTAGAAGCTGATTGCCAGGTTAGCTATCTCACCTGTGTGAGCATGCACGCATGTGTGGCATTGTGCTAAGTCTTCAGCCACGTGCTGCTGCTGTGGGTGTGCATTGGGAGTCTGTGCCCATCTTGATGCTTGGTTTGGCCAAAGCTGGGCAAAGGAAACAGATAGGACATATGACCTCCTGGGCACTGCCATCTGCTGGAAACATTGAGAACTACAGGCAGACAGCCTACAGGGTCCTTCATAGGCTCTCCTGGATCCTGTGAGAAGTCCAACAATCCTTTCTGCCTGCACCCCTCAGCAGAAAATAGAGTCCTCCATCATACGCTACAGTTCCTAGGGGATTAAGTAACAATTCAAAGAGCTGTTGTTTTTTAAAAGCGTAATACAGAGGCTTTGCAACGGAAAACAACTAGATTAAGCTTCTAATAAGCATTTCTGTATGCTAATATGTACATGTTTGCCTATGTGAGTACTTGTGCACATGTGTGCCCATATGTGTGGTTAAAGGCTAGACTAAAGGGTAACCTCCTGTCTCATTCCCAGCGACTCTCCACCTTGTGCTTCTTGAGATACCGTTTCTCACTAACCTGGAGATTGCTGGCTCCGCTAGGCTAGCCAGTGGATTCCCAAGGATCCTTTCTGCCTCGCCAGCACTGAGGTGACAGACACATGCCACCGTGCCTGGCTTTGATTTTGCTGTTGTTTTATTTTTATTTTTTAAACATGGGCTCTGAGAATCAATCTCAGAGTCCCAAGGAAAGCATTTTCCCAGTCCAGCTCTCTCTTAGGGGGCCTGTAATGGTGACTCTTGACTGCCACTTTAATGGAATTTAGAATCATCTAGGACACGAGCCTTTGGGCATGCCTGCGAAGACATGTTCAGGGAGGTTTAACAGGGAGAGAAGATCCTCTCTGAACATGGGCACAATCCCATGGACCCGTGGCCTAAATTTTATAAAGGAAAGGTGACCTGCTGCCTCACGCTCCTGCTGCCTCGCCTTCTTCCCCGCCACGATGGACCGCCTGCCTTGGCACACCAAGAGCCGAAAGGAAGCCTTCCTCGAGTTCCTTTGGTCAGGTGTCCTAATGGTGACAAGGAAAGGCACACACACACCTGGGCCAGTGCACCTCTAAGGGGTTCTGCTTAGTCTGCATCATCGCGAGATGCCTGAGGGATAGTTTGCTTATAGAAATGCTGCTTCCAAGCATCATTTACAGAGCTTTGTTGACACACAGGGAACAAAACTACCCGGCCACACAGAGTGTGCTGGATGAAGCTTTTATTCAGGGATAATGGCAGGATGTCATGGGAATGAGCGGTACAAGAAAGGACACTATATCTCAGCAGGATGTCCAAGGGCCAACCAGCGGTCACAGCGACAGAGAACTGCTAACCAGCGGTCACAGCGACAGAGAGAGAACTGCTAACCAGCGGTCACAGCGACAGAGAGAGAACTGCTAACCAGCAGTCACAGCGACAGAGAACTGCTAACCAGTTTTTACAGCGACAGAGAGCTGCTAACCAGCGGTCACAGCGACAGAGAGAGCTACCTTTACAGTCTTGACCATCCTTATCCAACAGGTACAGGCTCCCCTAGTGTGCTAGGTGTGCAGGTAAGCCTGGATGCCTACATCTGTACCCACTCACCATCCTTTTTATTTCCTTTTCTTTGTTCATTCCTTCCTTTTCTTTCCTTCCTTCCTTCCTTTCTTGCATTCTTTCTTCCTTCCTTTCTTGCTTTCTTCCTTCCTTCCTTTCTTTTTTTGAGACAGGGACTCCCTGTGTGACTCTGGATGTCCTGGAACTCACTATGTAGACCAGGCTGACCTTGAACTCTGTTCAGAGATCTGTCTGCCTCTGCCTTCCCAGTGCTGGGATTAAAGGTGTGCACCACCACACCAGGCTTTTATTTATAATCTTTTAAGGGGTCTTTTGCCTCCTGATTCTTCCTTCTGCTACCTTGGGAGCAACTGAGTGGGTAAGGTATCATTCACACACACACACAGAGAGAGAGAGAGAGAGAGAGCCCAAATCTTCACTAGCTCCACCTTTCTTTTTGTTCCAACTTCTTCTTTTCTTCTTTTTTCTCAGCAGACACTGATCTTACAGGCTTCAACAAAAGAGGGTCAATTTCTAAGCAGTCTTCACTCCCTGGTGTTTATTCCTCCCCGCTCCCACCACCCAGCTTTGAGCAAGCAGGCAGGGAACAGAACGGCCTGGTGATGGAACTGCAGAGACAAAGGACAGAGGAGCAGGCTCAGGGGCTGCGTTTGAGTTTTGATTCAGGTCCATCCCAACAGCCAGCTTTGTAGACACACAGCAGATCATCTGAGATGCGCCATCACACACGTGCGCATCCTTCCTTCCTTGCTGTAAGCGTGTGCCCATCTGAGTGTGTGTTACCTTTCTCTCTGCATCTGTAACCCTCTGTGACCTCCTTCCTAGTTCTCTCCGGTTCAGGGAGAACTGCATTGAGGAAGGCCTTAAGAATCCCCAATGAGCAACAGACGAGCTACCACGAAAGCAAAGGGCGAGGGGCAGCCAGGTCCACTTGGGAGAGTCTTAATAGGACACACCGACTCTCAGAATCCTGCTCCGCACAGGGGGGGAGGGGGAGGGGGAAGCTTACAGAGGTGACTAGAGTGTACAGATGAGTGAATGACAGCTGGGAGGGCCACACAAAGACAAATGACAACAGCTGGACTGTACAGATCAACGACCAGTCTGGGCCAATGGCCACACCCGTCTAAACCCCTCCTGCTCAGTAGCATCTGCCACCCTGCCTGAAGCTCCCAACGGGTGATCAGTGAACACTGAGAGGCGCGGGGTGGGGAGTTCACACGTTGTAAGTCTTCATGGGTTTGTAGAGGGGCGGCAGCAGCCCGTGGTTCTCACGGACGATTTCCAGGTACTCGGATGGCGAGTCCAGAAAGAGGGATCCACAGCACAGCTGGCAGCAGCACTTGAGCCCAGTGACTTCCGGACTCTAATCAGACAGGGGAGAAAGGTCAAAATCAGTTACCTACGGTGAACAAGGCCCCGTGGTCAATTACTGCCTCTTGGTTCCCCCACCAGCCTATTCTGTGGACTTGAGAGCTCAGCAGGAAAGAGACAGTCAGATGGGGCACCAGCTAGCTCAGCAAGTCTGTCTGGTGCATCATCCCAAACCTACCCCACCTGGATCAGTGGTCTAGCCTCCACCCTACAGAGCACCTACCCTCTCTGGATCAGTGGTCTAGCCTCTATTCTAGAGGGCACCTACCTCCACTATGTCCTTCTGTTGAGTAGCACTCCGCACAGTCATGTACATGATGAAAACCAGCAACACGGTGATCAGCGTGGCGCAGGGGAAAGCAAAGACAAATGGCTGGAAGGCTGGGAAGGAGAGAGCAAAGTTAGAGGGCTGGATATCTGGAGTTGAAATGCTGGGTCGTGGGAAAGGGCATGTACTGCCAAGCTTGATGACCTGAGTTCCACGCCAGGCGTGAACACGATGGTGGAAGGAAATAGCTGGCTTCTCATCATTGTTCCCGAACTTCCACGCATGTGCTGTGGCACTCACACTCACACTCACATATACAAGCACACACAGCAGCCAGGCGGCGGGGCCACATTCCTTTATTCCCAGCACCAGAGAGAGAGAAGCAGGCGGAGCTCTGAATTTGAGGCCAACCTGGTCTGTAGAGTGAGTTCCAGGACAACCAGGGCTACACAAAGAAACCCTGTGTTGAAAGGAAAGGAAAAGAAGGAAGGAAGGAAGGAAGGAAGGAAGGAAGGAAGGAAGGAAGGAAGGAAGGAGCACCCACAATAAATAAATACATAAGTAGTTTGTAAATATGTCAGGTTTTGTGTGTAAGTGTGTGGATATATTATGTGTGCAGGTATATAAGTGTGCACAGGCGTGTGTGTTTATGGAAAACAGGACAACTCTCAGTGCTGTTCCTCGGATTCCTTTGGCTTTTTATTTGAAACAGGATCAAGGCCTCCACCAAGCAGGCCAGGCTGACCAGCTCCAGGGATTCAGCTGTCTCTGCCTCCTAGCTGTGTCCAGCTTTTTACACAGATTCTGGGGACCAAACTCTGATCCTCATGTTTGCAAAGTAAGCACTTTACTGGCTGAGCCCAAAATTCTGGCTCTAAAGAAGCAAGCACAATGGAGGTGAACACAGGCAAACCCCATTAGAGAAATTCTTCTCCCGTGTACATATAGTCTATTTCCACAGGAAAAAAAAAAACAGAACTTAATGAAAAATTCAAAAGCAACAACCTGGGGCTGGGGAGATGGCTCAGTGGTTGGCCACTTGCTGCTCAAGTCTGAGGATCAGAGTTCAAATCCCCAGAACCCACATAAATCCCAGGTGGGCACAGTGGTCTGCAGTAGTTCCAGCCATGGAAGGTGGAGACAGGATAACCAGAGCCAACAGGTGCAGAGTCTAGCCATGTTAGTAAGCTCTGGGTTTGACTGGGAGACCCTACCTCATTGAATAAGATGGAAGAGTGATCAAGAATGGTGCTTTTAAGGTACTTTTATTAATATTTCATTGTGTGTGTACACATGTTAGTGCAGTGTCCTTGAATGCCAGAAGAGAGTATCGGATCCCTCTAGACTAGAATTACAGACATTATGAACTCCCCAATGTGGGTGCTGGGAACCGAACTCAGGTCCTTAGCAAGAACAGTATGCACTCTTAACTCCTGAGCGGTCACTTCAGCGGGAGGATCATTCTTTTTATTTCTTTATGTGTATGATTGTTTTGCCTTTATGTCAACATGTATCTGGTATCTGTGGAGGTCAGAAGAGGGCACTGGATCCCCGGGAAATGGAGTTACAGATGACTGTGAAGCACTGTGTGGGTGCTTGGAAATAAACCTGGATCCTCTATAAGAGCAAGTGTTCTTAACTGCTGAGCCTTCTCTCCAACTCCCCAGAAGATGGTTCATAACATGAAACTCAGGCATCTACATGGGCTTCTAACCACACACCCCACCACACACACACACACACACACACACACAGAGAGAGAGAGAGAGACAGAAAAATAAATAAAGTATGCAAATGTTTAAAAATATATCCATAATCTACTTGGCAGTTGTTAGGTCTCAAAGAAACAATGGACAAGCCTCACTCAGTGTCTGTGGCTCCCCCTTGTTCTCCTGGCATCCCTAGGCTCCTCTCAAAACCCCTCATCACGCTGGTCCCTAAGCCCCTCCCTCCCAGGGACTGGGCTTCCATGTCTCTTTCCCCAGCCTGATCCCTATAAGGCAACCATTTTGGTCACTTGATCTCTTAGCCCTGACTGCCTCTCTTGGTCAACGCTCCCCTCTCCTCTCATGGTCCAGTTTAATCTGCCAGCCATGTTCAGCCTGTACTGTTCTCGCTGGCTGCATTCTCCCTTCTATCTACCATAAAAATCTTCTCTGTGCTTTGGGAGCAGTCATATCATCCTTTCATTTCATTTCTTTTCTTTTTTAATTCAGTGATCTCTTCTCAGGGGCAGTTAAATTCCCTACCCCTGGCGTGTAGGCTGGACTCAATGACAGGTAGGTAAGAGTGAAGTTGTATGACTCCAAAGTCTACATGATGAACGAGAGAAGCCCTGGTGACATTAGTTCCTATGTCAACTGAATCAAACTGTAATCTATAGAAAACATATCTCTCTGGGTATTTCCATAGTCCCTGAGTGCTCTGGTCTAGTCAATGACTTAATCTCTTGATAGAGACGTACCCGAATGCCATTACTGGGAGATGGTGGAAGGTGGGGGAGGGTCTTTGGAGGAGAGGTGATAGTTAGCTGTCAACCTGGCATGACCTAGAATCACCTGAGAAGACAGTATCAATTGAGGGTTCACCTAGATCAGGTTTGCCCATGGCATGTCTGTGGGGGGACTGTTTTGATTGTTAAATGAAAAGGAACAGCATGGGGACCTTGCGGAGGGTTGAAGGGGGAAGGGGAGAGGCAGGGAGAGGAGCAGAGAAAAATGTAGAGCTCAGTAAACAAATGAAAAGGAAGAATCCACCCTGAATGTGAGCGGCACGATTTCCTAGTTTGGGGTGCTAGGTTGTGTAAAAGTGAAGAATTCTGGGGCTGGAGAGCCGGTTCAGTGGTTAAGAACACTGGCTGTTGTTCTTACCGAAGCCCCAGATTCAATTCCCAGCACCCACATGGCAGCTCACAACTGTCTGTAATTCCAGTTCCAGGAAATCTGGCACCTTCACACAGACATACATGCAGGCAAAAACACCAATGCACATAAAAATGAATGAAGAATTCTCTACTTGTGTGTGGATGTGATGTCGACTCACTGCTTGAATTCCTGCCTTGATGTTTCTCAGTGATGGTCTATACCCTGGACCTGTAGGCCAAATAAACCTCTTCCTTCCCAAGTTGCTTTTGATCACGATTTTATCACCACAACAGAGATGAAAGCAGGACATTACATCACCAAGGACATGAAGGCTGTGTTTTGCTCTGGCTCCTTCCTGTATCCCCTCTGCCTACTTCCTGTCAGCCATGAGGTAAGTTGCCCTTTTCTCTGATTCCTGTCTATTGTGAAGAAGTTCCCTAGTCACCTACTCCCACTGGTGACCATGATGTTTTGCCCATGTTCACGGAGCCAAGCAACCACGGAATGAACTCTCTGATCCTTTCTCTCAAAACAATGCCAGTTGTTTGGTCAGGAATTTAGTTGGCAATGATGTAGAAATAACTGACACCAGCCCCTTCTAAGCCATGCTGTGCCTTTGCCCTACCTGGCAGTTCTGGCCTCACCCACAAAGCCTCTTTCCAAGAAAAGCTTGGTGGAGTTGGACGAGGTTGGTGCTTGTAGTTAGGTGGTCATGGGTTCAAATCCTCACTCTGAACATGCTACGTGAGGCTCATTCCTACCTGAGACTGCCAAGGGAGAGCGATGTGGTGAGGGGTGAGAATGTGCTGACTTGGCAGCTGATCGCTCTTCCTTCACCATCACGAGGCTGCTTCCCAAGAAAAGGTGATGTGCGTGAGTGTGTGTGAGTGTGTGTGTGCAGACATGCTTCCCTGTGGAGGCCAGAGGTCAAAATCTGCTATCTCCCCCAATCGCTCAGTACGCTCTGCCTTGTTTTTCAGGGTTCATGTTTGTTTTGTTGGATTTTTTTAAATTTGCACTTATTTAATATTTACTTAGTGTGTGTATGTGTGTGGGGGGGGGAGGGAGGGAGAGAGGGAGAGGGAGAGGGAGAGGGAGAGGGAGAGGGAGAGGGGGAGAGAGAGAGAGAGAGAGAGAGAGAGAGAGAGAGAGAGAGAGAGAACAACTTTGTAGAGTTAGTTTTCTCATTTCACCATGTCCTTCCTGGGACTAGAACTCAGATCCTCGGGCTTAGTGGAGATCTGCCTGCCTCTGCCTCCAAAAGCCACTGAGTTATCTTGTCAGTCCATTCTTATTTGGGTTGTTCGTTTGAGGCAGGGTCCCACTTGGTAGCCCTGGCTAGCCTGGAACTTCTCCATAAACCAGGCTAGCTTTGAACTCACAAAGCTCTGCCTGCTTCTGCCTCCCAAACATTGAAATTGTAGGTATGCACCACCACACCCAGATTCTACCGTATTTATTTATTTAGATAGGGTCTCTTACTGAATTCGGCTAGATTGACTGTCCAGGGAGCCCTAGAATCCTCCTATCTCCACATCCCTGCCCATAGTACTGGGGTTACAGACCCAGGTTGCTGCATCTGCTTTTATGGATTCTGGGGATCGGAACTCGGGTCCTCAGACTTGCACATCCAGCATTTTACCTACCCATGGAGCCATCTCCCCAGCTCTGGGCCAGTATCTTCTCCATGGGGTTCTGGACACTCACCAGAGCATGTTGGAGCCAGCAGAGCCCAGGGGACCCAATGGTCCCTGAGGTCATTCAGGGCCTAGGTTGGGGTAGGGTTCTCGAGGTTCAGAAAAAAACCAGAGAATAGGGGGGCAGATGATGATGATGATGATGATGATGATGATGATGGCAATGAGTAAGTGGGAACACGTGGGAACTGACTTCATTGTTACTGTCTAACCATGCTGATGTTCATGGGGTTGGTGGAAGCTGTGTGACTAGGTTGGTAGAGTGTTAAGGACTGTATTGGCAGAATTTGGTGCTGGCGGTGGTGCTGGACTGGGTAGAGTATTATAAATAGTATTTAGTAGGGGTGATGAAGCTGATAGAGTGTTAGGGATAGCATAATGGAATTTGGTTGTGGCACTGGTGTTGGTAAAGAGCTGGTGGTGGTGTTGATGGAGTTTGGTGGCAGTATAGAGGTCAGTAGAGTGAGCTGGCGTTGGTAGAGTTTGGTAGTAATGCCTAGAGTGGTAGAGTGTTAAGGATGTTTCTGGTGGTGTTCGGTGTTGGTGCAGAGGTTGGTAGAGGGCTGGAGATGGTGTTGGTGGGGCTGGGGTGGCAGAGTGTTGTTGATGGTATTGGTGGAACTTATTGCCTCTGCTAAGGTTGGCAGGGTATTCAGGATAATAATGGTGGAGTTTGGGGTTGGTGCTAAGATTGGCAGTGTTGATTGTTGGTGGAGTCTGGTGAGGACAATGTTGGCAGAGTTGGTGGTGGTGGTGGTGGTGTTAGTGGCTTTAGCATTTGGTTATTGAAACAGGGGCTGTTTCTTTACCCAGGAGAACTACTCACGATCTTAGGGCTGGCGGAGTCAGTTCTCGATAATCGGCGACCAAGCGATTGGCCGATCACCAGAGGTGGTGGCAGGCTTTTGATACCTATTAATGGCACTGCAGCAGAAGGCAAGGTGTCACTTACTGGAGGGCCACACCTGAATCCTGTGGAACTGGTTTGCCCTGCTGATGGCATTCTCAGCTCGGAAGATGAAGCAGTAGTCCCCGGGGTTCTGGAAGACGTGGGTCACATTCAAAGATGTGCCGGTCACCAACACAGGGTGGCACTCTCTGTCCTCCACTGGGAGACATTCCGGCTTGAGGCCCCAGCACACCTGCAGAGGGGGGCTACAGAGGAGCGGGTACACATTTTCAGAAGTGGCTTGTGACCAAGCCCAGCGAAGGTGACAGGGCAGAAACCTCAGAGTCCTTTCCATACAGATACCAGGCTGCCCTGGTCCATGTGATGGTTCATCTTTAATAGGACTTAGAATCACCATGGAAACAAACCTCTGGGCATATCTGCGACGGGGTTTCTAGGTTAGGTTAATGAAGGTGGGAAGTCCCACTCTGAATGTGGGTGGCACCATTCGATGGGTTACGGTCCTAGATTTAATAAAAAGGGAAAAGCGGGTTGAGTACTGGCATCCATCACGCTCTGCTTCCAGACTGTGGATGTTATGTGGCCAGTTAGCTAAAGGTCCCTCTGCTCTGCCTCCCCACTATGAACTGTGAGCTGAAATAAACCCTTCCTCCCTTCGGTTGTTTTCATCTGGCATTGTGCAGCAAGGAAACGGTTAACTAATACATCTCAACATCAAACACTCCAGATACAGGAAATCAAAAATATGAAAGAGCTATGCCCAGAGTTCTTCCCCATTTCATAGCCACAGGGCAGAACAGTAGCGTGCTCGCACGAAACCCAAGCTCTTCAAGGGAAAGAGCAGGATCTTTCGCGTCACTGGAAGTGTGGAGAGGCCACAGAACACACACACAGCACTCTGGGGGTTCACTCACCTCCCGAGGAAGTTCAGGCTCATTGTCAGCTTTTGGAATGTCTGCAAGAGGGTGGGCGCCGAAATCTGGATGCCTTGAAGGGCCTCTGTAAGAAAGGAGGAAGCCGTTAGACCCAGTGGCTGAGGATCAATACAAGTTGCACAGCCCTATGGTTGCATGGCCACCTCCAGCCACTCTCTTACCCACGGTCACTAAGCCATTGACTATGCCAGATGAAAAGCGCCAGCCATGACCAGAGGCAAGGAAATCCTCTCAAGGGCTGGAGAGACAGCTCTTTGGATGTCCTAGTTAGTTAACTGTCAACTTGACACAGCCTAGAGTCACCTGCTGTACTTCCCTGACACGAGTTCCTTGGTTGGAGGGAATGTTGTGTGGAATAGCAAGTAGGCCTGCCTTCAGGTTCCTGCCTTGAGTTCCTTCCTTGACTTCTTTCACTGATGGACTGCAGCCTGGAGTGTAAGCCAGATCAACTTTTTCTTCCCCTGAGTTGTTTTTAGTCAGAATGGGCTTTTTAGAGTTGTTTCTTTCGTTTTTGTTTGTTTGTTTGTTTGTTTTTGAGACAGGCTTCTCTGTGCAGCCCTTGTTGTCCAGGAATTTGCTCTGCAGAGCAGACCGGTCTCAAACTCAAGAGATCTGCCTGCCTCTGCCCCGAGTGCTGAGAGTAAAGGCATGCACCTCCACCGCCTCGCTTGTCAGAGTGTTTTATTACAGCAAGGGACCAAACCGGAACTGCCAATAAAGTGTAGAGCTGCATTTCCCCCCAGCACCTAAAAAACTGCTGGGCACGGTGACATCTGCTTGGAATCCCAGTGCTGCTGGGGCAGAGGAGATGTGTGCATCCCTGAGAGTCACTGGCCACCCAGACTAACCTACTAGGTGAGCTCCAGGCCAGTGACAGATGCTTGTATCAAGAGAAGGGTGTTGAGTCAGGAGTGGTGGCACACTCCTTTTATCCTAGCACATGGAGGCAGCTGCAGGCCAATCTCTGTGAGTTCCAGGCTAGCCAGGACTACACTGTCAAAAATGATTAATTTTAAAAAGGTGGATTGGCATCTGAAAACTCAAGGTTTTCCTCTGATCTCCATGTGCAAATGCATGTATGTGTATACTCACCTACACACGCACGTGCACACACACACACACACACACACACGTTACACATGAACTTGGGTGGACATGCACATCATTCACGCACCCTCACACCCACCTATGCACACATACGAAGAAATCTCTGAAAACTGACCAACACCAGGTAGCTAGACTGAGGCTTCCCACCCTCCCAAGCCAGCTTTGATCTGAAACTGACTAGAGAACAAGGACCATCAAGGACCAGCTCCCTAGTGGTAGGTGTCTGGTCAAGCTCAGATTTGGGGGCAGGATAGCCTGAACTCAAATGCCAGCTCTGCTAAGGACTGACTGTGTGACTCTGTCTGCGGCCTTGGGTGGACTCTCCCGAGCAGACATGAACAGTGAAGATGGCTCCAAGAATATCCATGTAGTGCAACCCCATGCTAGCCCAGAGTCACATGGATCTGGAAGGATCGTTGTCTGGGGGCTCCTCAGCTACAGCCAACCTAGAGGGAGACCTACCCCGAAGCCTTAAGGAAGCCGAGAAGTCTCCGCTCTTCTGCACGATGCCCTTCGTGGCATCCGGCTTTGTTTGCTCCCATTCTGCCACCACCCTGACCTTCACTGTGAAGGTTCCGGCATTCGAATAGTTGTAATAGGCCACAGGGTTGTCGGTTATCAGCAAGGTCCTACAAGAAGACGAGGAGAAGGGATATGAACGCAACCATTTCCCCTTCCAGGAATTCGGAAGCGCATCCAACAAAGCATCATGGAAGCACCTGTAGCTTCAGCGTTTGAGAGGCTGAGGCAGGATCTTAAGTTCAAAGCCAGCCTGGGCCACACAGACAAGCTTTGTCTCCAACGTGGAAACAAGCAAAAACCAAAACCCGTAGCTTTTAAATTTAAAGTTGTTGGTTCTAGCTTTCTATGTTTGTGCTTGTTTGTTTTTGACTTTTGAGGTAGAGGCTTATGAGCCCGGGCTAGCCTTAGACTTGCTCTGTAGCCCAGGCTGACCTTCATGTTCTGATACTCCTACCCACACCCCCCAAGTGATGGAATTAAAGGCCTGTGCCCCCATGCCAGGATCTCATCCTTTCTTAGGGTGTGGCAGATTTCTCAGTGGTTAAGACCACACTCTTGCAAAGGACCTGAGTGCAGTTGGTTCCCAGCATCTATGCTGGGCAGTTCACAACCGTCTTTAACTCGAACCCTGGGGGACCTGTCACTCTCCTGTGGCCCCCATGGGCACCCGACACTCATCTTCACTTATCCATACTCAGACATGAACACACACGCATTCGTGTGACTACGAAAAATAAAAACAAATCTAGAAAAGAAACCAAGAACAATTCAACCAATCGAGATTTCTTTTGGGGTTAAGCCCTTTAAACCCCTCAGGATCCAGAAAGATTCGCTACAATGGGCAAAAACTGGCTAGGGAAAGGGATCTGAGGGGCAGACCGAACTGACTGACTCAAGCCTGTTACTCAGGCTTGTTTCTTTATTCCTTGGTCGATAAGAAAAAAGGGAAAGGCGAGGAGAAAAGAAGGGCTGTTCTCCACAAAGCTTTTGGTTTATGTAGGCATGCAGACAAGTTAGCAGGCCCGTAGGCGGTAACAATAGTATCAAACAGACATTTCACAGAATCACAAAAACCCGGTGGATCTGACGAGGAGGCGCCTTACGGCTCCGAGGGGGCGTGGCTGTGAAGCTCCCCGGTGACTGGGAACACAGCGTTGGTAGCCATAGCAACCTGTGGGCTTGATTTGCATTAGCGTCTAGCTGGTTGAGTTAAAAGGAATCTCTTTGGGGGACTTTGCTTTTGACTCCAGCAAGATGCTCAGGTGAGAATTTTTCTCTCTGAAGCTAGTTTTAGCGACTCAGCCTTCTTCCTGTATAGACAGTACAAAAGACTATGATCTTATGCTAGCTGAAGCCAAGGTGAAGGGTGATGCACAATATTAGTAATTTGTTTAGAGCAGGGGCCAGCAGATTCCTCCTTCCCGAGTCTGCTGCTAGCCCCACCTCCTGTCTGGGGCTCCTTATCAGTGAGTACTGTCAATAAAGTTGTGGGGGCCTAGTTTTATGTAGATTTTTGGCTGTGAGAACAAAGGTTTGACTGAGTGGATGCTTTCACACCAATGCTTCAAGGTGTGGGGAAGGTATCGGGTTGCCCTACAGGAAAAGTCAGGTTTACACTGCCGGGATATCATAGAAAGGAGAAATGCCATGATTCCACAAGGTTTCTACTGAATTGACAGTGAGGTGTTCCTGCAACTCTGCAAAACCGGTTCTTTACAATATTATATATATATTGAATTTGTCTAGTGATTTGTCAGCTGCACTTTTACTGTATAATACTTGTAGGCTCACATCTGAGGTTAATAAGATGGCTCGGTGGGTAAAGTACTTGCTATCAAGCCTAATGACCCGAGTTTGATTGATCCCCAGAACTCGTGTGGTGGAAAGAGAAAACTAACTCCCACAGGCTGTCCTCTGAATTCACACACAGGGAGAGACAGAGAGAGGAAAGATTTCTGTGTAGTTCTGGCTGTCCTAGAACTCTCTGTATAGACCAGGCTGGCCTTGCACTTACAGAAATCCACCTGCCTCCGCCCCTGCCTCTGCCTCCTGAGTGCTGGGTCTAAAGTGTGCACCACCACCTGGCAGGTTTTTTGTTGTTGTTGTTTTGTTTTTTTTTTTTAACAGAGTAAATAGCTGGTCATGGTGGCCCACACCCACACCTTCAATCCTGGAGGGGCAGAAGCAGGTATATCTCTGTGCATTTGAGAACATCCTGATCTGTATAATGAGCTCCAGGGCAGTCAAGGTTCTGTAGTGAGACCTTGGAGAGAGAGAGGGAGAGAGGTGGGAAGGGGGGGGGGGGGGAGACAGACAGACAGAGAGAGAGAGAGAGAGAGAGAGAGAGAGAGAGAGAGAGAGAGAGTAATGCATACCCATCTCCGAAGTCCCATCGGTAGAAGAAGGAAGCCGACTTGAAGAAGTCGCTCGGGTCATGGAGGAGGAAGGAGAATCTGAGGGTTTTCTTGGTGATGTAGGAGTTCGGCCAAGACACAGAGGAATTTTGGGTAACGACTAGGTTTCCCACAAGTGACTCTGAGAAAGACAAAAGGAGAGTGAGTCTCAGAGGTAGGGAGAGCCTGAGCGTGACTTCGGGCAGGAACAAAGCAACCACTCCCTGGTTCATCGTCCTCCGACCTTCAGAACTACGGGCAGTGTGGGGGACCCCATAGATCCCTCAACGCAGAGACATCCCAGTCACCCTCTGCTGGCAGCGACTCACAGCACATGCCAAACGCTCAACCTGTGTCCCTGCCCCCACCTCCCTTTCACAATGACACTTCTCTTTCTGGCAAAAAGGCCACCCACCACGAAGAAAGGCATGGGCAGAAGGAGAACATGATGCCAACACTTGTAATTCCAGAACCTGGAAGGCTGGGACAGGAGGATCAAGAGTTCAAAGCCATCCTTGGCTACGCTATGAGTTGGAGGTCATCCTGGACTACATGAGACCCCGTCTCAAAACAAACCAATTTGCATCAGAACTGAACACATATAGGCTATTTTTGCTGTTGTTAATATTGTCTAAGAAATACAGCGTAACAACTACTCCTATGGGGTTTATATTGCATCATACCCTGTGAGGCACAGGGAGGGGATTTAAAGGATATGGGAGGGGCTGGGAATGTGGCTCAGAAAATGGTCAATTGCCTAACACGCAGGAGGCTCTGAGTTCCATCCCCAACACTAAGAACATAGTGGAGGACTAGAGCTGGCGCTTGATCACAAGGACCAGAGTTCAGATCCCAGCATCCACAGGGATGGCTCACAGGACATCTGTGGCTGGAGCTCTGGGCTATCTGCTGCCCTCTTCTGGCCTTTCTGACAACTGCACGCATTCACGTTAGCAGCATTTATGGGCTTAGTTACATAAATTCTGAGCTTGCATTACTTCCTATATAATTTGTCAAGCATGGGCATTTTCACTCAGGACATCACAGCTCACCTGAAAGGTTATGATTAATAATTGCATAAATTGGGACTATTGAGATGACAACCATCTCAATAGGTAGAGGCACCTACCATTGAGTCTGACGGTCTGAGTTCAATCCCCAGGTCCCACAGAGAAGAAATAGAAAATCAACTCCTGTCTGTTGTCCTCTCACCTCCACATGGACACCATGGCACAGGTACCCACATACATGTACACCCTCACTAAATAAATAAATGTAGTAAAAAAAAACACTTTAAAATACTTATATACATTAGCTGCGTGTCATAGCATATGCCTATAACCCCAGCACTGAGGAGGCTGAGGCAGGAGGATCTTCTTGACTTCAGCCTGGGCTCTCTAACAAGACTCCTTCCCTTCCACAACTCCTGAAAAAGGCACACAAATTGCTTCAGGGTCTTTAATCAGTCCCCTAAGGGTTGTGTATCTCTCGTGTTTATATCCCGTTTTCCCTATTATCACCATCTTGCGCATCAAGCATCACCCAGATGAAGGCTGATTTCTTGAAGGTAAATTCATTTAGACTGTGAGCCCCAGGTGGGTGCTGGGATCTGGACTCTGGACCTCTGCCGGAGCAGCAAGTCCTCCAAACTGCCAAATCGTTTAGTGTGTGTGCCTGGTGCTTTAGGAGGCCAGAGAAGGTTATGGATCGCCTTGGGCAAGAGTTACAGGCAGTTGTGAGCTGCCATGGCAGGGCTGGAAATGGAACCACAGTAGTCTTCAAGAGCAACAAATGCCCTTAACCGCTGAGACAACTGTCCAGTTCTCTCTTTTAAAAAATAAAATGATCTAATTACATTTATCTAATTTATTTATCTATTTATTCATTGTGTATGCGCATGTGTGTGTGTGTGCCTGTGTGTGCAATCACGCCATGATATGAATGTCAAGGTCAGAGGGTAACTTGCAAGAGTGGGTTCTCTCCTTCTACCATGGAAGTCCTGGGGATTGAACTCAGGTCCTTTGGCTTTGCAGCAAGCACCTTTACCTGCTGAACCATCTCGCTGACCCTATTTTCTGACTCTTTTTTTTACTTAATTAACAACCAAGAAACAATCCATGTTTATAATTTGCCTTTGTTTGATTACTGTCAATTATCAAGGCTGGATTTTTTTTTTCTGCACCAAGAGCTTGAGAGCAGCAGAGATGGCTCAGTTGGTGAAGTGTTTGCTTTGAAAGAATGAGAACCTGAATTTGATCCCGCAAACTGACATTTTTCAAAAGAGCTGGGCATGGTGGTGGATTGCATTTAAAATCCTTCTGCAGGATATTTGTTTAACTATGTAAGGATGTGTTGCTGTTTTACCTTGCCTGCCTATGGCACCTGACTGGTCTACTAAAAAGCCAACCAGCCAATAGTGAGGGAGAAGGGCTAGGCGGTACTTCCAGGCAGGGAGAGTAAGGAGAAGGAGGAATTTAGGTTTGGGGAAGAAAGAAAAGGAGATGACAGGAAACCGCCAGGGAGACGCCAGGGGCCAGACAGACAGGGAGGAAGCAGGAAAGTAGGACATACAGAATGAAAGAAAGGTAAAAAGCCCCAAGGCAAAACACAGATGAATAGAAACAGGTTAAAGTTAAACGAACTATGGAACAAGCCTAAGCTAATTACATTCATAATTAGTAACAAGTGTCTTTATTTGGGAGCTGGTTGTCGGCCCAAAGAAAATGCCAACTACATAATCCCAGTGCTGGGGCTTAATGACCGGCCAGCCTGTCTAACTGGTGAGCTCACCAATGAGAGACCCTGTCTCAATCTAAAAGGGTGGATGCAGCCTGAAGAACAATGCCAGAGGTGTTCTCTCTCTCTCTCTCTCTCTCTCTCTCTCTCTCTCTCTCTCATATGCACGCACGCATGCACGCACAAGAACATAGAACATATACATGCAAACACACATGCATAAGACTTGAAAGCAGGCCTGGTGGTGTATTGCAGTGGTAAGCTCTTGCACAGCATGTTCGAGGCCCCGGGTTGCCCAACATGAGAGAGTTTTGAAAGCAACTAAGTAACCAAGAAAGGCCCTCAGAGAGCCTCACCTTTGATGGGGAGGACCAGAGCACTCCTGGCTAAGGGCTTGCACATCCAACAGTCGACAGCAGTGACCCAGACAGTGATTGGAAAGTCCCCAGGCCCGTTGCCCACCACGTGGATAGTTGAGGTTAGATTCTTCTCGGTCTTGGCAGTGAGGATTAGTGGCGCGTGGATCCAGTGGAAACGGTAGAGGTGGGCGTCTGCAGGCAGGGACAGGTTGCCATTGTCCTTGACCACCAGGCTGGCTGAGATGGTCACTTCTGTGCCAATGGTAGCGGGACCATCAGTAGTAAGACTAAGATTATAGAGACCTAGGAGACACATGCAGGCCAGGTTTCAGGAAGACAGTGAGGAATCCTTCAGCAACCTTTCCAGTCATCAATGACAACAGTGGGGCCAGCAAGATGTCATCACATCAAATCTGATGACATGAGTTTGATTCCCCGGTCAAAGAAGAAAGCCAACTCCCCCAAGACTTCCTCTGCCCCCTTCAAATAAATGTAGCATCACAGAGTGTCTCTATTTATTTACAGGGGATCCTTAACAAGACCCTGTCTTGATGTCCAGACCCACAATATCCAATGTTTTCATCCTTGTTCATTCGTTAGCCCACTCATTCACACATACGGTTCATGGTGAACTTCAAATCAGACACCATAAGAGATTAACAACAGTAATAATAAAATGGAACCAGCCGGGCGGTGGTGGTGGCGCTCGCCTTTAATCCCAGTATTTGGGAGGCAGAGGCAGGCGGATCTCAGTGAGTTCAAGCCCAGCCTGATCTACACAGTGAGTTCCAGGACAGCCAGGACCATTACACAGAGAAACCCTGTCTTGAAAAACCAATCAACCAACCAACCAACCAACCAAACAAACAAACAAGTAAAATTGAACTAAGATTGGAGGTGTATGCCAGTAATCACAGCACCAGGGAGGCTGAGGCAAGAGGATTAAATGTTTGAGTCCACCCTGGGCTACATAATGATCGTGTTCAAGGCTGGTTTGGGCTAGATAGTGAGACTCCAGCTAAAGAAACAGGACAAAGCTGGGCTGTAGTGATTCATGCCTTTATTCCCAGCATTCAGGAGGCAGAGGCAGGCCTACACATTCCAGACTGGTGTTGAACTTGTGGCAATCCTCCTTCCTCCCTGTCTAGAATGAGCTGATACAAGCTCATGCCACCACACCCAGCTGGGCTCCACTCATTTCACGAAGACCCACGTTCCCAACCTAAGTCCCTGAGTGGGGCTCATGCCTCCTTAGGCATTTATACAGCAAGCGGTGTGTATTCCCTTTGTATTCTGTCTGCCCTGCAACCAAATGTAACTAAGTGTAAATTAGCCTAATGTTACTGCTTGCATCTACTTAAATCACGCTTTATGTTTCTCAGGCACTGCACCACCATCACCACCACCATCATCACCACCACCACCACCCTTCCACCCTCCCATTTCCACCACTCCTCCCACTCCCCGTGTTTAACAACAGTGTTGTGGCTAGTGGTCAGTCTTCCGCAGGCACACAGAATACTTCTGCTTGCCCAGAACTCTATCTATTTCCCATCGGTGGTCCCTCTGAACGTTTGCTCTCTCTTCACTTCTTGTCAGGGTAAAAAGAGCCCGCTGGGGTCAGCTGGGGGCTGGGTATATAGCTAAGTGGGTGGAGTGCTTGCCAGGAGTGAAGGGAGCTCTGGGTTCCAGTCCATGAATGATGGTGACAAACACCAATAGTCCTGGCACTCTGGAGGTAGAAACAGGAGGTCCACAAGTTCAAGGCCATCCTCAGCTACATGGTGAATTTGAAACCAACCTGTGCTATAGAAGTGTTTGTTTAAAATAAAACAGAACAAAAAGCCAGCTGTCCCAAACACCAGCCACGGGTCTCTGATTTTCTCTTTCCTGGCACACCTCCTCCTTTACGTCACCATCCTATCCCTTTTCCAGGGACCCCCCTCCCCAAGTGCAGTCATCTGGATCTCTGCTCCTGGCCCTGATCTACGCCCCACCCCTTCTTGCCCCAGCAAGCTTCTAACATTTGATCTAATGTAGTCACAAACCTTCCTCTGGGGGCTAGATTCACAGCTGGGAAACTTCCCCCTGGCAGCCAGCCTCTTTAACTCTTGCGGTTCCAGAAGGCACACAGTGGCACACGCCTTTAAACCTAGCACTCAGAAGGCTGAGGCAAGTTTGAGTTTGAGGCCTGTGAGTTTGAAGCCAGCCTGGCCTACATAGTGACTTCCAGGCCAGGCAGGGCTACATAATGAGTCCCTGTCTAAAAAAATAAAAAAATTCCCAGTACCCAGGATGCTGGATCAGTGGGGAACAGCACTTGCTGCCAAGTCCTGATGACCTGCGTTTGATCCCGGGATATGCAAACATTCTGCTGAAAATAATAATAATAAAAAAATCTAAAAGTAAAAAGAGTGCCCGTTCTACCTTCGGTCCTACAGTACGTCTGTAGGAAGTTTTCTCATGCCCTGACCCCGCAATGCTCTCCTGACAGACTGGGCCCATTACTATTGCAACCACACTGAACGGAGACTTCTCCTCTCCCAGTGTGCTCTGAATTCCTAGAGGACAAGAGTCTCCCGCATCTTTATTATGCAAACAAAATGTTTACCGTGTAGTAAGGAGCCAGGGACATGGCTCTGTGGGGACGAGGACCTGGGTTCAATCCCCCAGACCCATGTAAGCAGCAGCCAGGCATGATGAGGTATACCTGTCCCTGGACTGGAGGAGGCAGGGACAGGAGATCTTTGGGACTTGCTGGCCAGTCATTCTAATGGAATCAGTGAACTCCAGATTCTACTGTGTTTAAATTTTATTAAAACTATGATTTGGGCCTCTAGGTCACATTAGCAAAAACCCAAATGTCTATATCACAGCCATGTGTTATTAGTGGTCAGCATGAGGCTGAGCCATACATAGGCGGACAGCATCTGAGGAAGACACCCCAGGTCTCCCTGTCACCTCCAAATACAGGGGCACATACATGAATGCATGTGCACCATCGTGCATACCCATGCATGCCCACAAGCACACATACACACATGCACACACATGCCCCCTCCACATGGCCACAAGTGTGCATGCACGCACTCACACACCCACAAGTGTGCACACAATACACACATGCACACATACATGCACGCACACACACGTGCCCCACAAGTGCACACACCCACAAGCGTGCACACACATACCTACGTGCATACACACATACTCATCTACACACATATGCATGCACACACACATACACAAACCATATGGTAAGGGTTCGGTGGGACTTCTGAGTCACATGATTACCTGGAAAGGAAGATGTGGCACACAGTCCAGGCCACCTGACACTGTTGCAGAAGACCATTCACCTGGGGACTACTGTCTGCACCCTTTCTGTGTACCCCACCCCCACAGGTGCCGGCGTTACCTAGCATGGACATGTTCCTCTTCAGGATGAGTCCACAGGATACCTGCTGGAGTCTTCAGCAAAACCAGGAGAACGTTCTGTGTGCAAATGTGCCCGTTTATCTCACGAGGACTTTGGCTTCAGTCTTTTCTATTGCTCTGCCCCCTGGTTCCTATTATGAATCCCTTTTCTTTCAATCCATGTGTTGAGTTATAAAGCTGTTTAAGCCAAAATGCTAAAGGCATAGGCCACTACTGCTATCCAAGATACCATGGGTTTGAAGGTTAATATGGTCACCGTGGTGGGGTTTAGTTTAGTTTAGAGACAGGATCTCTCTGTGTAGACCAGGCTGGCCTCGAACTCACAGAGATCCATCTGACTGTATATGCAATATGACCAGCTGCCATGGCCCCTGCTGCCATAAATTCCCTGACACGATGAACTCTATTTTTGAACACTTATTTATCATTTTTGGGAAGGGATGCATGTGTGTGTGTGTATACATGCGTGTGTGTGTGTGTGCTCTTGAACATACATGTGCATGTATGTATCACAACGGGCATGTAGCAGGGGCGTCAGTTTTCTCCATCTAACATATGGGTTCCAGGAACCAAATTCAGATCTTCGCCTTTGGCAGCAAGTGCCTTTACCCTCTGAGACATCTCTATAGCCCCAATTCCTATTTTGTCGTAGCATTCAGGCAAGCACGCAACACAAAAAGAAAGGGCTACTGTTGCTATCCCCCGGGGTTTTTTGCCCTCCCTCTAGTTGGCAGGCAGCACATCTCTTTCCTCAAGGGCTCTTACCTGTCGCCCCTCCCCCTCCACCCAGCCCCTTCTTCCTCCCACTCAAGTGGAGGAGGAACAAGGACCAGAGCGAGGCTCTAAGGTGGCGGGGACACTAAGCTGCATGTTAATTGCCATCCTGCATCTGCAGTGAGACTGGGCTGACGCAGATCGGTTGCCATGGAAATGGAATCAGGGGGCAGCTGGCTGGAGCTGGGAAGAAGGAGGACCCACTGACGATACTGTTGCAAATGGCTGCCTAGCTCCTAGGAATTCCACCAACCCTGCCTGGAAGAGACCACAATGGTCTAAAAAAAAAAAACCCAAAAAACAAACAAAACAAAAACCCCCCAAAACCCAAAAACAAACAAACAAACAAACAAAAAAAACCCCCAGAAAACCAGAAGCTGGACTAAAGTGATGGCTCAGAGGTTAAGAGACATTGTTGTTCCCATAGGACCTAAATTCAGTTCTCAGCCTCTACTATGGACAGCCCACATCCAGATCCTGGGAGTCTAATGTCCTCATCTCGTCTCTACAGGCATTCAAATGCGTGTGCACATACACTCACAATGATAAATGTGCATGCACATAAATAAAAATAAATTTAAAAATTAAAAAGAAATTAGAAACAGAAGCTGCACCAGGCATGGTGGTGTACTACGTCTTTACTGCACCTGAGAGGCAGAGGTATGCCGATCTCTGTGAGTTCAAGGCTAGCTTGGTCCACATAAATGAATTCCAGGCCAGGTGGGGCTACATAATGAGGCCCCGTCTTAAAACAGAACAAAACACCACCAACAATAAAAACGTCCCAAACAACAACAAACTGGAAGCTGGGACTGGGAATAGAGCTCAGTTAATAGCGTGACTACCTAATGAGGTCCCGGGATCTATCCCCAGTACCTCATCAGGCTGAGTGTGGGGGCACACGTTTATAACCTCCAAAACTCTGGAGGCGGAAGCAGGAGGATTAGAAGTTCAAGGTCATCTTCAGACCAGGTCACATGAGAGCCTGGACCCCTCTGGGTCAAGGTGACCTCCTTCTTCCTCTGGGCTTTGGGAAGTGTCCAGGGTGTCCATGCTAAGATGGGCAGTGAAGAACGTTGCCAAGTGTGGCTGAAGGAACCAGAGCCAGAGCATCCCCTGTGATTCTGCTCATCCAAATTCATCTTTCACGTTTGGGAGCCCAGATGAATAAGGAGCATAGGCAGCCACCAAGGCAAGGGCTCGGAGGCACCCCAAAATGTGCTCATGTGACATAGAGCTAAGTGTGCCAAAACAGAAAGAAGGGGCAATTGTCTCAAAAGCATGGCCCCAGTTTTCCTACCAGGTTTCCAGGTTTTACTGTTTCCCCATGATGTTCTCCCTGGAACATTCTAGAAATGGCTACTGTGGCCTTTTCACACAGCACATGTAGGCAGTGAAAAAAAATTGTCAAGCACGTCTGTGATGGTCTACATAACACAAAAATCCACCTGTTTCTGCATCCCAAGTGTGTGCATGTGTATGTGTGTGTGTGCGTGAGTGTGTGTGGGTGTGTGGATGACTGACTAGAGTGGCAACTCATGCTTCTAATCCCAGCACTGGGTAAGGGGAAGCAGAAGGGTGCAAGTTAGAAAACAGCCTGGGCAGTTCCTGAAGACCTCATGTCAAAATAGATATTGCCTGATATGATGACACACGCCTTAATCCCAGTACCAGGAGCCTGAAGGAGGACCTCTGAATTCGAGGCCAGGCTGGCTACAGAGTGAGTTCCAGGACAGCCAGGGTTATACAGAGAAATACTGCCTTGAGATAGATAGATGATAGATAGATAGATAGATAGATAGATAGATAGATAGATAGATAGATAGATAGATGATAGATAGATAGATAGATAGATAGGTGGAGAGAGAGGGATGGATGAGTGGGAGGGTTGGTGAGTGGGTGGAGGGAGAGAGGGATGAATGGGTGTGTGGATGAATGAATGGATAGACAGACAGACATATTTTATTGTGTATTTCTTATAATTTAAATCACATAACTTCTAGACATATAAGCCAGTGGATCAGGGTGTCCATTTCTAGATGACTTCTATGTTGAATTTCCAGGAGAGGGAGAGAGTGCAGATAATTTTATATATGCAAAACTCCCACAAAATCCTCTGATGCATGCCAAAAGCGCAGGTTGTTTTTTATTTTTAATTTACTTCGTGGCTCTGCCGTTCTCTCAGATCTGCACCAGCTCCCCTCTCCCCGCTCCCCCACCTCTTTTAATGGGCGGATGTGCGGTGAAGAATGATGCCTTTTTTTTTTTTTTTTTTTCAGCTGCTCACAACCCACCGGTCTCTGACAATTCTCGAATCTGGGTCGTTTGTTACTCCTAAAATGGGGTAGGAAGGTTGATGGTGGTCTTTTCATCACGGAGAGATGGGTCCTGGTGAGCCTGGGGAAGAATCTGTCGGCTCAAGGTCCCATTTTTTAAAAAATCATTCCCAGGGAGGAAATGGCAGACTGGCCTCCTCGGCTGTAGACTAGTACCTGCGCCGCCCCTAAGCCAACGCAATCACGGTGGAAATCTCTAGAAAAAGGTGACATCTTAAAGCAAAAGCGCCACCCCGTGCAGGCAATGGGGGGCGGTTCTCCCTGGGGGAGTCTGAGGCGCGATGACCTCTCTCCCAGCCCACCCGGGGTTCCCAGCATGCATCCATGCTCCCTGTCCCTCCCCCCCAGTGAGTACCAGTCCCAAGCATCGGGATGGATGTGTTTCCCAGGGCAGAGTGCTGGAGGCAGGCATCGAGGGAGAGAGCAGGGAGACACCCCTAGTGCTGGGCGACTTCTGGGCAAAGGGGTGTCCAGCAGGGGTACGACGCCCCGAGTCATCTCGGTAGCTCAAGTTCCAGATAGCACTGGACAGCTCCAGGCAGGCTCTGGCTTACCTGCAGCCACCCTCGCAGGGCCTAAAGGCAGGAGGCAGGCGAGCCAGAAGACGAGGCGGAGGTCGGACCAGACATCGGCGGCCTTGGCCATGGCGCAGCGTGAATGCCGAGGGGCTCCGGGCGGATGCGCAAGGAGCAGGGCTGGAGCTCTGCAGTGGCGGCTCCGTACGGCTGTGCGGCTGTGCGTGGAGACGCAGCGCTCGACTATCCCCGCCTGCAGCCACCTCCGCCCACATAGCCCTCCCCGGAGCCCCAGAGTCCCTCCCCTCAAGGGATCACAGACGCCAGCCTTACTTCACCAGGTGCGCATGCTCTCTTCCCGCATCGTGCTTCTGTCGGATCCAGAGCCATCTTTTCAGCCCTGAGACAGGGTCTCTTTACTGAACCTTTAGCTCATCAAATTAGTTAGACTGACTATCAAGGAGCCCCTGGAGTCTGCCTACCTTCATTCCTCCCAGCACTGGGGTTGCAGATGCTCACCACGCCTGACTTTTACATGCATGCTGGTGATCCGAGCTCAGATCCTCATGCTTGTGCAACAAACAACTCACCAAGCCCCCTCCCTAACCCTTAATCTCTCTTACTGTGCTTCACTGATTTGTGTCCATTTTGTGCTTACAGAATGACTCCACTCAAACTAGCTACAATTCCTTGGGGATAGCCCTACTGATGAACGCACACTCTTGCCTCCTGGTGGTGGTGCACACCTTAATCCCAGCACTCGGGAGGCAGAGGCAGGCGGATCTCCGTGAGTTGGAGACCAGCCTGGTCTATAGAGCAAGTTCCAGGACTGCTACTGGAAAACCTTGTCTCGAAAAAGAATCCAATGTACACACTTAACTGTTGTTGACTAGTTTTGCTTTGTTTTTTCTTTTTCTTTTCTTTCTTTCCCCCCCCCCCTTTTTTTTAAGACAGGTTTTATTGTGTAGCTCTGACTATCCTGGAACTAGCTCTGTAGACCAGGCTGGCCTCCAACTAACAGAGATCGGCCTGCCTCTGCCTCCTGAGTGCTGGGATTAAGGGCGTGTGCCACCACTGCCCAGCTTGCTTTTGCTTTTTGAGACAGGTTTTCTGCTGGACATCTCAGGCTGGCCTGGAACTCATTTTGTAGCCATTGTGGCATTGTCTTCTTGGGAGGACAGCTATGCCCCTACTCCTCCTGAGATCCAGCCAAAGTTTCCCCTTGCATAGATGGAGTTCCCCTGACCCTGTTAGGCTTCCATAGTCTGTGCACTGTAGTACTTCCCAGGGCCACAAGCTCACAGACAAGGCAGAATTGCATACCATTGGCTAAAAGGTACAGGAGGCAGTGGTTGAGAGAACAAATGAGGGGCCAACGACCTTCCCCCATACTTCTCCTTCTATGAGAGAAGCTCAGCAGTCAATAGGCCCAATCTTGAGGGTCTCTGGCAAGTAGTTGCAGCTTCTCAGAAGAAGCTAGTGACTGTCATGCTCAGAGAACCAGGGACCAAGGATAGGTACGGCTAATAGAATTTCATTCATTTCAGCAGTGTTCTGTTTGGGCTAATATTTCTGGGTAGTAGAAAGTACATCTTTATTATCTATCTAATTCTATGTGTGTATGTACATGTGTGTGTGTGTGCAGTCAAACGCAAGCTAGTGTATGTGTGGAGGTCAGAAGATGACTTGCAGGAGTTGGATCACTCCTTCTATCACCTGGGTCCAGGGGATGGAACTCAGGTCATTAGGCTGGGCGATAAGCATCTTTGTCTGCCTAGTCATCTCATTGTCCCCCACTGACTTTTGTTAATGGTAGCCTTTTGAAAGCAGATTACTCTGTCTGTTGGTATTATCAAGGTTGTACAACTGAGTATCTGTTGGTCACAGATGGCAGAAACCCCAGGGTTCATATTCCTACTAAGGCAAGATAATGAAGCAGGGAAAATCTTGGTGAGGTGAGGAGGGGAAAGACACTATTTTGTCTTGGAACCTGGTTAAAATATCTTACCAGGAGAGAAGCAAGAATTTCTGAATGCTAATATGTATGTATGTATATATCACGTGTGTTCATACAGACACATACATCCATTAACTTAAAAATTGAGATTTTTTTTTGTTTTTTTTGAAACTGGGTTTCTCTGTGTAGCTTTGGAGCCTGTCCTGGAACTCGCTCTGTAGACCAGGCTGGTCTTGAACTCACAGAGACCCACCTACCTCTGCCTCCCTAGTGCTGGGATTAAAGGTGTGGGCCACCACTGCCCTGTAAAAAATGAGATTTTTTTAAAAAAACTCCAGCATGGTTAACAACTGCTTAAGGTCTGTGATAGAGTGAGTATGTATGGCCCCCACAGACTCACGTGTTTGAATGTTTGGCCCATAGGGGTGGGACTTTTAGGAGGTGTGGCGCTACTGGAGGAAGTGTGTCACTGTGGAAGCTGGCTTTGAGGTCTCATATGCTCAAGCTATGCCTCGTGTGCCACACAGTCTCCTTCAGCTGCCTGAGAATCAAGATGTGGAACTCTCAGCATCTTCTCCAGCCCCATGTCTGCCTGTGCACCGCCATGCTTCCCGTCATGACGATAATGAACTAAACCTCTGAATCTGTAAGCCGGCACCAATTAAACATTTTCCTTTGTAAGAGTTTCCATGGTCACGGTGTCTCCTCACAGCAATAGAAACCCTAGCTAAGACAAGCTCCTTTCCCAGTCTAAATCTGCAGTATTCAAAGATTCTCACCAGAAGGTTCATTTTTTTAGGAAGAAGACATGTACTATAAACTGTCTGAACCTTTGCAGCTTCTTGCTTTAGTTTATCAGATTATAAGGCCATCCTAGGCGTGTGCCGATCCATCTACCATCTCACTTAACAAATAAACAAGAGATGAGGGGTGTTTCTTAGTAACTTTCAGAAAGAAAGATTTAATTTTAATTTTATTTATGTAGGTGTGAGTGTGTGTGTCTGAGTCTCTCTCTCTCTCTTTCTCTCTCTCTCTCTCTCTCTCTCTCTCTCTGTGTGTGTGTGTGTGTGTGTGTGTGTGTGTGTGTGTGTGTGTGTGTGAGGGCATTGGAGTCCCTGAAAGATAAGTTACAGACAGTTGTGAGCAGCCTGACATGGATGCTGGGAACCAAACTCAGGTTTTCTGGAAGAGAAGTAAGTGCTTTTCTCCCGAGTCATTTCTCCAGCTCCTATTAGCGATCTTTTGAGAGAAGAGCCATCAAAATGGTCGATCTGGTCAATCCTAAGGCAGTTAACTGCTTATCCTCCGCGGACGAGTTCACACCCAGATGGACATAACTGTCTTTCTCTGGCTCTCCCTTGGGAATCACATACCCACATGTAAATGTGGACTCTTTCCTTCTAAGCACCCCTCTTTCTCTTAACCCTTTGGATGAAGCCTCGGTTAAAATAACCTTTAACAAAACCTCCAACTCAGGACAGCAGATCAAAACAGCGGGTCCAGGTTCTCATGGCTGAGCCTGGTGAATTTGGTCTCTGTGACCCACAGGGCAGAAGGAGAGAAACCTGCTCCTACACGTCGTACCTGTAGTTGTGTCTTGCCATGCCAGGTCACCATTCTGAATAAATGTTTTTATTTGTTTATTTGTTTACTTGCTTTTAAATCGGCTGGGTGTTGGGGCACAGACCTTCAATCCCAGCACTTAAGTGGGGACACAGAGGCAGGCAGAACTCTGAGTTCAAGGATAATTTGGTCTGCAGGGTGAGTTCCAGGACAACCAGGACTACACAGTGAGATTCTGTCTCAATAAATAAATAAATAAATAAATAAATAAATAAAATAAAATAAAAGTGAAAAATCTTCAACTATACTTCGTCATTGTAATGAGCATAGTAGAAATGCCTTTTAGACATGTAAAAACATCTTAGGAACCCCATTATACCCTAAACTGATAACCAGAACCCAGTGATATCACTCACTCAGGATAACAAGGGTCCTAACCCCATGACCCCTACTGAACAGTATATAAGCAGAGACCAAGAGCAATGTTCTGCTCTGCACATCTGAAGAAATGCCACCTTGATCTGGCTTGTAGGTAGAGCGTCTCCCCCAGCATCCTTACCCTCGAATCAGAGACTTCTTTTAGAGGCTGGATCTGATCTTAAGCTAAGACGGTCAGAAGGTGGGCAGCCCTGGGGAGTTAGACTTAGGACCATGGTTAGGAATTTAGAGTGTGAACCCTGTGTAATGACCCTCAGCATAATAAAATAGAACCTTTGTTTTACTAACTATGCGTGTCTACCTTGTTGCTCACAACACGGGCCATGTAGCGCAATGGGAGGCACTGTCCCTAGGCTGGTGGGCCTGGGTCGCTGACCCTGAGCCCGGGAGCAAGTCAGTAAACAGCTTTCCCCCCAGGTGTTTGCTTCAGTTCCTGGCTTCAGGTTCCTGCCCAAGTCTGCCCTGACTTCCCTCAAAATAATCCAAATAAACCCTTTCCTCCCTAGGTGGCTTGTTGTCATGGTCCTTATCACAACAGAGAGCCTGGAGCATATCTAAGAACACACAGGCAAGTCGGTCGCCTTTTCAGTCCTTAGAATGAAAGGTCACATCCCAGAGGAGGGCAGTGAACTGACAGGAAGAGGTTTAAGAACCTCTTAACTTCAGGTTGTGCCCTCATGCAGTGGGGGACCGTCTTGTGGAACCAGAATCAAGGCACGGTTCAGGAGACAGCGCTTGATCAGAACTGTACTGTTCTGCAGATCTTGTCTTTTTACTTTACATTCAGTGCTTAAGTGTGCACTCTGCTCTTGCAGAGGATCTGAATTCAGTTCCTAGTACCCACATCAGGAGGCCTGCAACAGCCTCTAAGTGCAGCTCTAGAGGAGTCTGACAGCTCTGGCCTCTTTCCACACCGCATTCATACATACGTGGCTACATACACACACAAACACACACCATTTTTTTTTTTAAAAAAAAGAATAATACCCACCCACCCCCCAAAGAAAGACCTGGAAGCTTCAACCACCTCTACTTTGTTTGTCTTCCTGCTCTAGGGAGTCCTTGAAGTTCTGTTGAACCACCTAAGACAGACACAATAATTTCTTACTGGTGACCTGCGTTGTGACTTTTGTAACCGCTGAGTATCGTCTGAACTGTCATGGTGCTGTCGAGGGACAGTTTGGCTGAGCAGCAGCCCCATGTCTGTAAAGCAGCATGGGGCAGAACTCATCCTCCCCTGGTCCCTGATGACTACTTGGCTGCAAACCTCTGGCCCCTTCCGTCTCACAGTTCTCTTCTGAATTTGCTGTGCACCGAGATTCCTGGTGCTGCTTCCTCCCCTGAAGCCTGTGAATGCGCACACTTCTGTTTTGTTTGTGTTTTAGACAGTATCTCACCATGTCTGCCTGGCCCCACACTCACAGCTCCTCCTGCCTCTGCCCCACTCAGAGGTGTGTCCCTGATGATGGAGGTGTGTGGGAATGACTTTTAGATCACATATTTAATATGTAAAGCTATTGCTTCCATTGAGCTTTTTTCTTTTCCTTTTTTTTCCCCCTCTAAACAGATGTTCAGCTAAGACATAAGAAGTTAATCATTTCTGTAGAATTGAAGACTGCAGGAAAACTGGTTATACAAGACTCCTCCAGCAAGCCTCACCAAAACGTTAACTGCTTCAAATAGGATTTTCAATCTTCCCTCCTGCTGCAACGGTTTGGTGCTCTCAAATGTTAATTCTGGAAACTGAGGCTGTATCTTGTTACAGGCTGTACTGGAGGGATGATCAGTATCTTTAGTTTAAATGGTGATTAAATTGTTAAAATATTCTTATTACATGCTTAGAAATTTTCTAAACTTTTTTGACAAACAAGCTTAAAATATAAATTCTAAACGTTAATTTAGAATTTGTTGTTGTTTAATGCTGGCATGTTCCCTGTCAGGCTCGCAGAGCAGCTAGTCCGACAAGGACGGCTGTGGGTCCCTGCAAGGTTCCCAGGGTGGCAGGTTGATCCCGCCATGCGGCCCAGAAAGTCAGGTGGGTGGGTGCGGTGTATAAAGGCTCACAGGACATAGTAAATAAACATAAGGGTGAACATTTATTACTTAAAGAAGAAGGAGAGGAAGAAAGGCAGAAATAGAAAAGAGGACAGAGAGAGGAAAAACACGTGTGCACATGCCAAGAGACGGGGATAGAAGAGTTAAGATGGTGACCAGGAGGTCAGAAGTGACTGGGAGTGGGCGTGGCTTGCCCTTAAAGGGACCAGACCCAAAGGAATAACAGAATTGACCTCTCCATGGAGATAGTTTACATGATTTTTAGGCCTTGGTCCATATGAAATATACATGTATTTTGTCCTTGTTGAAATGGCACATTTTCTATGAGAATTATTGCTAACGAAAAATACATTTTGAAGGGCTCTAGTAGGCCCAAGCATGGTGAATATGGCTCAGGCATGCCTTTCCCTACCCCTATTCCCTCTTCTTTGCTAAAAACCATTAAATTGCATTCCTAAAGGTAACCAACAAGGTCTATTCTCTTATTTGACAACTTCTTCCTCAGGATGACTACCAAGGTCCAGCCATCAAAGTATTGAAGACCAGCAGTCATCAAAGTATTGAAGTTAAGCAATCAAACAAAATCAAACACCTCATCCTAAAATGGGGGTTTCCTTTTACCCTTAAAAACTGTCATTTGCCTATGGGCCATCTCTGCCTCCCCTCTATCCAGAGGCAGTCCTTTGTCCCTCTGGGACAAATACCCCTTCACTCTCTTCCTCATCCTCTATCTCCCTGGTTTGTCTCTGTTTCCCTGCCCTCTGTCCCGCTGGGACAAACAATCTCCTTGGTGCTGAGAACTTGGTCTTAAGATGTCTTGTGCTGATACTGGTCCTTTCATATTTTGTGGTAAATTCTGTGAGAAATAATATCTCATTTGATATGGGTTGCTGACACCAAATATAAGTGGCCATGACCTAGGAATAGAGATTTATGTTTCCCCAAATTCCTTGTTCCTATACGGTGACTTCTTCATGGAGTGTTTACAGTGGCGGGACAAAGAGAGTCCTCAATCAGGGCTCCTGTCACATACATTGGTGGAGACATTAAGAAGGAGAGCTAAAGCAAAGCAGGGGATCTGTAGTCTTCAGATGCTCTCTGAGGACACCCTCAGCTTTTGGTTGGTTGGAAAGTAGTGCTGTTTGTACATTCCAAAGAGCTACCCAATGGTCACAAGATGTAGGGTCAGGTAGAGAAGATGGCAATAAACGCCTATGAAGGGACTGCAGATGCCCTAAGCATCTATAGCTCTGGGCTTGCACCATCTCACCCTCTCGGCCGTTGTTGCAGTTCATCAGTTGGTCGGCTTTCAGAGGAGGTAGACATATAACCTTCATTCTGAGTCTTTTTACTCACGATATATACAATGGGAAATTGTCAGGAATCTATGCTCAGTTGGTAAAATGCTCACCATACAAACAAGAGGACATGAGTTTGATTCCCAGAATTCACACGAAAACAAGCAAAAACTGGACTTGATGGTGGTTAGGAAGGAAAGATGGGCAGATCCCTGGGGTTTACTAGCCAGAAAGTCCAGTCTTAGACAATCCCAGGTCAGTGAGGGATTTTGTCCCAAAAATAGCATCTAAGGAATGACACCTGAGGCTGATCTCTGGCTCACACATGCACACATGTGTACACACCCACATTCCCAGGATTGCATCTTGCATGCACCTCTCTCTCTCTCTCTCTCTCTCTCTCTCTCTCTCTCTCTCTCCCTCTCCCTCTCTCTCACGCACACACAAATAATAATAAATAAAACATAAAAATCATTTAATTGCTTTTGTTATTTACTGAATTTGTCACTTTTGACTATTTAGGAATTATCAAGGTTTGTTTAAGTATCCATTGTTGAGGTCTGAAATGAGCACTTTATAGGCACCTGCTTTAATATCTTACGTCTCTGCAACTAGCAATGGCTGGGACTATTTATTTGACTCTATATATTTTGCACAAGCTTGTAGGCTTATGTGTAAGCTGAATATATATTAAGAAACCAGTAAGTGATATTTATGAACATGTAAAAATCAGCATTATACATAAAAGTAGCCAGTGAAGTTCTTTGGACATGTCTGCTGTTCCTCATCAGTGCCATTCAGAGAGCAAACCTGCCCTTCACATTATCCTCTCTATATCTACTTGCCTTTACAAAACAAATAGTGTGCTATTGTATGTATAAGATGCAAATTAGTTTTGTTTTGTTTTTGTTTTTCAAGATAGGGTTTCTCTGTGTAGCCTTTGTAGTCCTGGAACAAGCTCTGTAAACCAAGCTGGCTCACACTCACAGAGATCTGCCTGCTCCTTCCTCCCATGTGCTGGGATTAAAGGTGTGCTCCACCACTACCTGATATAGGATGCAATTTGTACATAAAACCATGTCTGCCTATCACCAGCACTAAATGTGTAAACTGTATCATGAATCTGTAATCAGAAGCAGCCAAACATGCAAACAGTTGTGCGCTCCAAGAAGTGCCTTTAAATAACTGAAAGGCACTGGACACCTAAGGATGGCATCTGCAGTTTTCTTCAAGTATTTTCTCTAAGGGACCAGAGAGATGGTTCAGTGGTTAAGAACACTGGCTGTTCTTTCAAAGACCAGGGTTCAATTCCCAGCACCCACATGGAGGCTCATGTGGTAACTCCAGTTCCAGGAGATCCAGTGCCCTCTCCAGGTCTTTGCAGGTGCTGCTTGCACCTGGAGCACAGACATACACGCAGGCAAAACACCCACACTAATGAAAAGAAAGGCAATCAAGTTCTCGTCTTGTTATTATCATTTGCATTCTTGTAGAGTTCTTTCAGCATTGTCTATTAACACTATGAGGAAACACATCACCTAGTGAAAGAGTGGTGTAGGAGGTCCTTCTTTCTATGTGTTGCTTTCATTGGTTGAATAAAGAACTGCCTTGGCCTTTTGATAGGGCAGAAACTTCAGTAGGTGGGAAAGACAGAACTGAATGCTGGGAGGAAGAAGGCAGGCAGAGAGCCACCCGCCATGAAGCTGCCAGGTCAGACATGCTGAATCTTCCCCTGTAAGCCACGGCCTCGTGGTGACTTACAGATTATTATAAATGGGTTGAATCAAGATGTGAGAGTTATCCAATAAGAGACTAGAGCTAATGGGCCAGGCAGTGTTTAAATGAATACAATTTCTGTATAGTTATTTCAGGTATAAGCTAGCCGGGTGGTGGGACACAGTCCGCTGCTCCACTTTACAACAGAAGAGCCTGATCAGCATTTTGAGACACTAGGACATTATCCACAGCTGAAACAGAATCTAATCCAAGAAAGGACTCCAGGTAGACCTGACCAAAGAGCTGTTCCTGCTATACTTCTTAACTGCTTAAAACTGGCTGGAGAGTTTTAAGAGCTCTGGCTGCTGATATCTGACACTTTCTTCCCCAACATAGGTTCATACCAGATGAAACAGATCTCCTCGGTGGTGACAGATGGACAAGACCAAACAAGATGATAGATCAGTGATGTCTTCAGAGGATGTTGCTCAAAGATGAGGAAAGAAGTTGACTGAATAAAAAGGGAATCTTTCTGGGCAGAGTAACCTTTGTCTGTTACCTTCCTTAGGTTCCTATTGCTGTGATAAAACACTGACCAAAAACATCTTGAGGAGGAAAGGGGTTATTTGACTTCCATTTCCCTATCACAGTCCATCTTGAGGGATGTCAGGGCAGAAACTTCTGACAGAACCTAGCGGCAGGAAATGAAGCAGGGGGTGAAGGAACACTACTTACTGGCTTGCTCAGCTTGTTTTCTTGTGCAGCCTATGCCCAGGGGTGGTACTTCCTACAGTCTACAAGCCTGAAGACAGAAGTTTTTGTCTTGCCCAGTCTTGCAACCATTCAATCCCAAAGAAAAACACAGAGGCATATATTAATTGTAAATTGTTTGACCAATTAGCTCAGGCTTATTATTAACTAGCTCTTACAATTTAAATTAACTCATAATTCTTGTGTATGTTTAGTCATGTGGCTTGGTACCTTTCCTCAGTGAGGCATTCTCATCATGCTTTCTCTGCATCTGGCTGGTGACTGTGTCTCTGCCTTTCCTCTTCCCAGAATTCCTTTAGTTTGGTTGGCCATCTATGCTTCTTGCCAGGCTACTAGCCAATCAAGCATTTTATTAAAACAGTACAAGTGACAAATCTTTAGAGTATACAAAAGCATTCTCGCTCAGCATGGGCCCTACAATATCAACCATTAATCAAGAAAATGAACCACAGAGTTGCCAAAAGGACAACCTGATGGGGATGTTTTCTCAGTTGAGGTTTCCTCCTCCCAGATGACCTTGGCTGTATCAAATTGACAAAAAAAAATGAGAGAGATGTACTTCAGTACTTGAGAAGCTGAGGCAGAGAATACCAAAGTTTTTGGAGCCAGCCTGTGCTCCATGTTTAGATCCAATCTACAAGCCAACAACAAAGATGGAGTCACTAGTGCCAGCCCTATCATGAACAGCTAAAACCTAGGGAGTATAGAGAAATGATCCTTGTGCATGGGTGGCCAGCACAGTCTTGAATGTGCTCTCACCTTTTCTTGCTTGGATTCTGTGTATGGTATTTGCTTTGAACCCAGGCCTGAAGATTGACTTGTACAAAGGAAGACGGGGCAACATAACTGTCCTGGAAACAGTGAAGGTATGCCAAATGGACACCTGTCCTCTGTTTGAGTACAAGACTTTGAAGCAACACACCCCAGAATTAACAGAATAGCTCCAGGAATTTCATACAGGCAAAGGGAAAAAGAAGAAGCCTGGTGTTGAATGGAGGAAAAACTTAGCTCCCAAAAAAGATTCCTAGAGTTCTGGTAACTTGTCAGATCATCTGGCAGGAGACACTGGAGCAGAGGTGGGCATGGCCACACCTCAGGACTGCTGAGTTTGCATACTTTGTGCTTTATATTAAAACTCACCCTAATGTCAGGACCCTAAAAATAGATTGTGGTGTCTCTGGACCTCAATAGTTGTTCTTCTTCCCAGTGTGGTCACTTAGATTAATCCTTCTCTATTTTTTTTATTTACTTTTGATTTTGAGATAGGATCTCTCCATTATAGAGAATGTTTATCCTAGAATTCACAGTGTAGACCAGGCTGGTCTTATACTCACAGAGATCCCCTACTTATACCTCCAGATTGATGATAAAAAGAAAAGCTTGGACCACCACACCCAGTCTTTCTCTGTTCTTGGCTGCTGTCTAACAGATCTTTGAAGAATGGCTGGCCAAAGTCTAGGTGTTAGGGCTGCCAGGGCCCAGGCATATGTGTCCCAAACAAATCAACTCAGGTTCTAGAAGTATATCCAAAGCAGACTGGAGTTTTCCAAAGCAGGTGGCAAGAGTGTTTCTTCTAGAATCTTCTACTCTCTATGAACTGATGGGCCATGTTTCCCTCCTCTTGAAGCTATTGGCTTTTGGCACTGCCCTGTTGCGTGACTGACTTCTAAGGCCAGTCTCTGTGAGACCTTTTGCTGGGTCACTACCACCAGACCCCAGCTGTCCCAGATGGCAGCAAGCAAAACAACCCTTGGTAGATTTAAGTCATCAAGGTTTCACACCCTTGAGAGCCCAGCTGGTGAGCACACTGCCTGCATCTTGGAATACAGCTCCGCTCCCACCCTCCCAGCCTGCTGTCAATGAAATTTCACAGCTGTAGCCAAACTTAGTGTGGCTATCACCTGAGGTTGCTAATATTTGAGGTCTTTATTAATTAAACAATAGTTGGAGAGAATTGAAAGGCACTCACCACCAGGTTGTATAAAATAACCCAGTTGGAAACTTCTAAACTTCTACTGGGTAGCAGTGAACACTGATCATGGTCTCTACACTGGGCTACTCTATGACTACAATGAGAACAAAAATGGGTTCAGTGGTTAAGAGCACTGGTTGCTCTTGCAGAGGACATGGGTTCGATTCCCAGCATGGACAAGGCTGCTCCATCCATAACCCCAGTTCCAGGGGATCCATTGCCCTCTTCTGGCATCCATGGGTATTGCACACATCCAGTGCATAGACACTCATACACTAAAAATAAGGTAATTTTTAAGGACTAAAACATTCTTAAATATGTAAATGATAGTTGTTTTTTAATGTATGTAATGTGCACCAGCAAAATGTTGTCAGATACATTGAGCATATCCCCTCCCATACATCCTTCTGTCCCCACGAGTCCATTCAAACTCTACCGGTCACTTTAACTCCCTAGAGTTAAATTCCCATATAGATTTGTGTATTTCTATAAATCTCAGAACCACAAGAGCACTCTTTTCTTTTTCCTTCCTTCTTTGTCAGTTTCTGCATGAGACATTTTTGTTTATTCGAGACAGAACTTCGCTAGTGTTCTGGAACTTACTCTGCAGACCAAGCTGACCTTGAATTTAGAGATCTGCCTGCCTCTGCCTCCTAAATGCTGGGATTAAAAGCATGCGCCACTGGGCAGTCTGCATTGAATTTTTGAAACATAGTATATTTTACTGATTCTTTGGGGATTTCACATTGTGCACCCCAATCCCACTCATTTCTCAGTCCATCCATATCCATCATTCACCCTTGCAGTGACCACACCCCAAAAGAAAAGTTCAAAAAATAAAAACACTACTAATAAAAACAATATCCCCTTCTCGATTTTTCCCGCCTCTCCATCACCTCTTAATTTGTCTTAGTGGCATTGGGAGCTGTGGTGTATCACAGAGTAGATCCTTGTGTCCACTTGTGCAAATGTTCAATGTAATGAGTTCTTTGTCTGGTTCAAGGTACACCATTAATGTTGGACTGTGACCAGCAGTTCTCTTGGGTATCGTGTTGTTGCCCTGAGTCATAAGGATCCAGTGGCTATAGTTTACAGGACCGGTCCCTTCATATCCTCCAGTAGGTCATAGATGGGGTAGATGTTGGGTTGGGCCAACTCAAAGCCCTGAATGTGGGCCTGGGTAGTAGCTCAGCTGGTCAAGCCAGGCCTCCACTTGGACCTCCCCTGTCAAGTGAGGGTCCGAGCCAGCTCTCCTGAATGTGGAGTCAGCTCTCCCATGGTTGGGTCATCAGGGTCAGCTCTCTCCAGGCCAGTGAGGGGCAGGGCCAGCAATCTTGCTGCAGGAGCCAGTGAAAGGAAGGGTCAGATCTCCCAGAGCCAACAAAGGGCAGGGCCCTCTCACTGTGGCACTTGGATTTCAATACACATGATCCACTTGGCCCTTGGTGGTAAAACAGGCCACAGACATCAACACAGACCCCAGACATGGCCTTTGGCAGCATCATGGGCTGGCACCATGGACCCAGGTGGCAACTCAGACCATTCAGATCAGTACGTTCCCTGTGGAGGAATGATCCAACATGGCCTCAAGTGACAGCCCAGACCCCAGGCACCCTCACAGCCTTTGGTGATAACAGGAGCCATGGACATTGGCACAGACCCTGGATATGGTAGGGTTACAGACCCAGACATGGCCCTTGGTAGCTCAGGCCCTGATGCCACCATGGCCCAGGGTAGCAGTGTAGACTACCCACATTTCTGCATTGAATTTTGAAGCTTCTTGTCTTACCTTCAACAAGTGTGAGACTTAAACATCAATGAATTTTAAACAGTCATCAAAGAATGAAGATATGGAGACTTCTACCAAAGTCTTCACGTTAGTGTGTATTTTTTTCATTGGGGTAAGGAATGTTGCCAGCAGCTGGAACACCCTGCAGACCAGAACGCAGACTGCAACGCCTGGGGATGCAGAAGAGGCACACTGCTGCCTGTGGAAGCCCAAAGGGAATAAAACACTAGAAATCAGAAAAGGAGAGGCGGCCAGCCTGGTCCTCATAGTGAAATGCATGATTGAACAGGAATGCATACAGTTCACTTCTGTTACCGTAACACTAACCTCAACCTAAATATCTCTCAGGCCGCCTAAGCATGGCCCTTTGTATACTGACATATTCCTGGGCACTTGCAGTGGGTCCTATGTGTGCCCTTCAAGAGTGTGGGTGTGACCTATCCTGTTTGTACCCTCACCCCTGGTAACACATACGGTTTCCCAGCTATAGAGTTTCTGTGATCATATCCCCATGATGAATGCTAGGAAACCAACACGAGAATGACTGACAGGGAGCATGTCAGGACAGTGGAAAGACCCTAAAAGGAAATTTTTTTTTTCTGGAACCCCTGTGATACAGAAGGAATGGTTTGGAAACATCTTCTGCCTTCTCAAAGCTGAGGGTCTGGCTGAAGCTGGGTTTCTCAGGTCAGTGTGTGGCTTGGGCATATGGACACAACTGTGTTCCATGGTGCCCATGCAAAGGCAGACGGAGAGAGGTTGGCAGCCCTGGTCAACCCTAGAGAAAGCCTGTGTGAAGGAGGCATCGGCTGGAGGATCCTAGGAAGTGACCTCATTCTCTTAACAATGGTTCAGATGTAACTTGGCAACCTGGTTACCAGGTAACCAGAGGCCAGCAGCACTTGAGCATTGGGGATATTCTTCTCTCCTGTTTTCATAAATCTGGTGGCTCAAGCCACAGAAAAGGCAAGGGTGGTCTCCGTGGCCACCTTTGGAGATGTTGAGTGCACCCACTCACACAATGCCTATGGCCATTCTAAAAGTAAAACCAAGTAAACACAGGCCAGCCTATAGCAGGAATCCTTTCTGGTCCCCCTAACCCACTGCAACCCCTGCCTGTGAGAACACTGAGGAACATTCTTCATGCCCATTTTCCACTTCAGTGTGTGGTAATGGGTTGTGGATGTCTCTCAGAGTTTCCATGTTTAAAGCTCCTTCCTTTCTTGGTCCTTACTGAGGGTAAAGTGGACCCAGACTCCCTATTTAAGCCATTCAGGTTTGCTAACAAAACCCCAGACTTCATAGAAAATGTGGTGCAGTACCTACCGGCCGCTGTGAAAACTGGGAGCCATCATTACTTTCCTTGGTGTCAGTTTTTGCCACAACCTGGGAGGTGTTTCATCTAATAATGAAAACGTGAGTGGCTACACCTGAGTTCAGGCCCTCGAGCCCCCTGGTTTGGTTTTAGGAGGACACTGCACTTCTCTGGAACTCTGAGTTCTCATAGAAAAAGTACGATTGTGTCCTGGCACTGTCAGTCTCCTGCCTGTCCCTTCAAATTGACATGGTCGGAGATTGAGGGTGGGGAGATGAATCTAGTTTGTGATACTTACTTTTGCCCAAGAAGTGTCAGACACATCTTGTGTCTTGAGCAAAGCCTTTTTCCCATTTGGAAAGAAGGTTCTAGACTCTATCATGGTTATGTTGGATCAATAAAGCCAGACAAGATCCCTGCAGGGGCCCCAGGAAGCCCTGTACACCCAATTAAACCTTAAAAGGGACAGCTTGGGTTCCACCCATTGTATTCAAGTCCTTGAAGATCTTTGACCAGAGGCTCATTCCCAGGCCCTCAGCATGGAAGTCAGAAGAGTACAAAGAGCCCCCAGCACTCCAGCGCCCTCCCTAGCTTCTATTCCTATACCAGATTCAAGCAGCTCCCTCTAGATCTCTGTGGGTCGGGGACACATAACATTGGTGTTGACACCCTCCTGAAATGCCACAGGTATGGATCTTTCCAGACAGAATGTACAGAGGATCATCATACTAAGACGTGAGAAGGCTTGGGTGACGAGGAGGTTACAGTCCATATGCACAGTGGCATGTTTGGGGTGGCTAGGGTTGAGGACTAAGTCATTACCAGTCACCCTCCTTTTGGGATTCCCATCGAGGATGGTACCAGAGACTTCATGAGAAACAAATCAGCCCTGAGACTAATGGGTCAATCCTGGAAGGAGGAGCCTCGCAGGTCACCCTGGCAACAGGGAGAATCAAGCCACTGGTGTGGCAGAAGATGGACAAACAGCTGATGTGGTACCGACTGTAATTAATGGTAATAATCAAAACACACAGTCAGGTAAAAAGGTTAATGCTGAAGAGGAATGGCCAGCCACAAGAGGGTTCTTACCTCTACCATTGCTCAGATCAAAAGGGTGATCCTGTCCTCAGACTGCCTCCTCAGATAGCCCTCAGAGTGCTTCAGACTGCTTTGGACTGTTTCAGATCGCACTGAGATCTTGTCTTCTCCTGCCTTATATTCCTCTTTGCACAGGCACATCATTCCTGTCTCCACCCCTCCACCTCCCTATTGCTGGATTAAAGGTGTGGGATCCCAAATGCTGGCATCTAGACAAATAATCTTGCTAGCCTAGGCTGGCCTTGAACTAACAGAGATCTCCAGAGTCCTGGGATTGAAGAAGTGTGCTACCACTCCTTGACCTCTAGTGGCTTAGCTCTGCTTTCTGATCTTCCAGGAAGCTTTATTTGTTGAAAGAAAAACAAAATATCACTACAAAATCTAGTGGCAAGAAAAGTATACAAGTGTGAATGGGCAGTCCTGTGCTCAGTGGTGCCCCCCAACAGTTAGGGGCATTGTTTCTGAGCTCTGACACACTGGGGGTCACAGACATAGGTTTGCCTTTCTCCCTGGGCTGCTATTTTCCTCGTGGACAGCTGGGCCTTGCAAAAAAGGGTGAAGTCATCTTATCTGTAATGGTGCTCATGGTTTTCACCAACCCTGACCCCAGAGCTGTGCGCACACTCACTGCACCCTGTGACACAGTTGCACCGTGCCCGACATGTTCAAACAGATCATTTTTATAAAGAATTGCAAGGCTTTCCCACATTTCTCGAGGTATCTACAAATGTCAAGGCTGAGCCCAAGGATGTTTTACACGTTTGTCTGTGGGCAATGGATTGGAAGTGGTCTCACTGTTCAGTGTGCACAGACAACCCTCCACAGGACAAACCTAAAGATCAGCATCAAAAATGGCTCACTTTGGTCGTCATGGTGGGCATGTGAGAGCCTTCTACCACTTAGAGGGCACTGAGTGGAGCCAGGGGCCTTTCAGGGTGTGAGTAGCTCATTTGGGCTCTCATCAGGGGACAGACACACGTGAACTCGCATGCAGACACACACACACACACGTACGCGCACACACACACACACACACACACACACACACACTCCACATCACGGGCCACCTAGGCATGCAAACTGGTGAAAGGTTATATACATCAGGCTAGTTCTGGTCTCATCAAAAAGAAGTGATCTGTACATATCATCTAGTCACAGAACCGGCATGTCCAATGTCTCTCAGGACTTAGTTAGCCAAGGATGCACTAGCCAGGCTGAGGGGATGCCCACTCAGGCTGCAGTTGGAGACAAGCTTCCCTGTAGAACAATGGAGGACTGTCCAGCACAGAGCACAGAGAGGGACAGTAGCCAGAAGTGACTGACGGCAGTGGTCAGCTGTCCTGCCTACACCGGGCAAAGCAAAGTGGTGAACTTGTCCTTCACTGTCTTAGTCAGGGTTGCTGTTGCTGTGAAGAGACACCATGGCCACAGCAACACCTAGAGAAGAAAACATTTATTTGGAGCTGGCTTGCACTGTAGAAGTTTAGTCCATGATCATCACGGTGGAATACAATGGCAGTATGCAGGCAGACATCGTGCTGGAGAAGGAGCTCAGAGTTCTACATCTTGATAAGCACGTGACATAAGCCACTGTGTGTTACACGTGTGTAGCTTTAGCAACAAAGTCCTCAAGGCCCACCTCCACACTGACATCTCGCAACAAGGCCACACCTATTCCAACATAGGCACACCTCCTAATAGTGTCACACCCTGTGGGTGCCATTTTCTATCAAACCACCATAATGACCAATAAATATGTATAGAAAATTCTGAGGAATTGATAGAACATTTTTAGAGCTAGCAAACAATTTAACAAAGTCACAAAAACAGGCCCACACAGGTCACATGGAAGGAACTCACCACACAGCTGCACACCAGGCATGCACAGGGAGGAATCCAGATGAGAGCACCAACTTAAAAGCACATCAGCAGGACAATACGCAGACATGGGCATTCAAATAGTCATCGATTCCATTATAGCCTTGTCCCTGATCTCCACAGTGTTCTCCTAATGTTCTTTCCAGAAATTCTTAAGGAAATGTCTGCCATGGGTTAGACACTTAGCAGAAATCATACCATGTATCTAAAACGACAAGGAAAGTCAGTTGATGTAGAGATGTCAGGTTCGTGGATAAAGGACTATACGTATAAAATTGTTCACACAGGACTCAGTGTGCACACTCTATTCGATTACTATGGACAGCAGTGGGAACGCTTATGTCACTGTCCCTATGCAGGTCTATGGACAGCAGTGGGAACGCTTATGTCACTGTCCCTATGCAGGTCTATGGACAGCAGTGGGAACGCTTATGTCACTGTCCCTATGCAGTTACTATGGACAGCAGTGGGAAAGCTTATGTCACTGTCCCTATGCAGGTCTATGGACAGCAGTGGGAACGCTTATGTCACTGTCCCTATGCAGTTACTATGGACAGCAGTGGGAACGCTTATGTCACTGTCCCTATGCAGTTACTATGGACAGCAGTGGGAACGCTTATGTCACTGTCCCTATGCAGTTACTATGGACAGCAGTGGGAACACTTATGTCACTGTTCCTGTGCAGGTCTGATGACCCTGAAAACAACACAGATTGAAGATAGGGAGATGGTGTCCGTGTGCTGCCTGCTGAGAAAGCACAGGGACCTAAAGTGGAAACCCAGCCCTCGTATTTGTAAAAAGTGGCATGGTTGAGTGCATCTGTTACCCCATATGCTGGAAGTTTCTTTGTTTGTTTGTTTGCTTGCTTGTTTTCATCTTGACCCAATAAAAATGTTAGTTGGTGAGGGAACCTTAGTTCGGAAAAAGCCTCCACCAGAACAGCCTGAAAGCAAATCTCTGTGATGTTTTCTTGGTCAATGATAGATTTGGGAAGGACAACCCTCTTGGGTGGTCACTTTGGGTGGTATAAAAAAGCAAGCTGGGCAAGCCATGAGGAGCAATCCTGTATGCAGTGTTCCTCCATGCGTCTGCTTCTGTTCCTGTCTCCAGGTTCCTTTATGAGTTTCTGCCCCGACTCCCCTTTATGGTGAACATTAATCTGCAAGATAGAAATGCTTGCTTTTCTGAAGTAATTTTTGGTCAGTATTCTATCACAGCAAGAAGAAAGAAAGCAAAGACATCCTAGGAGACAGCAGGGCTCCAATGCTCACTGGTAGCTAACTTTTGTCAATCAGTGAGCAATGCATTCAATGAGAGAGTGTGGCTCAATGAAAACTAAGCGCAGAGGGATTATTAAGGAAGGCACTTGATGCCGTACTCCTGCTTCTACCCACATGGACACCACCTGAACACAGACACATGTGTGTACACACAACACACATGCACACCCACAAACCTACACAGATGCCAGACACACACATACACGAAGCAAAACCCAAGGTTCCTGCCGAATACAAAACATACCTCAAGCAGCTATTACCAGTGAAGTGTGTTTAACTGTTACGCAGCCCGAAAGCACAGTGGAGCTGAAGCGGGAGCATGGAAATGCACACAGAAAGTGGTTCTGAAGGGCGCTGACCACACAGCGTCTCACTGTGCAGTGCTGGCCGCCTTGGAGTTCATCTTGTAGCCTGTGCTGGCCATGACATCCAGAGCCTCCCGTCCGAGTCTCAGTCCCCTAAATGGTGGGATTCCAGATGTGCACCACCATAGTCAGCAAAGAACAGTTGATCCTTCGGAGAACAAAAGGTCTGAGTGCAAGAAATGGCTAATGAGGAGAGGGTACGCCCAAAGACCAGGTTCCAAAGAACAGTTAGAAGTGAAAATCAATATGTCAAGTGGGCTACTAAGAGGCTTTTCTCGTGTCTCCTGACCTCGTAGGTCAGCTTCCCACAGCTCAACCTAAAGCTGACCCAAGGTCCATCCCCCACCGACCCAAGGTTACAGATGTGTAAACAACTGGCGGCAAAGTGGCCCTGCCCTGGCTGGCCCTAAGCAAGTGCAGCAAAGATCACTACAGTCGCAGCTCTTAGGAGTCGGTGCCCAGTCTGTGACGGGCTGTGCGGGCACGCAGCTGCCATCATGGGCTTCCTGCTCAGTAACCCTTCACCCGTGCTCCTGGAACTGATGTCGGTAAACTCGTTGGTTTATGAACTGGAGCGATGGTGTGTGTTGATCTGAATGGGAACCATTACCCTCTGGGCTCATGTGTTTGGATGCCTGCTTCCCAGTTAACAAGATGGACAGTACGGAGGGTCTTCTTAGAGTTGTGGGTTTATTCTGTATCATTCTGTAAAGAACATGTGTGTAAGCTTCTGTTGAGAGCCGCAAGTGCACACCAAGAGTGAAACCCACTGTACAGGGGTGTTTGGGTGCTAACAATAAATCAGTGTTGGTGCTCGGCTGTGGTAACTAGCGCGGGCTTCTGAAGGTCCCTGGGAAGGACAGAGTGCAGGGTGGAAACAGCAGGCAGAGAAATTCTGTCCTCTCCTTCCAAGGTTTTGGTAAACCTGACTTTTTTGATTTTTATTGCTGTGAAGAGACACCAGGACCAAGGCAGCTTATTAAAAAAAAAGCACTTAATTGGAGACTTGATTACAGGTTCCCAGGGTGATTCTGTGACCATGATGGCAGGGAGCGTGGCAGCAAGCAGGTAGGCAGGCACGGTGCTGGAGCAGTAGCTGACAGCTTCCATCTCACCCACAAGCAGGAGGCAGGGACAAAGAGATTGTGCCTGGCATGGGCTTTTGAAACCTCTAAGCCCCCAGTGACACACTTACTCCAGCAAACCATACCGCTTATTCCTTTCCACAACTGTTCCCCCAGCGAGGAGCTATGTTATTCAAGCACATGAGCCTATGGGGACCATTCTTATTCAGACCCCACACTTACTGAACTGCATCAATAAAATCATACCATTGAGAAATCATAAAGAGGGGGTGGAAAGATGGCTCAGGGGTTAATAGTGCTAGCTACTTTTGCAGAGGAGTCAATTTCTAGCACCCACAGGGTGGCATCTGTAAACTCCATTTCCACGAGATCTGACACCTTCTTCTAGCCTTTTTGGACGCTGCCTTCACACAGTGCACAGGCACACATGCAGACAAAACACCCTCTATTAGTCAGTGCACTCCAAGGAGCATGCCTACTGGAAATGATACACACACACACACACACACACACACACACACACACACGAATGCAGAAGCATCTATATTAAGAGAGGATTTATGAGAACGGTTGACAGGCTGAGGTCTAGCTCATCCTACAAAGGCAGTCTCCTGATAGAAGGACAAGTACATGGTAGCTCTTCAGTCCAGGAAACCAGATGTCTCAGCCTCAGCAGTCCTGGAGTCGGCTGCTGGAGTCCAGGGGAGTCCCGGAGAGCTGCTGGTCGTCCGTCTACATTGAAATCCCAAAGCAGCATCTAACACCAGTGAAGGAACGCCTCATGAACAGGAGAGATGAATTTGCCGGGGAGAGCAAGGACAAACAGACAACAACAACAACAACAACAAAAGGCTCTCCTCTTCCATGTCCTATTATGTGGGCTGCCACCAAACGGTGTGACTAAGGTTTCCCACCTCAGATGATCCAATCAATAAAATCTCTCACCAGTGCCTACATGGATTAGAGATGCAGTGTAAGTCACAAACACCCATACACATGAAATAAAGTAATTTTTAAAACAATTTCAATGTAAACCATGGACTGTCCCTTTAGGTGGAGCCTTGCTCTATCTCAGCTCTTAAGGATTGCTCCAGGGTGACAGGTCAGGGAGTCAGCTAGGAGATCACCTGTAGGAACGCAGGTTCACCTGAAGATAATGGACTTTTCTCTTTCAGGAGGCCACTAACCTCCTCCCCACCTCTACCCTTACCCAGTACGGTCCCTACAAGCCAGCCTGCCACCATGAGGTTCTGCTGGGTCTGCCTGCATTTCTGGGTATTGACTTTGAAAGACACAACTGTATTTCCCTCTTATCTTCTTCTTTAGTGTTTTGGGCATAGCTCAGTGTGCGTTTAAACTCCCCAACTGTTTGGACTTCCTCTTCTTCTACAGTCCTGTCCCCTCCCGAGACAGCATGACAAGGACATTGACTTTGCCAAGCTGTCCTTTCCCTGCCTTTCAACCACGAGATGTTCCCCACAGTGGAGCTGGAGCTCCCAATGGGAAATACACTCTTGACTGAGGACAGTCCTTTACTAAGCCAGCTGCAATCCGGCCACTGCCAGTGAAGAGAGTGAGACCTAGAGTTTGGGGAACTTGCCGGAGTCCCCCATGGACAGCAGAAGAGGCAGGATGTGAAGACAACTCTTCCTGGGTGGGAGTCTTTCCCTTAGGGGCCTCTTGGGATCCAGCAGCTGTTACTGATGGAGGAGGCTCATCCTCACTTGGAGACTCTCACACTCCAATGCTCTGATAGGATTTACACATATGTCTTACCCACATTTTAGAGTTTCCCATGAATTGGGGAGAAAGGTAAGCTTCACTGTTAACAAAAGAGCTAACATGAGCTCCTACTCCTGGCCCACCATAGAGATGAAAGATATTGCAGCAGACAAACTGCAAACCAGAGTAGCAGGGACTCAGAATTTACCCAGCACCAAGACAGACTCCATGATGTAGGTACCACTCAGGTTGTAAAACACAGCGCACAGACCACCTGCCAAAATTAAAATGAAGGCCTAATCCATCAAAGTCCATAGTTCCTGGAGAGTCTCTAAATGTGCTCACCTTGCTTTTTGGCTCCTGTACTTTTGCTTCTGGCTGACTGTTCTTGTTAACTGAAGTTTGTCAACTCAGGACAAGGCAGCAGGAGACTGAGGAAATAAAGTGCTCAGAGAAAAGTGTCCCCACCATCGATTGTCCTGACCAGGTCTCCTACACTGAGAATAACATAGAGAAAAGTGTCCCCACCATCGATTGTCCTGACCAGGTTATACTGAGAATAACATAGAGAAAAGTGTCCCCGCCATCGATTGTCCTGACCAGGTTATAACCATAGAGTGTGACAGTCCCGAGCCTAAACTCAGCAGGTGGGTCCCTCTCTGCTCTGGAACCCCTATAAAAAAGCCCTAGTACTGTCCTTGGTACACCCCCAGCTGCGTCCCTCCAGCACACGGACTGTAATGCAAGCTATGACCAGCAGAGGGCACTGACATTCCAAGAAATTATCAAAGTGCTGTTCGGCTTCAGACTGCAAGTCCTCTGATACACTATGTAAACCACAGGAGAGAAAAGAATCCCTAGTTGACTCACACACCCACACACATAAATTCCATGCTATTGCACTGGACAGCAGAGCCATTGAGAGGAGTATCAGGCCAACCTGCACAGACCCAGGAAGGCCAGCCTACCACCATAGATAACGGGGACAGCACCGGAGACAAGAGCAGAGATAACGGTCCAGACACCAGATAACTGTCCAGGCAAGTGTCACACAGGTTCTCTGGGTGTCTCTTACTTAGTACTATTGTCATAACAGATAAAGATACACCAGAGCCAGCCCTGTATAAAGAATGTGCATTTCTATGGGTTGCATTCTTCTCCTATGTCCTCCCCTGTTTCTCTTAGACTCTTGTTGGGTGGAAGGACTATTGCATGGCCCTCTGTAAAAATTCTCATTAAATTCTCAGCAGTCATGTTCTTACTAATCCTTTTCCTGTGCACTTCCTCTCTGGGTATCATCCACTCATTCTGTTGGGCAGAGCTCTGTCAATCTCATCCTGAAGTTTCTTCTGCACATCAGGGTGGGTGGCCAGTGTATACATCATGAAGGATAGGCGTCCTTGTGGGATCCCAGTCAGGGAAAATGAAAACAAATGATTGGGCTGTGATCTCCATATCAGACAGAGCTAAAAGGAAAAGAACATGGTGGGTAAGGAAGATCAAAGGAGAACATCATAGTTGAGAAGGAATTCAAATGGTGCTCCCAGCTGTCTAGAGAAGAACTGAGAAAGGAGGGTCAGAGTCATGGGGATTGAAGTTTATTCTGATTGGAGCTCAGATGCAAATTCCCAGGCAGAGATCAGGAATCAGTGGGGTTGGAAAGGACTGAGAATCGGACTCTACTCTGACAGATGCCCCAGCACCACTGAGGACTTCTGGGCACAAAATGCTTCTCTGTGGCTGCCCTGCAGGCTCTGGACCGTTTACACCCATGTACTTGCAGAAAGCTCCCATGGACACCGTGAATATCATCCATGTTCGCATCTTTCTGAAATTTGGCAGAAGTGCTTCCATTCTGGACCCCTCTCTCAATCATATGTTCTGACACCTTCTTCTGTCTGGGATTTTTCTCCTTTTTTAAGGGCTGAACATCAAATTTTAATAATGGAATCTTTTATCCAGTCCTCAAAATTAACATGCAATGATGATAAATTATTATTTTGTCATTACCACCACTGTGTAACAAGCCCGGGTTACAACATCCATCTACTGCCTCCAAAAACCTAGCAGAAAGCCACACATTCTATCACCTAATGACCTACCAAGGGATGACATTTTAGCCAAATTTATACCAGAAAACTGTTACCAGGGATATGCCAGTCATATAGCTGAAAATAAGGAGAACAGACAGATAAAAAATAATCTTAACTTGCAGTAGTCTTTTAAATCTTTAAAAATTTCCATAAAATACATTAATTTCCAAAAATAAAGAATATAATGGTATGTTGGTGTTAACTCACACAGATGGAAGCTGATGTCGGTTTTTTTCTAAGTAAAGTTAATTTCCCCAAACCTTTATATATTACATGGCTATTCAAGTATTTTTTTAATTTAACACAAATGAGCATAATACACAGTGATTTTTATATAAAAATGGTTAACAAGAATGACTCCTCTTCCAACCAACCATATTGCACATCTTTTGAGGACAATGGACCCTCTCGCCCTTACTTGATTCTCCAGTTCATGTGAATATTTCCCTGCTCCCTTTTTCTCATGGCTAAAAAGGAGCAGGAAAAGGCTGGGTGTGTGTCGACTTCTGTACTTAACGTACCCAGAAGAGAACTGTGGAACAATCTCATTCACTCCTAGGCTGTCTTTCCTCCAGCTGTTCCCAGGACTACCCAGACGCTCACGGGAATGAAACTGGAAGAAGACACCACCAGACGTCAAAGGATGGCTATAAAGAGATGGACTTGGCTGGACCCTGCAGCAGTTGTAAGGTGTGGGCACAGCACTCCCAGCAAGCCCTGCAGAGCTTCGACACAGTCACAGGAGCCAGTGGCCTCCTGGATAAACTTACCCTGCACATCAGTCCGCTGGGCGGGCACAGATGGAAGAGGCTTTTAACTAACCACGGTGTGCTGGCTAATGTACGGCTTCAGAGAGCGAGCAAGCACACTCGGGACATCTCGGTCAGCAGTGGAGTAGAGAAGAGAATGCTGTTTATTTTCTAAACCTCCTGTATCTGTCATTTCTGAGTGAGACGGCAATGGCGTATACACACCGTGCACAGTCCATATCACTGTGGGGATCCAGGAACACATGCAAGATGGCGGGGGACGGACTCACAGTGGATGAATGGGAACTTTCCTGTGTTTCGTACAGCCTCTGACTTCAACACGACTGCATCTCTTACCCCCACTGTCTCACAAATTTTTCCTGTGCTGTGGGCACGCAGATCACTTGGGGGTAAAATGGGATCACATTTCAGATCATACACACACAGTCGTTACAGCTTCAGTTTCTCCTCCTTCCCAACCAATGCACTGAGCTGCTCGTGCTAGCAAACAGAAACGCATTTGTAGCCAACGGCTAGGCTTTATTTTCCTCCTTACTTCACCCACTCATTCTAGGAAAATGGAAAATTCACAAAATAAAATTGAGGATTAAATCTTGGGGCTGGGTTCTGATCAAAGCAGGCAGGTGGGCCCCACCGACTCCTCTCTCCAGGAGCCACAGTCTCCCTGCCTCATCCTTGTTGGTATTGATTTAGTTGTCTGTTTGGGAAACCGGCATTTTTGCCTAAAAGAAGCAAAATATAACCAGGGGAGGAGAGCAGCGATCAGGAGAGGGGGAGCAGTCCATGTCATAAAGAATCTCTTAATTTCAACGGAAGAGAATCCAGCTTCTCCTTAGTCATCATTTCATAAATTAATAATTTTTAAAAATTATAATCCAAAGAATTTGCTATTACAAGAGAGTTCAAGTTTTAAAAAAAGCAAATAAATTAGTTAGGCCTTGTAAACAATTGTCCATTTTGGTTAGACATCTTAAAAAATAGGCATTTCTCTGTATAGTCCATTAGACAGTACAAGGCACACTTCACACATCAGAACCAGAGGGACAGAAACCACACAGGGGCCTCCTTCACTCTGCCCTCTGGGGTAACTGGCCCGGGGCTCTGGAGTCAGGTGCCCATCCTCTGCTCAGCTCTTGGAGATCTGGAAGTGCACAGATGTGCTCTGCCTATGACGCTGCTCTGTGCTCTTTATTCACGTGATGTGGTGTTACCCTTTCTCAGCGTGGAGTCTGCTCGGATGTTTTCCACAACGCTCCCTGGGAAAAGGCCGGCCTTTCCAATTCTTTGTGCCTTTGAACCATTATACTCTCGTTTTTAATGAAAAACATACAATATCTTCTTCTTTGAGTTCAAGCTCCGCCTCACTCTGGGGAGGATAGGAAACCACCGCCCTGTGCCTTCCACAGACTACAGACCTGGCCTCATTCACGACAGGACCCAGCGGGGAGCAGTCCCACTGAGATGCTGAGCAGTGGGCTCTGAGGAGTACAGGGAGCTTGCGTTGCTATGGAAAACATCTGGGGCTGAGGCTACTGTCCCTGAGACCGCTGGGCCATCTCCATCTGTGGGGTAGGAGCCTGCCCAGCCGTGGTTGCCCTCAGCAGCAACTCAGGACCCAGTGCTCCCTGCAAGACACCTCTCCTGCACCCAGCTCCAAGTAAGTGAGGCTGGGGGCGGGCTCACATCTGGTGGAGGCGCCAGAGACGAGCTTCAGTAGGCCCTTCTTTTCTTTCTTAATGTCCTTGTCTGGTTTCACAGCTGACCTGTTCCACACGCTGCTGCAGCCCTGTCAGGAGATGTGGGGAGTCCAGGGAGGACATTCACTGTTTGACCAGACGCTGTGGTCCCTCTCTGGGCTTCTTCATCCACACACCGTGAAACACCTCTGGTTACCTTTCGGGGACTCTTTGCCTTTGGAGTCCTGAGTGTTCCTCATCAGCTGAAGAAAACCCACTCGGGTCTGGAAGCAGAAAGAGAAAGTCGATGACGGACACTTACAGAAAGGGCACAGATGACGTGTTCACAGCCTGACACTTGATCAAACCGTGAGCATTCTGACCGCAACACCGCGTTTCATCTTCTGATTTGACTCATGGTGATTTGTTTTATCTTTATTACAAATTCATAGAAAACGTACATAAGCCTGTTTGAAAGAATAGGGATACTTAGCATCTCAAATAGTGGAGTCAGGAATGGAAACAACTACAGAGAAAAAAGAGAAAGTGTAGTGAAAATCTGCACTGAATTCTTATTCACTTATTAGAAATCAAATACAACTTCTGCTAAGCTCTAGGATCCACTGTATTTCCATTCAACTCAGAGGAAGGGTCCAAAATGATGTTAACAAGTAGCTGCCTTTATAATACATCAAACATAAACTGTTCAAGATATGGGCTGGAGAGATGGTCAAGTGGTGGAGAGCATTTGCTGCTTGCACGAGACCCACGTTCGGTGCCCAGGACTTGGCACTGAATGGTTCACAACCGGAACTCCAGCTCTAAGGGATCCACCTCCTTCTGCTGGAGTCTAGAGGCCCAGTACTCACATGGATACATACACATATACATACATGATTAAAAATAAAGCAAAATTAAAAATACTTAATATAGGAAGAAATATTTGCTATTCTTTGATCACTTCATACATACATGCAGTGAAATAACATTTTCACCCCACTTTCTCTATTCCCTCTGCAGCGTCTCCAGGATCCCCCTCAGACACCCCTTTCACAACTTATGTTGTATTTGTTTAATAAGACTCTTAAGTCTTAAGTGCTGCGCTCATGTGCATGGGTGTGGGACCATCCTCTGAGCATGGGAAACCGACCAATGGACACACCATCTGAAAAGAATAATTCTCTCTTCCATAGCAGCCATCAATTGCGAAAAGTTCCTCAGAGAGGGGTGGGACCTAAATAGCATCTCTTACATCTATAGAGGGAATATTGATTGACTTGATTGATCCATGTAGCTTATGTGAGATTGAGGGTGTGATCGCCGTCCATGTCCAGAAGATGATGTCCCTCGTCACCTTCCAGCCTTCACATTCTCTATACCTCCTCTTAAGATAGGAATAAGTTTGCTAACAGTGCATACAATGTAACTAAAAGGGGTCAAAGATCTAGGTCTAAGATGGGCATGGGGAGCACGTGCCTTCAATTCCAACATTCTGGCGGTAGACGCAGGTGGATCTCAGTGAACAATTTTCGGAACAACCAGGACAACATAGACCCTGTATCCCAAAAAATAAATAAAAGTTTTCAGGAATATACTACTGCCCAATTAAGATGAAACTGGGGGGACGTTAAATGTTCATAACCTCAGCTCTCACCATGTTAGAGATTAAATCACAGTACTTCATAAAATTGTACATCATAAAACTTTAAAACATTTATAAATGCTAGATTTGTTTTTTTAAAAAAATATTTATTTATTATGTATACAATGTTCTGTCTGTATGTATGCTTGCTGACCAGAAGAGGGCACCAGACCTCATTACAGTTTATAAAAATAAAAAACTTTGAAACTTCAAAGGATTCCATCAAGAACAGTAAAAGACATCTCAAAAAAGAGAGAGTATAGCAATTCTATGCCTGGAAAGTGACTACTATGATACACATGCCAATCTTACAGCTCAATGACAAGCGCATAAACAATTCAGCTATGCAGGAGCAAAGGTCGCAGGAGTGTCTCAGAGTGGGAGAGTGTGAGAACCATTTGAAGAAAGCTCAGTCCAGCACTCATGGGGCTGTACTACTTAATGTCCACTAGGTGGCGGTAATGAACACCATGAAACTACAATAACCCAAAGTGTCCAAAGGAAGTCTTCATGAACTCCTAACCAGAACATAAAATGCTGCGTCTATCAAAGAAAAAACTTCTCAGTTGCTTGATAAGTCACACACAGAATTCCTATGTAATTCGCTAATTGCACCCCAAGTGCCTAACCAGAAAACATGAAAACAAGTGTTCATCCATGATCTCAGATGCCAATGTCCATGACAGCGTATTTACAACACCCGAATCTGAAAATATCTTGAATGACCATCAGATGGTATGGAATTTGATTTGTCTACAGAACATGGGAGTGGCAACAAACGGTTGAATATACTACATTAAATAAAAGAATCTAGTCACTAAATTCTATGCATTCTATTTCATGTTAATATTCTTATTCACTTATTAGAAATCAAATACAACTTCTGCTAAGCTCCAGGATCCACTGTATTTCCATTCAACTCAGAGGAAGGGTCCAAAATGATGTTAACAAGTAGCTGCCTTTATAATACATCAAATGTAAACTGTTCAAGATATGGGCTGGAGAGATGGTCAAGTGGTGGAGAGCATTTGCTGCTTACACGAGACCCACATTCGGTGCCCAGGACTTGGCACTGAATGGTTCACAACCGGAACTCCAGCTCTAAGGGATCCACCTCCTTCTGCTGGAGTCTAGAGGCCCGGCACTCACATGGATACATACACATATGCATACATGATTAAAAATAAAGCAAAATTAAAAATACTTAATATAGGAAGAAATATTTGCTATTCTTTGATCACTTCATACATACATGCAGTGAAATAACATTTTCACCCCACTTTCTCTATTCCCTCTGCAGCGTCTCCAGGATCCCCCTCAGACACCCCTTTCACAACTTATGTTGTATTTGTTTAATAAGACTCTTAAGTCTTTAAGTGATGCATTCATGTGCATGGGTGTGGGGCCATCCTCTGAGCATGGGAAACTGACCAATGGCCACACCATCTGAAAAGAATAATTCTCTCTTCCATAGCAGCCATCAATTGCTATAGAATCACTAAATTCTATGCATTCTATTTCATGTTAATATTGTATTTTTACGGCATATGTGTAATAGGCAGATCTACAGGAGCAGTGAACTGGTGTTTTATTGCAAGGAGGAATGGAAGACAGGAATGAAAAGGTGTGGGTTTTCTTGGATATAATGTTCCCTGACTTGACAATGGTGATGGATACACATTGCCTTGTATGAGCAAAAGCTGAACTGCAAATTATAAGTGGCTACATTATTCTTATATATGTATTGTATCTCAGTAAGGATGGATGACATTATGCTGATGGAAGTGTGTGAGGGAGGAAGAAAAGAGAGGAAGTAGCTACTTACATACAGAGAGAAGAAAGGAGCCAAGAAAATGCAAACTTGTTAAGATCTATTTGACTTTCTGCACAAAGGGATCCTCTGGGTTGTTGAGGGAATCGACGTTCACTCCAGATGATGTGCCAGTGATCACATCCAGGCTACAAGCTCCAGGATGCTGCGTAGAGAGACCTGGGAATCAACATCTGCATCCGAGGCCGCTCTTATTTCCGAGCTTCCCAGGCAGGGAGCCACACAGTCAGAACCACAGGGTGGATCCATCGGTGAAGTTAAGGTTCCTGACACTCACACATGGTGTTTACCTGTGGTCACTATACAGATCTCCTTTTTCTAGAGTGGAGGGGACACTACGGTACTTACAGTCTCATCCACTCCTGTGGTCACTATACAGATGTCCTTTTCCTGGAGTGGAGGGGACACTAAGGTACTTACAGTCCCGTCCACTGCACCACCACTTACTCTCACAGTGACGGCTTCCCTTTCTCTTCTCCTCTCAATTTTCTCACCAACGTATCTCCATACTGTGCAATGACGGGGAACGTCTAAGCACAAAGCACAGCATCTGTAGCTAAATGTGGAAACTCTGGTACCAGAAGGACAAGTCGTCCCCAGTCATGAAACCATGAGCAGGATGTTACAGTGGGTTTTATAACAGGTCCTATGGGTATGAAGACGAAAGTCCAGCTTAGAGGAATTGTGTCTCAGAGGACCGACCCTTGGAAAGGGACTAAGGGCTTCCTTTCTACCTGTCCCCGGATTTGTCCCATCAGAAGATGCCCTCTCCAACATCACCTCCTGGAGTTCTCCACTGGTGAAAGTGGGAGAGAGCAATATTCAAGTCTCTTCCACTCTCCATCCTCAGATACGATGATGGCCTTTTCCATAAGTCCCGCTGGACCAAAGGTCTAGAGTTCAAATTGACAACCCTGCAGAAGTTATGTGTATGCCCATAGCCACAGAAAATAGACCAAACAAACATGACTTGTAAGTGTCTACTGATGTTCAGTGGCAGGTCCTTGCTTATACTCAATACATTTTCATTGAAAGCACCTCACAAACTTAATAAACCGGGGTGTCACCTATCCACACGGCATGGCTTCAGTCTTCATTACAAAGTCTCTTCTTAAATGGAAACCCCTCTCGCGTCTGAAACTAGGCTGGTGACTTTGCAGCTGCTGGCAGGTTACAGCAGCTCTCTCTACTCTCTCTCTCTAGTAATGACTAATATGGGAGATTCAAACCCATTGTGGGTGACTCCACACCTGCAAGTTGGTTTTGAATTGTGTAACAAAGCAAACTGAGGCAGCCAAGAAGAACAAGCCAGTAAACATCTGTTGTCTGCTCTTGATTGAGTTCCTACCCTAACTTCCCATCGCATGGTCTTTGAACAGGACATGAGAGTCAAACAAAACCTTCCACAGCAGTGGGTTTTGTCATGATTTCTATCAGCAATAGATAGTACTATAGTGTTATATTATTTGGGTTTTAATAAATTAAGCTTGCTGAAGGTCAGAGGGCAAAGCAGTCATACTAGTCAGCCATACAGGTCAGCGAGTGGTAACACACACCTTTAATTCCAGGACTCGGGAGACAGAAGAGCATGACCTCAGGGAGTTCAAGGCCACCATAGGTTATGCAAGAATCTGTCTAAATGAGAAGCAGAGCTCACATAAAGGTGACCCCAGAACTTGTATTCATTCCCACACTAGGAAGGTGGAGACAGATGTGATATGACTGGGAGGAGAGAGGAATGTAAAAGGGAAGAGACAGGAACTCAGTGGAGTATAGAGTCTGAGGTTGGTGGAGAGTATTACAGGATCACCCCTTTGTCTGATCATTGGTACAGGTAAGAGCTCTCTAGTGGCCTGGCTGCTTTGCTTCTCTGATCTTTAGCTTGAACCTCAATATCTGTCTCTGTGTTTTTATTAGTCATGCTACCTAATACATTAGGATAGTATCCCGGGACTTGTTCTCAAACTTGGGGGCTTTCTGCCTCCTGAGTGCTGGGATACAGGTGTGCACGGTAACACTGTAGGAACTAAGAGCAGTTTTAAGAGTGGAGAGATGCACAGAAAATAAATCAGAGCCCAGGAAAATACAGTTCCACGGGAGGAGGCTAATTTTAATGAAGGAAATCATAGAAAGTATCCCAAGCAGAGGGATTTGAGAAATCATACTGAATGAGGGCAGACAGAACAAGCACCACAACACCAAAATAAATGTGCCCAAAGATGGATACAAGATCTAGGGGAGGTCTCCATATAGTTTTTTCAATCACCCTTCATTTTGGTTAAGTCTTTTCTCACCCCGTCACTTCTCCATCCTCCTCTCCTCTCCATGTTTTATCCTTTACACACCCTAGTTCAATGGTTCTCATGACCTCTTTGGGATCAAATGACCCTTTCACAGGGTGGCGTATCAGATATGTACACTGTGATTCACAACAGTAGCAAAATTACAGTTGCAAAGTAGCCACAAAATAATTTGATGGTTGGGTTCACTATGATATCTGAAATCGTGTTAAGGGTCACAGAGTGAGAAAGGTTGAGAACCACTGAGCTAATCTATCTCTATTTTTCTATTACTGGATTTTATTAACTCCTTTCTCTTAATAGGTGTGCTCTCAACAGCCTGTTTCTAATTACTCTTCTTCTACATGTATTCCAAGTTAAACACCTGAAAGAGAATACTCAAAACACAGAGGCCCACACGAAACAGAACAATTTACACAGTGTCTTTCTGAACATTATTCTAGCATATAATATTTTTTTCAGTTTGATCCACTTATTAGCAATTTCAAGACTTTTTCTTTATGGCTAAGTAATATTCCACTGTGTAAATGCACTACATCTTTCTTATCTCGTCCACAGTTGATGGAAATCTAGTTTGATATTTGTCTCAGTTACACCTTCTATGGCTGTGAAAAGACACCATGACTGTGGTAACTCTTACAAAGGAAACCATTCAATTGGGGCTGGCTTGCGTTTCAGAGGTTTAGTCCACTGTCATCAAGGTGGGAAGCATGGCATCAGACAGGCAGACATGGCGCGCAGAGGTAGCTGAAAGTTCTACATCTGGATAGGCACACAGCAGGAATAGGAGACACTTGGCCAGGCTTGAGCATCTGGGACCTCAAAATCTACCCCCAGTGACACACCTCGTCCAGCAAAACCATGCCTGTTAGGAGGTCTTGTCTTTTTGGAATAGGCATGGCTTTGTTAGACAAGGTGTGTCACTGGGGGTGGGTTTGAAGGTCCCAAATGCTCAAGATCTGTGAGTGGCAGCTAATCCTGGTCTGCACATGGTGAGTTCCAGGACAAACAAGAGCCACATAGTGAGACCCTATCCCAACAAGGGTTTACTAGCCGTTCGTATTTGTTCTTGAAATTTCTCACTGAGATGATGACCGCAGGAGCCTGTAGATGAAAGCTGTGAACTAACAGCGAAGTATAGATGGAATGCAGCATGCTCTCTCTACAAGGCTGCCTTCTGGAAAGGACTGCATACACTCTAAGTGGACAGTCTTGAAAGCAAGGACGTGAAGGGAATGTCATGGCCTGTGTACACCATCTCTGTGTAAAAGGAAAAGCCCTGGGAGACATATTCTTTAAACACAATCAACGGTGAGAAGACATACCACCAGGTGTAATCCCTCTATTTGTATTTGCTTCAGTTAGCTGTAAAAACATCTCATGTTTTGCTTGCTTTAAGAATGAAAATAGAAAGTGCTTTGTTCACGCTACTCTTAAGTCTGGAGTCCCCTGTTTATCCCTTGTAGATTTTTTTCACATAATTTTCACTCTGAAGAGATTCAGCCTCCCTGGCCCAGGAACGTAAACAATAATTACAACATTTCTCCCTTCCCTTTCCTCCCTCCAAACCCCTCAAATATAGCCTTCCCTGCTTTCCATCAATTCATGGCTTCTTTTTTCATTAATTATTACTGTATGCATATATTTGTATACATATATACATGCATATGTCTACATATAACCTCTTCGGTCCCTGTTATGCATCAGGAATAATAAAAACCCAGAGACGGGTATTGGGGTTCAAGCTGAAGATCAGAAAAGCAAAGCAGCAAAGACACTTGAGAGCTCTGACCTCTCTCAAGGCCCAGGTAAACAAACGGGTGATCCTGTCCTCAAGGCAACTGCAGACTGCAATGCTCTCCACCATTCTAGGAAGCAGGATCTTTGAAGGTTTGTCCCGTCTTGTCTTGGCAAGGTTTGACAGTCACTCTTTTTTGTGTCCTGCTTGTCCAATTTGGATAGCATGCTGTTGAGGCAAGAGCACTTGCTTGCCCAGTGCCTTAATTTTGCTACAAAAAGTCAACTTCATGTGGAGTTTCACTGAGGCCCATTATCTTCTCTGAAGCAGATTGGTGTTGCCAGGAGTCGGCTTGTTTCATTATCATAAAAAGAACTCATGTTATCGCAACATCTTAAATGCCATATTATGTAGATCTTCAAAGTGTTCCAGAATGACCTGTCTGTCTAAAATATATGTTTGACCTTGAAAACATGCCTAATATGACTACAAATTTAACTGTAATAGTTGATTAATTACTAACCTGCATTTCTAAATTATCCTAAATAATTGATAATAATAACTTTCAAGAACTAGAAATTTTTATTAGTTTTACTTGAATAGATATTTTCAGGGCTATTTGGTACTGGACAGCTGATTAGTGTGCTCTTCCCTGGGGGAAGACAGTCTCTCCTGCTCCCAGCTTTTTTCAGTTGCCTGCAGTTCTTTATGTGGGGTTGAGGCCTCATGTGCTCTTCTCTGCCCACTTTGGTATCATTCTTGTTCATACTTGGGCAGCTATGTTGGGAAGACTTTATGGGCATAGCTTCTGACCTTACTAGGAGACCCACCCTCACAGGAAACTTCCTGATACTCTGGCTCTTACAATCTTTTCACCCCCTCTTCCTCAATCTTCACTAAGCCTGAGGTGTGGGAGTATTTTATAGATGTATCCATTGGGATTGAACTCTACAACTCTGCATATTGATTGATTGTGGTTTTCTGTTGTGGTCTCTGTATGTTGCAATGAGAAGTTGCTTAATGAGATGTGAGGATTGCACTTATCTGTGGGTATAAGGACTAACGTTTACAGATTGTTGTTAGGGATGATGGTGGTTTATAGAATTAGTGGTTGTAAATTCTCCTCTAATAACTATGACCTCACTAGAACCGAGTAATTAGGTTGATTTCCATTACCAGACATGGTTGCCCTCTTGCTGAGCAGGCCTTAAGAACAATTAGTTCAATCAAATCCAAGCATACCTGCCAGTACTATATGCCATGCTGGTTGATGTGGTTCATAGGTGTCATAGCTGGGAAGAACTGTTGGTGGTCCCCATCTTTGGAATCTTGTATGGTGCATTCTTGTACCAAGAAAGCCAATCCACAAGGAACAGAAATGCTGGCCTAGTCTAACTCAGGGTCCTACATCTATTGTACGACATGGATTAAACAACAGTACCCTCTTTTGGAAATAGTTTCCTTTTCTGCTATTTACATAGGCACAGTGCTTTCTACCTTGGGGCTGTTTTGCTCTTCTTCGCCCTCCCCGCTACAAACTAGGAAGACCAGAGTGATGCAAAACAGGAAGTTTGGGGGAGGGACACTTTGAGACATAAATACTTGGATCTGTGGGCAAATTGTAACATGAGGGCCGGCTTGTTGGGGTTTCTATCCCGCCCGGTACCCCAACAGCCGGCAAATCCCAAAGAGAAATTACACACAGGACTCCATAAGATTATAAACTGATTGGCCCATTAGGTCAGGCTTCTTGTTAACTCTTATAACTTATATTAACCCATTATTCTCATCTATGTTAGCCATAATGGCTCCGTACCTTTCTCAGCTGGGCAAGTTACATGCTGCCTCTTCAGTGATCTGCGCAGGAGTGGCTGAGGGACCTTCCTCCTCCGTAGCCTTATTCTATTCTTATTGCCCCGCCTCTACTTCCTGTCTGGTTGACCCACCTATACTGCCTGCCTGGCTAATCAGCGTTTTATTAAAATGATTGACAGAATACAGACAATTCTCCCGTATCAGCAAATCTTGCCTCTGGACCCAGCTTCACTGCACTTAAATAGCGTATAACAATGTCCTAACAAAAGGCATTTATTCCACTATAAAACTGAAGAAAAAACCTGTTTCTGAAGAATCAGAGACGTGTGAGAGAAGGAATCCAGTTGCTTGCTGTGCTGTGTATTGAGAATGAGGACTAAAATGAGGCAATGATTACCCGCATCCCTCCTTCACACACACACGGAATTACCAGGGAGGAAACTTAATTTTGAATGGTAAACCTCTGATGCATTTATATGCTATAAGGCCATGTCAGATGCTTACTACAACACATGATCAAACAGAATTAAGCCTAAGAAAATATATGCCACTACCCATGTGTACCTTGAGATTCTCTCTGGCTATACTTGGGGTGAGGGCCAAACTGCTTGAAGGTTTGAACCTGCAATTAAATTAGTGTGTGTCCAAGCCTGGAAGTAGACATCCTGAAAAACCTGATGAATGAATACCTCTTAACCTACAAAAACACAATACTATGGTTGATATTCTGGACTTCAAGTCACTTGTTCCATCCTCTAGTTCATGTTTAGGCTGGCCTTAATTATAGAAAAATATCCAAAATTTTCTTTTTAAGGCCAAGTCAGTCTAAGCGTGCCATTACCCCTCAGTGAGACAACAACAAACACCTATATTGGAATATCTTCCCTCTCTTCTTTGCCTTCCTCTCCAGAGAGTCCTGAGAACTTTCCTCATCCCGCCTTTGTCCCCTTGTAAGGAAGCATGAGGAAAGGGAAGGCCTGTTAGTCTCTGACAGATCCCTTAAATCCCTGTCCTTGCTCTCTCTCATTAGGAACCACAAGGGAGGGAGCCTGTAGTTGCGGGTCAATCATAACTCCCACTCTACGACCTTGATGAATTCCTTCAGATGGATGCTGGTGCTCAATTTGCTTTCTCCTTGTTATGCAGCTATGGACTCCAATCCATGGAATGATGTCACCCACATTTACTGTGACTCACAAGTAATCTAATCTACATAAATATCTCACAGAGGCTAGCACTGGTCTCCTTTCAAATTGACAGTATTAACAAGCACAAGATTTATCTCCGCCAATAAATTAATTTTTAAAAGGACAGAGTCAGCATGCCAGCATTTTGCAACTCTGATAAATTGATGGGCCCAAATATTTATTCTCAATTACTATTTTGAACATCTGACAGAATAGTATCACCTTTAAACTACTTGTTCCACATATACCTTCTAGTCGGGATACTTAAAGGTCTTAAAAATTAGAAAACAACGTGATGAAGGAACACATTTGCTCGAACCCATCAGTCTTCTTAGAACATTGCTCTGATGTAGTTTGCCCTGTGGGAACTTCCTCCTGGAAGCGGAAGTGCCTCTCCGTGGGTAGCCTAGGAGACACTGGGCCCCACAGTCCACAGCGCGACCTTTGACCTGCTCTAAGTGGCATCAGATGCTTAGAACTCCAGATTCCTGAAGAGGCCATGGCCTTGGGTTGCTGCCGTGATGGAGTCACTCCAGCCCGCTGGTCTTAAGTGCCCCGCGAGGAGTGGTAGGGCACAGCCAGCCTGCTACCCTTGCTTGGGCAGCTTGGCCTCAGGTGTTGGGCACCAGGAACTGGGAAGGAGCTCTTGTGATGATTTTGTTTTGAAGGATCGTGTTCAATATGGAGTGGCTGCAGCACCCTCTGGGACCTGGAAACCCAGGGTGAGGAGAGCCCTCTCCTGCCAGGTTCCCTGTAGTGAAGAAGGGTAATGAATTGGAAAACTTGGGCATGGGGAGAAGGATTTTTTTTTTCTTTAAAAGAAGTAACCTTTCCTCAGGATTTACATTTTAACTTAAAATCACCCATTGATTTCCTGTTCTTTTTTAAATTTTCTGATATGCAAGCAGTTTGTTTACTTCGTGCTCCTTGTTAGATGGTATGTTCTTTTGTGTTTGGGTGAAATGTTCTGTATACATCTGTTAAGTCTGTTGGATTTATTTTTTAAACTATCTTTTTGCATTTTACATATCAATCCCAGATCCCACTCTCTCCCCTGGTGAGTTCCCATTAGCTCAGGTCAGCTGTTTCAGCGGGTGTCCACATTATCATATTGACCTCTTTGTTCGTATTCTCACTCCTCCCACTCTTCAACTGGACTTTGGGAGCTCAGTTTAGAGCTCCACTGTGGATCTCTGCCCTTGCTTCCATCAGTTGCTGGATGAAAGTTCTGTGGTGACATTTATGATAGTCATCAATCTGACCACAAGACACGGCCAGTTTAAGCACCCTTTCCACAATTGCTTAGGGTCTTAGCTAGGGTCATCTTTGTGTATTCCTGGGAATTTCTGTAGGGCTAGATTTCTTATTAGCCCCCATAATTGCTCCCTCAAACAAAATATCTTTCCTTGCTCTCCATCTTGTCCTTCCCCCATCTCGACTACTCTGTTCCCTCAAGTTCTCCTCTCCTCACCGTCTCCCCTCTTTCTCCCATTCTGCTGTATTTTCTCCCCCTCTTCCCACATTCCCAATTTTCCCAGGAGACCTTGTCTATATCCCCTTCCCAGAGGGATTTATGTATATTTCTCTTAGGGTTCTCCTTTTTACCTAGCTTCTTTGGGTTCATAGACTATAGGCTTGTTATCCTTTGTTTTTTATTTCTGGGTATGGGTTACCTCATTCAGGATTTTTTTTTATTTTGAGTTCCAACCTTGCATGTAAATTTCAAGATGTCATTGTTTTTTACTGCTAAGTACTCCATTTTGTAAATGTACCACATTTCATTATCCATCCTTTTGTTGACAGGTATCTAGGTCGTTTCCATGTTCTGGCTATTATGAATAATGCTGCTATAAATATAGTTGAACAAATGCCTTTTTAGTATGATTGAGCATCCTTTGGGTATGTGCCCAATATGGTATTTCTAGGTCTTGATGTAAATTGATTCAAACTGCCATATTTATTTTCAAAGTTGCTGTACAAGTTTGCATTCCGACCAGCAATGGAGGAGTGTTCCCCTTACTCAACATCCTTTCCAGCATAAGTTATCATTGATGTTTTTGATCCTAGCCATTCTGATAGATATAAGATGGTATCTCAGAGTTGTTTTGATTTTCACTTCCCCGATGACTAAGGATGTTAAACATTTCCTTAAGTGTCTTTTGGCCATTTCAGATTGTTTTGTTCAAAATTCTGTTTGGATCTGTACCTCATTTTTAAATTGGATTAATTGTTGTTTTGATGTTTATTTTCTTGAGATCTTTATATATTTGGAGATCAGTACTCTGTCTCCTGTGGTGTTGGTGAAGATCTTTTCCCATTCTGTAGGCTGCCTTTTTGTCTTAATGACAGTGTCCTTTGCTTTACAGAAGCTTCTCAGCTTCAGAAGGTTCCATTTATCTATTGTCACTCTCAGTGACTTGCTATTGGTACTATATTTAGAAAGTCGTTTCTTGTGTCTATTCGCTCAAGGCTACTTCCCACTTTCTCTTCTATGAGGTTCAGTGTGGTTGGATTTATATTGAGGTCTTTAATCCATTTGGACTTGAGTTTTGTGCATGGCAATAGATATGGGTCTACTTGCATTCTTCTGTGTGTCGACATCCAGTTATGCAGCACCATTTGTTGAAGATGCTTTGTTTTTTCCCTTGTATAATTTTAGCTTTTTTGTCAAAATATCAGGTGTTCAGATTAATATCTGTGTCTTCAATTCAATTCCATTGGTCCACCTGTCTGTTTTTATGCCAATAGAAAGCTATTTTCATTACTGTAGCTCTATAATAGAGCATGATGTCAGGGTTGGTGTTGCCTCCAAAAGTCCCTTTATTATACAGGATTGTTTTGGATATCCTGGGTTTTTTTTTCCACATAAAATTGATTATTTTTTGTTTTTCCATATGAAATTGATTAATGTTCTTTCAAGGTCTGTGAAGAATTGTTTTGGGATTTTGATGGGAATTGCATTGACTCTGTAGATTGCTTCTGGTGGGATTACCATTTTTATTATGTTGATTCTACCGATACGAGAGCTCCCTTTCCTTGCTCTCATCTTTGTCCTTCCTCCATCTCAACCATCCCATTTCCTCAAGTTCCCCTTCAATCCTTCCCTTCTTCCCTTCTCGTCCCCTTCCACCCTCCCTTCTCCCCCATCCCTATTTTCCCAATTTTGTCGGGCCATCTTGTCTGTTTCCAATTTCCAGGTGGATCTATATATGTTTTTCTTTGGGTTCACCTTATACCTAGGTTCACCTTATTCTCTAGGATCATGAACTGTAGGCTCAGTGTACTTTGTTTATAGCTAGTATCCACTTATGAGTGAGTATACACCATATTCATCTTTTTGGGTTTGTGTTACCTCACTCAGTAGAGTGTTTTTTAATTCCATCCATTTGCATACAAAGTTCAAGATATCATTATTTTTTACCGCTGGATAGTACTCTAATGTGTCAATTTATTCATTCTTCAGTCGTGGGACATCTAGGTTGTTTCCAGGATCTGGCTATTTCAGATAATGCTTCTAAGAACAGTTGAACAGATGTCTTTGTAGTATGATCGAGCATCTTTTAGATATATGCCCAAGAGTGATATTGCTGTATCCTGAGGTAGGTTGATTTCCAATTTTCTGAGAAACTGCCATATTGATTTCCAAAGCGATTGTACAAGTTTGCATTCCCACCTTCGGTCTCCTTAACTTCTCTCACAGCTGACCAAATGGCTCAGATGGATGCCTGCCTCATCCTTATTTCTTGTCACTTCCCTACTAGAAATCTTTTCATGGTCCGTTTACCTTAAAATAGCATCTACAGCAATGATACTCAAGTTCGTCCGTGGTCTGCCTTGTCTTGGCCCTCCACATGTAGGCTGGGACTGGGCCTTCTCTTCCCTCAGCTGATATGCTTCCCTGATTCATAGACTGAAGTTCTTGCACACCTGTGAAGACACGCTTCCCCGGTGCTACCCTCTCCCCGTAGACAGCCACGCCCTCTCTCTGTCCCACAGTGACCTTATGTAGTTCTTTCGCACCATCAGTGATGCCTCAATATCCATCTATTTCTATCAGGAACCAGGTCTTGTTTTCTCTCCAAGCCTGGCTGATAGTGCCAAGCCACATGGAAAGTGTTTAATAAACATTTATTGATTAAATAAGTGGGAAATTTGGCGCTGCCCTTACTGCTTTGATTCTGCATCACAGGAATCATTTCCTCAAGCAGAGTGACTACCCCACCGCTGAAGGCAACACTCAAACCTACCAGAACAGCCGCAGAGAGACCAGAGGCAGTGAAAAAGCTTCCAACCACTCCTGCTTCCGAAGAAGAAGATGGTTAGTGTGTTGGTTCTCACTAGACGCTGTGCTGCAAGATGCTCAAATACTTCAAATTAGGGCAAACGAAAGCTCGGGAGTCTCCTATTTCCTGTAATTTTAGGAATACTTGTCTTTTTGATCTTAGAGTAATAGTTATTATCACCCCTTTGCTATAGAATATACTTCTTTCCTTGGCAGACATAGAAATGCCAAATTTTGTTTTGTTTTATAAAATGTAGACTATCCAATTACCAATTTAAAATTAGACTACTAAATTACCTATTACCATGAGCTACAGATATTTTAATTTAGGAATAAGTATTAGCTTATTGGTTCTAATTTTTAATCCACTGCTGTTACACCCCAGAACATCTTGCTGCAGGAGACAATTAAAGGTCTTTTTATTCTGGATAAAAATGTATTGTTGTCAGAATAGTAACGGAAATCCAACCACAAGCAATGTGTCTGGGAGGAATGGTAATTAGTATTTATCTGTACTGCTTTTGCCAGTGTGTTGTGAATTTTTCTTTATCTTTCACTGAATTTTTCATGCTGTTTTCATTCTCAGGCAATACGACTGATTTTAGTTCAAGCGCAACAAAAGAAACCGATTGTCTTGGGAAGCCCAGATTCACAGGTATGTCTGGCTCTGCATTTTGAGTTTAGGCAGGACTCTTCTGGTAGGTGGGTCAGTCAGGTATTTATTGTGTAAATATTATAGGAGCTTACTACAATGTGGAGTTTTCATGTTCCTGCAAGTCAGCCGGGCAGTAGGTGCAGCAGACTCGGATAGGATACCCCCAGGTCCACTCTGCACGCCTGTACTTTGCTGCCCAGGACAAAGAGTAACAGTGACCTAGGAGAAGCCATTTTCACCATAATACCAAGTAAATAGAGGCGATCCAAACAGTCACATTTTGTGATTCTTTTTATGTTATATCTGCACAAGCCCAAACCAAAACTTGGGAGAGATTAACTCTTATCGTGGATGCAGAGATTGCGCTAAGATACTGTGAACTGTTTTCCAAAGCAATCGCATTGTTTCCCATTTCTGACAGTATTGATAAAGGCTCTGGTTTCTCCACCTCCTCACCAGTGCTGGGTGCAGGAAAGCTTTAGAATGCAGTTGTCATTTTAACAGGTGCAAAGTGGTATGTAACTGTGGTTTTAATCGACTCTCCCGGCCTACCCTAACAAAATTCCACAGAAATTTCCACTGGTTTCTTTTTCTCACAATTCTGAAGGCAAGGATTCTGAGATTGGCCTCTCTTCTTGCCTTGCAAACGGCTTCCTTCTCACATGAGTGGTAGCTCGTGGGAGCTGTGCACTGTGCCCATGAGTCCCTCTGTCTCCTAAGAGCCCCAGGCTGACTGGGATACGGCTTCACAGCCTCCAACCTCATTTAACGCCACACTCTACCTTACAGTTCTGTTTCTTTCTATATTTAAGTCTGTTGAGGGCACAGGTTTAAATTATTTGTGACTATAATAAATTACCGATTGACTGAGCCTTGCCTTCATTACGTAAGGTGTTTTCTATTTCTGAAGGACATCTTGCTCTGAAATCTAGTTTGTTGATATTTACATATCCAGGCATGTTCTCTCTGGACTGCATCGTCTTTCCACCTTTTACTTTTTACCATAATCTAATCTCTTTATAGTTACACTGTACATTTTTTTTAGACATCATAGCATTGGGTCTTCCTTTTCTTATACACTATTAGTCTCTGCATTTTGCTTGTAGTTTATGAACTTTTCAAATTATTAGTGATACCTTTAGGGGTAAACGTTCATCTTGTTGCTTGTTTTCTATTTACCTAATCTTTGCTTCCTGTTTCTTCTCTTTTGGCCTCCCTTTAGTTTTGTTTTTGCTTTATGCGTCTTGTTCCTTACGACTCCTTCATTTGTCCTGTGCGGACTGACAGTGTGCTTCTTTAACTTAACACCCTCTGCCATCCAGTGACAAGGAAGAGCCCCACCCCAACATTCTTACATTCTGTGGATTATTCCTTTCCTCCAACCTTGCACTGTTATTATAAATATCCACTACACAAATTGGTTTTTTTGAAAAGTAAATTAACTTTTATATTTGGACTAAAATATTGTATTTAGGCATCCGCACTGTTACTAGCACCTTCTGTCATTTTGAGGGGGGGGCACATTTTTCCTTTTGATGTATTAATTGCCTGTATATATTGTATATAGTCATTGTACTTATTGTATATAGTTTTCTTATATTAGTTATAGCCTTCTTTTTCATTTTTTAGACAAAAAGGGGGGATGCAGTGGCATTTCAATTGTATTTTAGCAAATAAAGTCTGTCTTAAGATCTGTTAATAAAACAGTCCCCCTAGTCAGCCTTATAGACCAGGTTATGGTAACACACATCTTTAATCCCAGTAGCTACAATAGCACACAGCTTTAATCCCAGCAGCCACAGTGACATGCACATATAATCCCAGTGGTGCACACCTTTAATCTCAGCCCTAGAGAGGAATACAAGATGGAGCAAGACAGCTCTCACACACAGTTTCATTCTGAGATTCCAGGAGGCAGGATGGCCATTTCAGACTGAGGTCGAGGTAAGAGCCAGTGGCTGGCTGTTTTGCTTTTTGGATCTTCAGGTTGAACCCCAGTTTCTGACTCGGAGTTCTTATTAATCGTGTTTCATATGATTGATATAATTCTCTTCATATTTTTTATTATTAAAGGTTTTTGAGTTTTAGCTTTTTAACTTGTGAGTTAGAAGTTTGGGACGTTTGAGGCCATTATTTCTTAAGGTATCTTTGTACTCCTGCAACCCCTCCTCTTTCCTGGAAATTATGTCCATATGAGAACCCTTGAGTTTCCCAAAGCTCCCAACATCCATTGTCCATTATTCCCTGCACCACCCCACACACTGTTAGTCATGTACTATGTCTATAGGCCTTGTGTTTGTGGTATCTTGTATATTAGTCTGTCTCATGCAGTTTACATCTATATATAGTTTTCATCTCTAGAAATCTGATTTGAGTCACCTTAATCTTATTTCATGGGTCACTGTTCTATCTACCTCTTCCTTGAATAATAATTCTGGACTCTGTGTGAGTTCTAAGTTTGTTCCAAAGGACTGATTTTTCTCACTATGAACGACAGTCTCCTGTGAATTTTACCTTGTTAGGTGTTGTATATTTCATTTCTAAAATATTCTCGAGTTTTGTTCTGAGGTGCAGTTGATTTTCCAGAACTGCTTAGTCCTTGTAAGTCCGGCTTTGTTCAGAATGGTGGTGCTCATTCCTACTGCCTGAGACTCAGGAACTAATTCTGAAGAGATCAAACAATATCTGAAGAGATTAACACCAGGTATATTTACAGAGGATCTCTATCATATACCTTATACCCCAGAGGTGGGAGTTTAGAGTTTTCAGACTAAGCCATTCTCAGTACTATTTTCGTTTCCTTCCTTCCTTCCTTCCTTCCTTCCTTCCTTCCTTCCTTCCTTCCTTCCTTTCTTTCTTTCTTTCTCTTTTTTTTGTGTTTTGTTTTGCCTTTTGTTTGTTTTTGGGGGGGAAGGTTTCTCTGTAACTTTGAAGCCTGTCCTGTAACTAACTCTTGTAGAGCAGGCTGGCCTCAAACTCACAGACATTCGCCTACCTCTGCCTCCCAAGTGCTGGGATTAAAGGTGTGCACCACCACCACCCAGCTTCTCAGCACTATTTTCAAGTGTCTGTTCAGAATATGACTCTAAAGTCTTCAAACAGATGCTCAAATTGACAGTTTGCCTCCGCCATCTTCCTCACAAGTGTGCTGACTGACAGAGTCCTTTCTCCTTCCCACTCTTAGGCCCTCATGTGCGATACATCCAAAGCCAGACAACAGGCCCTGTTCCATCACTGACTCCGTCAGATGGTTCCCCACAGAGGAAGCCACAGAGGGGAATGCCACCAGCCCACCACAGAGCCCGCCTACCAACCTCCCCATGGTCACCGTGGAAGGCTGCCCCTCATTTGTCATCTTGGCCTGGGAAAAGCCACTAAATGTCACTGGTAAGACTGTGGCACTAGGATGGGACACTATGGTGGGAAGCTTTGCTAGTTCCAAACCAGGCCGCCTGGGTCAAGCTGTGGCACCAAAAACCACATCAAAGACAGAGCGAAGTTCTGTCGTCCAGAGTGTCATAGGTGGGAAAAGATGCTGCAGTTGTTATGGCTCCTGGTTAACTGAGAACTTTAAAGCTGGATTCCTCCTATCCCTCTCAGAACTCCCTTCCAATGTTTGAAAATCCAGTTTTAAGATTTTACCAAGAAAAAAATCACACAGCATAGAGTGTGTAAAGACTTGATACCTCTGAGAAGATTTTGAATAGCTGTCTTTTCACCAACTCAGTTTCTAAACTGGCTGAGAACTTCCAAACAGGCTAAAAATTATTTTAATTAACTTTGGAGAAATTGAAAATAAAATAAAAATAAATAAAAGCACCCTCGCTCCCAGGAAATTTGCTACTTATCTAAGAAAATTTTGATTGCACTACACCAAACAAATACATATATATGTATATATTCCTCATGGAAAATAGAAACCTGGAGTCATTTTCGAATTTGTTGCAATTTGTTTGGCACACTTTGCTTCTATATAGAGAAAAGGAGAGTCAAACAAGAAGTGGAAACAGACTGACTGGGATTGCAGAGGACGCGCTGGTCCTGACCCCTGCTGTAGGCCCAGTGTGCTGACATCCGGGATTACAGAGGACGCGCTGGTCATGGGGTCCCTGTGACCCCTGCTGTAGGCCCGGTGCAGGGATCAGAAGCATAGACTCAGCAGCCATCTGAAGTTGACAGGAACACTATGGAGGGCAAGGGTGTGGTGAGGAGACTCAGAATCTGGCAGAAAATATTTTCTACTGTGGGTAAAGGGGAATGAGGCAATTGTTGCTCCTTCTCCAAAACCATGTGATCCGAGCGACTTTCCACATAAACACTACCTTGGCTGAACTGTCAGATTTCTTCAGTGTCCTTTCTCATGAAAGGCAGCCTCTGTTCTGAGAAAGAGTCTGTGTCACCACCAGTGTCCCCAGGAATCTGCCAAGTCCTGGTCTTCCTTAGGGTTGAGACTGTAGATGCTGCCATCTTAATTCCTAAACGTCAATCAGTTTTCAGTATTGATTATCCATATCCTATATTCAAACATCTAAAACTCTAGAGTGTCCACTTTGCTATTAAGAGTTCTAGTTTCCAGAGACCAAATACTAAGCAGAATTTTGTTTGCCCTAAAGATGTTGAGCTATCAAGTTGGAATTATTTAATCTGATATACCATTAGGACTTCATCACATGGTTTATGTGAAATTCAGGTCTCTACAAATTCTTTATTTACTTTTCAACACCATCTATGGATTTGGTATAAAGTAAAATAAGGTGCCAAAAGCATCAGGCGTTTTACTTAGTTTTATTGTAGGAGTGGGCAACAGACGAATAATTTCTTCCTTGTTAAGAAAGAAATGGAGGCAGTTGCTCAGCTAGTAACTTGTCACCAGGTATGGATCTCTACTTGTCTGTAAAGAGAACAGTTTTGTGACCATCACTACATGCCTTGTTATTATATAATTCCTTGTATCTAGAAAATCACAGCACCAGCGTTAGAAGTGAAGCCCAACTCTAGAATGTCCAGTTTCGACCCCAGACCTCCAAAACTGAAAGACACAGGAAACTTCTCTCAGGGTATAAGGGGCAGCCAGGTTGTGATCCTCCATGATTTCTGCATCCATTTTCCCTTCTCTCGCTTCTGTTCCCTCTTATCCCCACCCCGTGATGGAGGAGGGTTATCTGTCTATTGTGTTATTTTCATTGGTCAATAAAGAGACTGTCTTGGCCCCTTGATAGGACAGAAAATTAGGTAGGCGGAGAAAACAGAACAGAATGCTGGGAAGAGGGCTATGAGGCAAAAGCCATGGAGCCAGCCACCAGGTCAGACATGCTGAATCTTTTCTGGTAAGCCACCACCTCGTGGTGCTACACAGATTATTAGAAATGGGTTAATATCAAGATATGAGAGTTAGTCAGTAACTAACTCTCTAGAGATAATGGGCCAGGCAGTGCTTAAATGAATACAATTTGTGTGTTGTTATTTCTGGGACTAAGCTAGCCGCGCGGGAGCCGGGTGAGGCGAAAAGCAGGCCTGCCCGCAGCCCCTCACTACAACCCCGCCCCTTTACTTTCTCTTCCCTTCCCTTCCTTTTGAGACAAGTTGGTTGTTACTCAAGCTGGCCTCACATTTGTGATTCTGCTTCAGCATTGTACGAGCCTGGGGTTGCAGGATGTGCCATCATGCAGGTTCTGTCCCTAAGTGAGGTGTCCCACTCCTCTCTGGCCCCAGCTCCTTAACTGTATCCCAGTGTTGCACAATGAATGACATTACATGTTGCTAAGTGTCCTGAATTGCTGTAGCTCTCCAGTGTCCTTGAGATGAGGTCACAAAAACTGTCTCCTTATTGCTTCTTATTCCTCTTATTCTGATTCTCTTCCTCCGACAGAAGGCCTCACCTAAGTGGGTTCTCACTTCAGGACCTCAGCAGGGGTAAAATGAGCTAACCGCCATACAGTCCAAACCGACAGACAGCCACGGAGTGTTTGTGCATAAAAACAAGTTTTATAAGAAGCAGTTTACTTGAAGTTTGAGAATTTTGCTGACCTAACTTTTCTAACCAGTAGGGAATTATGTAACTAAAAGTACATTAAACAGCGAAAACTGGAACCCGGCTCTAAGTTTGTGCCAAGACTGAAATCTAGAGAGAAGGGGTGAGGGGGTGATGGAGGTGCCCACCCCACCTACCTCACACCACACCCCTGCTGCAGGACAGCTCCTAGAGGTGGACATCCTGCTTCTGACAGATTAGCTCAGGAATTACAGACCATAATTTCTGGGACCATTTTTTTACTTTATTCTAGTAACTGATATGTTTTTTTAATTTTACTCTTCCTTATCCCTTCCCATTAGGATAATGCACAGATTTTTTTAAAAAAGACTTTTAATGTATCAAAGTCTTGTCACTGCTTCCTAAGAATCAAATGTTGGAAAAACATGAAAGACAGTACTATAAGTCTTTCCATGTCTTTATGTTTCTTTTGGAATTTTTGTTCAGCTGAATGTGGATTTTAAGATAAAACGATGATTAAATGCAAACCTTCTAAAAGTTATTAGACTTTCCCATAACTTCTAGCCCTGCTGTGTGGCTAAACCACCATTTTGATTCTGGTCCCCCAAATAGAGTCCATTATTTTACTCTCAGCTTTGGGGCTTTTTGCCAATATACCTTGGAACTCTGAAAATTTGCAGTTTTTTTCTTAATTCTTTTCACATCTTCTTGGGCACAGAGCAGGTCTTTTTAATCCTGAAAACAAACATCCTTAAGTTCAGGAACATTTCTCACACAATCTCTAAGATTAAAGTCCCCATTTTAGAGTTTGTGCCAGTTGGGTGTTCAACAATCCAGTTTTCTATTTTTAACTGACTTTTACATCTAGTTATCTGTAGATTGTCAACTTTATCTTCTAAATGTCTTTTTTAGTTTCTCTGTTCATTCAAATAACTTTGTTAAAATTTTGAGGTGGCGCCCTATATTTATGTACAACCGTCATTCTCTGAGACTTGACTTACACGCAGACAGTGTCATTCAGGTGACAAAATGGGCTTTCTGGGAAAGATTTTGCCACCACAAGTATTTTTTTATTTATATAGGGCTTAACCACCAAAACACGCCCTCATGTTGTTAAACATAGTTTAAAATTATTTCTTCCCAATTTGTATTATAAAATATCAGAAAAATCTTCAGAAAAAGTAAGTTATGAAAACTTGTGTCCATGCTAGAAGTGGAGATCAAACAGAAGGAGCCGAAATAAAATGACACGGAAAGGAGTCCAGTGGTCAGATCTGGACAAGGCACATCTGGAAAGGGAGGCTCCTTATCCTGGAATGAGAGTGGTCACCACATCGCTTTCCTATAGAAGCCTGCCTGGTGATTTCTAACTTTTGTTAATGTTTTCTTTTTCAAATGAAGTATTAGACAAGATGTTGAGAAACTAAAACCTGAAATTGTCATGATATTTTTAAAAAGGAAACAGTAGTATAGCAGAAAAATGTCATTCCTTAAAGCCCTCAAAGACGTTACTATTATATTTATTTCTCCTTATGTAGCAATGAATTCCTGGTGAAACCCAAAAATCCTCTTGGTGAAGGCCCTGCCAGCAACACAGTGGCATTCAATACTGAATCCGGTCAGTAGTGGTCCACACAGATGTGACCGGACATAATCACAAGTGTTGGCCTAGGAGGAGCTTATTTGAAACCCAGAGTGTCTTGAATTCTGTAGCCCTTGAGAAGAAGCTAATAGATGTATTTATTATAGATGTATTTATTATAGTTACCACTGCTTTTCTTCATTTATGTTTATGTCAGGAAAGAAACTAAAATGAAAAACTATAATCTACACTCCAAAATATGGTACTCAAATGTCTCCTTGCATGCCCAGAATAATGCCCATCAAGCACACCAGAGAAGGAAAGTTATGAGTTCTGTGAAACTCTCTGCACAGTCCAAGCTTCAATTCGCCAATAAAAATCTGTATGTGCAGACAAATTTGCATAATTCTATACTATATCAGATCTTGGTAACTTTACAACTAATAGTTTTGTAGAAAACTAAATGAGAAGGCTTTTGAAAAAGCTAAAACAACCTATGCTCAAATCTACTCAAATCATGTGTAAAAGACGCAGCTGGGTGCATGAAGGATGATCAACACCATTTCCAAAACAGACTTTCAGATTCAGGCTTTAGCAAGATTGCACATCATGTAAACAATACCTAAGTGCACATACCCACCTTCTTCACCACAATACTGTAATACTAAAGCTTTATCTAAAAGACTTCCGTGTGTGTTGTTTCGCCTCAGCTGACCCAAGAGTGAGCGAGTCAATTTCTGGTAAGTACCCGTCTCAATGGCGACTGTACATTCCCAAATTAGGTAAGCACAGCAAACTTGAGCTGAGTGTCTTTCTATCTAGAGAGATAGAAGAGGGGTCACTCTGAAATATATCAACACTTAGAACCTATTGGGGCAGTGCTGAAATTTGCTTTAACTCATACACCAGTTTACTCAAAATCTGTTTAATTTGCTCACATTAAATTTTATACTATGTTGAGCCAGGCAGTGGTGGTGCACACGTTTAATCCTGGTACTTTGGAGGCAGGGACAGGAGGATCTCTGTGAGTTTGAGGCCAGCCTGGTCTACAGAGGACATTCCAGGACAGATTCCAAAAGCTACAGAGAAACCCTATCTTGAAAAATCAAAAACACCAACCAACCAACCAAACAAAATAAAACCCATTTCTACTATGTTGCAAAAAAAAAAGAGCCCCAAATATGTCTACAAACCAGCACTGCAGACACTAAGTGCAATACCTAAGATATTGCTGAGATTTATTTCAATAGTGACAGAAACTTAGATCGGAGTCTGTTAAACCCTTTCCAACATTTCCAGCCCCCAGTATTTAATGCAGTAAAAGAACTGAGGTCTCAGGAAGTGGGCAAAGAAGTCTGCAGGCTGCTTCCGTTGTAAAGCGTTTAGTTCTTCAGAGTTAAACATTGAACCCAAACCATGCGTTTTCCTCGTGCAGCAGGACGAGACGCCATCTGGACCGAAGACCCTTTAATTCAGACTCTTACTCCAAATGCAAAGGTGAGCAATGTTCAAAGGACATGGTATAAAAAACTTGCCGGAGTCCAGCTACGTAACTCTCTCAGATTTATTTAAGCGACTCCCTCACAGATATGTTCCACTTCCCTAGCCTTTCTGTGACGTTTCAGGCTCAGCACTGTATACAAATTTCCTTCAGAAAATGTCACAGACATAGGCAAAACAACTAATTTTAGAAACAAGGACTTAGATCTGCGATTTGGAGGCAGATAATGAAAATGCAACATAAAATAGTGACACCGTGATTAACTTGTATGCATAGGCAGATACTTGAACAGCAAAGCTCTGTTCTGTCCCAGCCTCCCAAGAATTAAAATCCTACTACTAATCATGAAAGGAGGACGTCCTTAAAAGGCCAAAAGGGCTCAAAACCCCTGCACTATGTTTGTTTATGTCCTTTCTAGGATATCATATGGTAAAAACCTTGTGGTCCCTCACTCATTCATCAGGTTGTATTCTGGGTTTGGTGGGTGACAAAGTACCAAATGCCATATTCTTGCTTTCATGTGGCACAGTAACTCTCCTTCCTTTCTGTGGGAAAGAGAGACACGTTAAATAAATATATAAATTACCCAATAATGTCACAAAGAGTTAGACAGAATGGCTCAGCAGAAACGGAGGCTCCTTTAGTTGAACAGTTTTAGGGAAGGTTTGTGTGCAAAGGCATCATGTCTGCTTAGAATAAATTTTCAGAAGAAATAAACTATAGAAGAGTATAGAACAAAAGGTCTCTGGGGAGGTAGAGGAAAAAAAAGGTGCGAAGGCCTAAGGCAAGACATACTGTAGTTTTGTCTGAGATTTAGTGAGGAGAAGTTGTGTTCTGAGTATAACGGGAGATTGCTGGGGAGAATTATGGAGGGAGTAATAACTTGCATTTTAAAAGTCACTGTGATCTGAAGGGGAAAAGAGAGCATTAGGAGGTAAGAGTTAGCAAAGACATCAGCTAGGAAACCTTTCCTAGTGCAAGAGATGCTGGTGGATTTTCCTCTGGGAAGTAAGGGAAAAGAAAAGCAAAGCTATTCTTTGAAATACTTAGTTATGGAATTGCCATACACTAAAGAAAAGGACATTGCTTCATTTCTGGTCCTTCAGGAAAGTTTTACAACAGAGGAGATCAGAGGGGCCATGGAGAAGATCACTGCCAGTTTGTGGCTCATTTCTGATGGCCGCACAGGGCAGCAGCTTGCCTCTGACCAGTGACCCACCAGAGAAGGTATGCCTTCTGACCACCCCAAGTAGGGGGCTGTGCGGATGAGCACGGAAAGCAATCGGGTGACAGAAAAGGCTACAGAACTGCTACTCTGTCACTAGGGAAAGAGGAAACTTAACTCTCAACTCAAGGTCAGCTCTAGAGGAATTAGATATATTAATGTATTCTGAGAAAGCTACAATCTTTCCCAAGTTTCCAGCCTTCTTGTTATCCCAGCCAGTGTCCCTCACGGCTCTAGTCGGAATATGCCTGGACATCTTCTTTGCTCCCCTAACAATTGTTTCTACCATACAAGGAAAACAAAGTATTTTTCTTAAAATGATCTATATAAAACAATTATAATACGCCTGAGAAGTGAATATACTCAGCAAATTGATAAATACATATTAGCAGCAGGCTGTGTAGGGAGGACTGAAAATTTAATTCTTGCCGCAGCAGAGCAGAATGATGTACATTGTCCAGATCACTCAGGAAACATCTAATTATTTGAGGTTTTTAGTAGCACATTTTGTCAATGAACACAAAAATACCAAGCCTCTTAAAAGATGCCTGTACAAGACACTTGGACATCAAGAGGCTGCTGAAACTACTCTTATGGTACTGATTTGCTAAGACAAATGCCAAGCTTTTAAGTCCCAGGGTCATTGTGTTTCTGGTCAATATCAGATCCTCTATAATTACTAGTTTTCTCTATTGCTTTGTTTAGAAAAGATTCCTGAGACTATTTATCAGGTTTTACAAAGTCATTTTAAGAAAGCAAGATATTAACATTAATAGAATAGCATTCTTAGGGAAGCAGGCACCCTATTCATGATATTTTAAGAGAATATTTGTATATTATTTATCACACTGTTGTAATGTTTTTAGATCCTTTTATAACAAAATTAATGTCAAAAATCTTTAATATGCTTTATAAAAAGTATTTACTTTATTAATGTGTATATGTTGTTGGTGAGTGAATCTCATAAATCTCTAATTGGTCTAACTTATTGGATCAAATAATCTTCAGCATATACATGTGAGAGAAAGTGGTTCTAATATTTAAAATTATGCAAACTTCAATTTGTTAGCATCAGATGAACAGATTTTTGAGCTTAAATAGTTATGTATCCATGCTAACTTCTCCATAACCTACCAGTAAATTACTGAAAAGAAAATCTGTATAATTTTATCTCAACCACACAGCTGATAATCTGACGTGTCAAATGGTAAATTTTGATGATTTTTTTATTCTGTACCTATAATATTACATCTAAAAATACTTTCTCAAACTCTTCCTGTTAACATTCTTTGGAACGGCTCTGTGGTCCTATGCAAGCTGTATGTAGAGACCGAGTGTGAAGTCAGCATGAAAAGACAATGCATGTGAGATGCCATTGTCTTAGAGGATATATTATATATTTATACATTAAGGCCACAAATGAATGCATCAGAGGTTGCTTTGTGACACTGTTTACTCAAGCTGTAACAAAACGGACTTACTTTCATGAACAGGGGGTACAGTTTTGGGGGGAGGGAGCAAGAATATTAGTGCCTATCCTGAAAAGACTTTTCTCTATGTGGATCTTTCAATATGCTTCAGTTTTATTAATGCTACATTTTGTACTTTTCAAGCAAATATAAACTCTGCAATAAAAAGATGTAGGTTTTTAAAACATGATTTTTTTAAATGTTCTGAATAGTTCACCAATATGTAAATACATCTTTATCTCCATAAGGAAAATCAGAAAATTAAGAGCTACCAAACCCCTATTGTGTTTATATTCTAAGTCAATCAAATATGTTATATATTTTTTCCGTGAATGGAAATCAATTTCATAAATTTTACTTGAAGACCATATACCAATAAGAAGACTAGTTTCGTTATATCTGAAATAATTAAATTACAAGACCATTATTGGATTCAGTCACCTTTATTAGCCTATCAGTGTTACATTTATACATAGTGTCTAGTTGTCTTTTCAAAGGGCTCTATTTTTAGTACATCATGTTAATAGTAAATAGCCAAGTGTGATGGCTACACCTTAGCCTAGCTTTTTAATATTCTCTGGGAACTAGAAGCCAATCATTTTATGCGTAATAGTGTTCCAAAAGAACTAGGAAGCTGCTACAATCTTAAGCAGGGGGAGAAACATGTTAATTTTTGTCTTTATTGGTTTGTATTCCAGCAAATTATATGTTCAATTAACAGAAACGATGCTATCATAAAAATTGCTCTGCTTTTTAAATGTTTGAACTTCAGTACAGTACAAATTGAAACAAAATAGTATTGTAGTCTTTGGGGAGGCAATTAGCCATCAATAGTGTAGCTGAACCTCCTTATCGATAACCGGGTCCAGGTGGTATGGCCCTGACCAAAAGGAGGACGTTTAAGTGCATAAGGGTTATGCCCACTGGAAGGAGGGATCATGGTACCTGTAGGAGATGACGTAAAACCTGGTCTGGGTTGGTAAGCACTAGGCTGGCTTGGAGCCACTCCAGGCTGAGCAGCAGGGGGCACTGTAATTAGCAGGTTGAGATGTTTGGGTAGTATACATTTGTGGAGGATAAGTGCTCACCTGGTACTGTTGTGGTTGAGCGTCCTGCCCCACTACAGACTTCCACATCTGAGGGCAACAGAAGATGGGAATAATTAGGACGGAGAGAGGAATCGAGAGGAAGGACGATAAGAATGCTGACGCCAACTACACAAGCAATCGCATGTTTCTCAGCGTTCTTAGAAGAAAACGAGAGCTGAAACAAAGCAGATAGAAGTTCTAGGGAGACTTCTCAGTTAGAAGAGAAAGGAGTGGGAGTTTTTTTAAGATAAACCAGAGTGGTTGAGTCCACCCACATAAGGAGGAAAGTCAGTGTAGATGTAGGCAACACTGAGCAACCTCTGTCAGCGTGCCAGGACCATTCACTGAATCCACAGCTTGTAGTATTTGACAACACCTTCTGCAGGATTGGGGTGGCATTTCCCTCAGAGTTCTCCATGGTTTCCATTCTAGTTGTTAGGACATAAATGAGTCCAGGATCCCTCTTGTCTGTGATCTGCTTAGCTACATTGAAATAGTTTTCACCTGTCCATGGGATACAGTCCTACATTCACTCTAAGACACACAGAAGAGCTGTCGGGACAGTTGGCTGAAAGACCCACACTAGGTACTGCATGGGGAAACATTGACAGGAATCTCAGTTTCCTTAGGGAGAAAACACCGAAGCTTTACATTTTATCACTCAGTTAAAAACACTGCTCAACTGTATTTAAAGATACACATATTCAAATGCAGCATGTAACAGATCCCCTCTTTGGGACACATGTGGGATTTACCAACCAAGTAAACACTGCAGAGGTCTTTGGAGAAAACTAATTTGGCAGGGGATCAATCATTCCTCCACTGGATACCCATGTTTTACTGAGCCTTGCCGAGGGAGTGTGAGGAGGAACTGCCTAGTCACACTGTGGGCTGAACAGAGGTGTGGCAAGGTAACAAGGGGCAGTGCCCATCTGCTCTGGGAGCCTTTGGGATTTCCTGGCTCCGCTCTTACCCACTGGCTGGCAAGTCCCTGCTCACCCTTCTTCCTCAGGGACTTCCACCGCTGGGAAGCTGTTCTGGTGTTCATCACTCTTTTACAGAGGAGACACTCTTCAATACCTATATCTACAGGACTCTGTCTGTTTAGGCCCCAAGTATCCATCAAGATGCACCTGGAAACCTCCACCATCGCCTCCAATTCCTAACAACCCCCAGAAGATCATCCCTGGGGAAATCTGAGGAGGGGAATTAAAGATGTGCTAAGGGGCAGCTAGGGAAGTGGTGAGCTAACCAGACCAAGAGTCATGGTGAGCTGCTAAGAACAATGCCTTCCTAACTTGGCAATAGCTACTGATAGGGGTTAGCATAGGTAAAGATGACCTGTGAGCCACATCCTTATGGCCTCTCTTTGACATGACCTGGCTCTTGCGCTGTTCTGCAACAGAGTGAAACTGGAAATGAGAAGTCAACTGTGTTCATGGGCAATAAGGAAGCAGTGAGGTCCGATGGTCTCATCTTCTGTCCTTCTATCTCCTGCCCCCAGGCCTCTGCCATCTCTCCCATCAATCTCACACGCTTCTTAAGATCAAAATAACTTAATATGCTTGTACTGTTGATGGCTAATCAATAAGGTTGCCAACTTGAAGGCTGGAGAATAACCCGGTGAAGGACAGTGAATGCCAGACACATCCAGTGCCTGAGGCCAGTGTTGACTTATGACAGCAATGGTTCATAGACACCTCAGTAATATGACAGCCCCTGTGGGACCACAGCCAGTCATGCAACACAGAGAATGCACCTCTTAGCCAGATACTAGACTAAGCACCTCACAAATATTAACTTAAATACTTTACAACTCCCTGATTACTGTGATTTTGTTCCCCAATGGTAAATAATGAAGAGTTTAGCATAGCTGCCTGTGTCCAACACTTTGGGATTCCCACAAACACAGAGAGTTACCCCAGCTGAATAATCATGCCTGCATTTGGCCCCTAAAAGCACTTGGCTCAGCACCAGTGTTCACTTGGGTTAATTCCCGTTCCCTTACATCTCCCATGTGCATTTTGTGTCCCTGATAGACCATACAAAGTCTTCACCTTCTGTGGGACTCCTTTAGCTTAGTGCCCAGGGCCAGCCGGCCCTTCGAGTGGGATGTCTAGATCCTCAATAGAAGCCAGGGCATACTTGGCTGGACCCGCAGTCCTAGATGGCTGGTCAATCACGTCCCTGAGTGCAGGCCATTTCCTTGTTCCTGTCTTCCCATGCTCATTGGCAACCACTGCACGCAGACCTGATGGCCATCAAAGTTCAGCACCAATTAGCAAGGTCTTCCCTCAACAAGAACTGAGTGCTATGTGGATTTCTCTTCCATACTTCCCTGTGCTCCCCAAGCCTCCCAGAGCTCTGAGTAGTAGTCACCTTCACTACTGTTTGTTGGGGCTCCCGGCACCTGGCACCCCCACCAGCTGCTGTCACTTCAGGGCAAGAAACTGAGCAGCGGCTTCAGTGTGCAGCGGCTTCAGTTCTGTTCTCAGGTTTTCTGTCGTTTCCTGCCACACTGTCCTCACGGCTACTTCCTGAAGTTTGAGTCAGTTCTCTGACTTTAGGTTCTTAAAGGGTCAGGTGTGTCTTAAAAGGGACAGGTGTGTCTCTGTCTAGTATTTTGAAAAGTTTTTTCAAGTCATGGGATAGTTATAAAAAATGACCACATCCGAGGCACATCCCTAAACAGTTAAGACACATTCAAGAATGCTGTAGGACCACTCTGTGTCCTACGTAGGACAGTTGCATCTAAAATAGTAAAAGCATTCAGAGCAAGCCAGCGGGTGTGGTGGCAAACATCTGTGAACCCAGCACTCAGGTGTAACCTGGGCTACAACACTGTTGCAGTGGTCTAGTTTGAGGGAGGAAAACAAAAACAACATTTGATGTGGGCTGGAGCAATCAAGAGAGGCTTACTGGGAGATTGATCTGTATGTGAATCTTGAAGGGCAAGGCTTAAAAACACCTCATCATTACCTATAGCACTTACAATGAGGCTCACACAGAACTGATGTCAAAAGGATAACTGAGAAAGGAGGGAGAAAGCTCCCTAGCTTGTTGGGAAACTGTGTGGAGCCTGAGCCCACTGACAGAAGTCTGACTCCAGATGAATTTCTCCAAGAAGCAGGAGCCTGAACTCTGACACACTCCATGCTGCTAAGCTCTGTGGCCCTGACATGCACAGTGGTGCTCCTCGCCACCGTCTGCATTTTTCCTCAGACCTGGGGATGCCACCAGAACGCCGGAGCCGACGAAACCAGAGCGGAGAGCGGGCACGATGCCAGAGAGGCAAGTCAGACCCAGGAGCGGCGGCACGCGCCCCGAAAGGCTGCCCGTTCATCCCAACGGGCACCGCAGGCCAGGGAGAGGCTGGCCCCTAGCGCGGTCACTACCGAGGTGATGGCAGCAGAGGAGGAGGAGAGCCGGTTTCTGCAGCGGAACCGCCTAGTGCTCGGGCAGGATAAACTGGCCGCTGAGCGGAGTCTGGAGCAGCTGGTCTTTAGCGACATCGAGGACGACGAAGACACGCTGCTGCAGCGGCTGCGGCTGCAGAACCCGCGGGGTCAACGACAAAGAAGCTCGGAAGCCTCTGGAGTGGAAGATGAAGCAAAAGATAATCTTCCTCCTCAGAAGAAGCCAGTTTGAGTGGATGAAGATGATGAAGATGAGGAAATAGTTGACAAGATGAACAGTCGGTTTCAGAAAATATAATGAAAAATGCCAACGAAAGTAAACTCTCAAAAGATAAGCTTCAAAAGAGACTTACAGAGGAATTCCAGCATGCCATGGGAGGAGGACCTGATTGGGCAGAGCCTGGGCACAAGCGGAGAAAATCTTCAGAAGATGAAAGTGAAGAGGATGAAGGTGATTTGTTGCAAAGGACTGGGAATTTCATATCCGCATCCACTTCTCTTCCTGGAGGAATTCTGAAGATGAAGGACTGCCGTCCTGCCAGTGCTGAACGGCCTACCACCGCTCGGATCTCATCAGTGCAGGTCCACCCTGGCGCACAGGTGCTGGTGCTCTCTGGGCTAGCTAAGGCTTTCTCGCTGTTTCAGGGAGATGGCAAAACAAACGCGAAAATCCAGAGCATCTATTTGGAAAAGTTTCCAATCTTTAAGTCTTGTTTCAGTGCTAATGGAAGAGACTTTTAGCCACAAGTGTGTACAGCAAGGTTCTTTACGTCTCTGATATGCTAGCTGGAAGGTTAGTTCCTGTACATCAAGTGAGAGGTTTGAAAGAGAGAATAGTGAAGCGATCTGAAGTCTCTCCGGATGGATCCTTCCTGCTCAGAAGCGGCACCGCTGGGTTTTCTCATTTGCTGTCAATGAAGACGAAAGAATTGATTGGTAGCATGAAGATCAATGGGAGAATGCCAGCATCCACATTCTCTTCTGATAGTAAGAGGGTATGTACTCCTGGGAATGGAGAGTTTATGTGTGGGATGTGAATTCGAGGAAGTGCGTTAACAGATTCCTTGACGAAGGCAGTTTGTATGGAGTAAGCATTGCTGCATCAGAGTGGGCAGCATGTGGCTTGTGGCTCGAAGAGTGGAGTGGAAAACACAGACAGTCAAGATTCTTGCCTCCAACAAACCAGCCCAAAGCCAATAAAAGCTGTAATGAGCCTGGCCACTGGTGTCAGTTCCTTGACCTTCAATCTCAGTACAGAAATCTTGCCAGTGACTTCAGGAAAAATGAAAGAAACTATGAGACTGGTTCCTTCCTGTACAGCATTCTCTAACTTCCGGTGTTTAAAAAGAGTGCTGTTTCTCCTGGAGGCGGATACTTTGACTTGGGGAATGAGCGAGGCAAGGCCTTGTTGTATAGGTTGTACCGTTTCTCAGATTTCTAAAGATAGTTTTTTGAAATACAGTCGAACCTACCTCAGTCCATCTTCCCAGATGTGTGCGATGCTCTATGGATAATGACTTGTGGAATCCATGCTTAAAATTAGCAGCAATGTCTTAATAAATGTATGATAACTTTTGTTTGAAAAAAAAAAAATCTGTGGCCCTTCCCATCTATCCTCAAGTCAGACGTGCTCAGGTGACTTGTTTGGGCCGAGAATGTTCACCCCTTTCTGAGGTGAAGACTACAGAGAGTTTGGAGGCCTTTACTGGCTGCTCTACAAATAATTCCCCAGGGGGACTCCTCTGGCAGCCTGGGGCCCTCAGTGACAAAGACAATGCAAAGAATCCCAAGATAATCCTAAGAATTTGTTAATGAATCTGACCCAGGCTCTTCTGATCTTGGTGGGCTGTGGAACTGTGGCCTGATTGGCTTAGAGATAATGAACCCAGGAAGGATTCCAGCCTGGTTTCTCCAGTCTTGGACTGAAGAGAGCATTTCAACAGTGAACAGAGCATTCCTGCAGGAGAACAGAAAGCTTCTAAGGTCACGTCCGAATGGACACTAGACTTGGGACATTTTATTTCTTCTGTTAAAGCTGTTTTAAAGTAGAGAAAAATGTAGAAAGGGAAAATCTTTTAGCAAACTTGGAATTCTAATCCAATGTCAGAATTAGAAGTATCAGAGCAGACATTCTAACACATCATATGGCAATGCAGTTCTCTGGAGAAACCGTAGGACTTTAGAGATGAGACCGAGAAAACTCACTTCCCCTTTACAGATATCCCACGTTCGTCCCTTGAGGAGCGGAGTGTAACATGCAGGAATTGCTTTGAAACCAAAGAGATCGGGTGTGAAATCCACTTGTACATTGAGATAGCCAGTCAGCTTTTCCCAAGAAGCAACTTCATACTGAAAAACGTAATTCTACCCACCCGACCTGCATGAGCTACGAAACTCCTGCACTGCGTGTCCTAGGAGACTGATTTGCTGTTATCTCCTGAGACAGTGTCTCGCTATGTAGCACAGGCTATCTGGAACTTACTATACAGACAAGACTGACCCCAAACTTATGATCTCCTGTCTCAGCCTTCTGAGTGCTGGAGTTACAGGCAAGTGCCTAGCCTTTTCCAGTGTTCTCTCAGAACCATACACAAGGTTTTGGGATTTCACCCCGGCAACTCTGTTCCTTTAACTCCGTCTCGGGATGGATTTCTTCCCCTCACCCCATCTCCTTTGGCTCCAGCAGCTGAGGCTAGAAGGATGCTCACAGCCCTCTGTGGCTGGTCAGTGAGAAGGGAGGATTTTCAGGACCTTAGTACTCTGGGAAGCATCCTCCACCCTCCACTATCCAGAGTGCAAATACAGGTACATAACAACGGTGGTGACAGATGGCCTCACACAAGTCTTCATTCTGAAAATAACACTTTATTATTTTACAAAAGTTCAGGAAAGTCCGTGGGATGTTGTGACTAAAATGTAATCACCATAGAACATAGAGTTGATCAGTGAGCCCATCCGTCTTCTCTTCTTCCGGTGATGAGCACAGAAGGGAAGACATGATGCCCATAATGAGAAAGCTGGAGGTTAGCAAGGGGGGCACAGGCACAGTGGTGTCACTCGTGACCACTGCTCTCAGGTCTGGGTCAGGTGTTTTGTCTTCTCTTCCCATTGCCTGAGCCCTGTTCACAGAGGTAGGTGACAATGGCGTTGAAGACAGAATAACTCACACCCACGTGCCCTAACTCAGGGGTTCTTGAGGCTAGAAGTTGTGATGCTGTGGCTCCCAAGTGACTTCAGGACCCCTCTGGAGGGACATCCAGAAAACAGGATGCACCAGGCCTTGCATTGTAACCTGTCCTCATAGCCACCTCTGTTGTTATGGGAACTTTCCAAGGAGATGCGGATGGGTTGAAAGTGGGAAGGCTGTCCTAAAAACTACAATTCTGACATTAGAGATGAAGGAATTACAAGTTCTGAGAGCTGCGGTGGAGTGATGGGTTTATAGAGGACCTGAGAAACACAGGATGAGGAGGACATGAACCATCAGGAAGAGATGGTTGCAAGCATTGGCACTTGGGTCCGGGAATGGCAAAGTGAACGCAGAACCCGCTTCCATCCAGCACCACTCCGGGTCTGAAACAAACAAAACAACAACAACAACAAAATGAGGAAACCAGCTCCACCTGAAGGCTCTTTCTCTTCACCAGTATTTCTGTGTCTCAGCCAACTGATCCCAGCCAACTGATCCCAGCCCTCTCCTCACAGTGGAGGGGCATCCCGGGAGAAAGTGTCCTTAGTGGCTGGACACCAATAACGCTGCCCATCTCCGTACCTGCAGCCCATTCCCACAGCCGAGCTCTCCCTGCGTCCTTCTCTCTTACCCTTCGGCAGCTGCTGCCCGGGATGTCTATCAACACTGACGTCTCCTGAGAGCCACAGGCACCAATGATAGGAGTCCGGGCCGAATCCCATTCACTCTGCTCCAGCCTGTGTTGAGACAAAGATATAACACAATGTCTGATGTATGAGAATCTTCCCAGTCAGCCTAGGAAGGTGGCCTAGGGGACTGGCAGCAAAGATTTCTCCCATAGGCCAGGCCACACAGTAGTAAAGGAACTGCCTATTTAGGATGCTGGATTGGGTGCTTCTGGCTGGGAAGCTGGTTAGTGTCTTACCCATGGAAGCATGACTAACAATCAATGAACTAGAGCCCAATGCCCGTGTCTTTATGCCTCATGTTCTCCCCCCTCTCTGTACCACATTTCATTCAGAAACTCACTCATTTCTCTCTCCCCTTCCTTCTCCACCCCACCATGGTTTTTTGTTTGTTTTTGAGAAAGTGGCTTACTATGCAGCCCGGACTGGCTTTGAATTTACAATTCTCCTGGCTCTACATCCCAGGGCTGGGATTACAGACATGCACCATCACACTTGACTTTTTTTTTTTATCAATTTATAATAGGCAAAAGAACTCAGGACATTCTGTCGGACTCTTAGCACGGGCTGAGATGCAGCCACTGCAGCCGCTGCAGCTTCTGCTCTGATTTCTGCTGATGCACTTATTACTTCGTTCTGGAAATTCTCCATTTAAGGAGAAGTTGCCGTTACTCAGTGGCCTCTGCTAACAGGGCAAGGCGTGTCTTGTCACTCATTTGCCTACAGGGCAGACGTTTTAACTGGAGTGGGGAGCATACAAAGTCCCTTTCCTCTTCATGTTTCTTCCCTACACAGGGAATCTCCCTCAACTGGACACTTCTCTGTGGGCCGCTCTCTTCTTCAGCAGAGAGGAAATGCCTTAATCTGAACCTGGTCGAGGTTGGCACTACTTAGTCACCCTGCTTTCCATTCTGGGTTATTTTTTTTGTTTTGTTGTTGTTTTGTTTTTTGAGATAGGGTTTCTCTATGTAGCTAGGGAGTCTGTCCTGGAACTTGCTCTGTGGCCCTGGCTGGCCTCGAACTCACAGAGATCCACCTGCCTCTGCTTCCCAAGTTCTGGGATTAAAGATGTGCATCACCAACACCTGTTCTCAGTCAGAAGGAAAGTGGGGAGGGGCTAACCTTAGGTTACTGTGCTACAGACACAGGCTTCAGAGTCATCCTGACTAAGTTGACTCAAGTGGTCCTGAGCCTCCCCACGGACCAGGTTTCTCATAAGTGGCAGAGAAATGGCCATGAACAAATAGGTCTGAAAGTCTCTGCAAGGCCACTACACATGCTGCACTGTGTTCCTGTAGAGCCTACCCTCAAGGCTACCTAGACAGTGTGGAAAACAAAAAGCTGTATATATGCTGGATGGGAAAGAAGGAAACCTCAGCTAAGACCTGCTCCCTGGGGAAGGCATTGCAAGATGGCAGAAACATCCCCAGTGCCGTTTATTCTGAGGGAAGAGACGGCAGACACAGTGACTTGGCCTTCCACACACATGGAGGCACCTGCTGTGTTTTCCACATAACAGGGATTCCAGCAACAGAACACTTGTAGTCAGACTACCTTCTCACACACAGTGATTTCCAGTTTCCTTGATGTGGAATAAGTAACAAGCAGGACACAGCTGTATCCTTCCAATCACACTTGGGAATTGGAAGTATCACACACATCCATGCCCTCCTAGCTGGGTAAAAGCTGGTGACTGACAAAGGGAAGTTCAGGGTTAGGTAGTGCATTTGCCAATAAATCAAGCCACACTCCTTCTTAAGTGGTCTTCTATTTTCTCTTAGGTTACAATCTTTAAAATTTCAATTGGCTAGTAGGTGCGGTGGCATATACTTTTAATCACAGCACTTGGGAGGCAGAGGCAGAGGCAGAGGTAGAGGCAGAGGCAGGTGGATTTCTATGACTTCAAGGTCAGCCTGGTCTACAAATCAAGTTTTAGGCCAGCCAGAGCTAGGTAGAAAGACCTGTTCTCAAAAACAAACAAAGGTCTGGGTATCAGACAGGTGATGAGAATGCGTTTATCTGACCCTCTAAAGACTCTGACACTGGGGTCGAGGAGATGGCTCAGTGGGGAGGAGAGCTTGCTTTGCAAGCACGAGGATCTGCAGTCCCACCCCCGGCACCCATGTGAAGGCTGGCCTGATTGTGAACACCTGCGATCCTCAGGACTAGGGAGAAGACAGAGGCAGGAGAATGGCTAACGACCCACTGGTCACTGAAAAATGGCAAGTGTCAGGGGACAACGTTAGAAAGGGATACGCCAGGACACCTAACATTGTCCTCTGACCTTGGCCCCCTACCCCCAACATGCACACACACAAGAACCCAGCATATACCTCACATAGTTACTGCTGGGATGAAGTAAGACACCGTATATAAGCTTCATTGTGTAGTATGGATGGGAAACATATTTCTAACCCCTACGAGCTACTGCCCTGGAAAGCACAGGCTTTCGAAACGCCACAAGTACTCTGTTTTTCTGATGATGACTCTCAAGTTGCTCTAGGACCACGTCAAGGGGAGATTAAGATTTTAACTCATCCTGAGCCTGGTCGCTGAAATGTGCAGGAGCGAGGTCAGGGAGGGTGGGAAGTGAGCAGAAAGTGCCTCCCACACCTTACCCTGGGATCTGCTCCTCGGCCAAGGAGAGTGCGTTCTCAATGACCAATCTATGGTCTCGCTCTTCTTCCGGCAGCTTCTTTAACTCACTCACTTCTTGTTTAGTGTTGTAGTGCTACTGGACTTCAGACAAGCTGGAGGGTGAAAGGCAGGCAAAGGGCATCACTGGATGTAGGACACAATCTCAAATACATCGTCACAAGGCTGGAAGCATTTCCCCAACCGGGAAAGCTAAACTAACATAGAAGTACAGCTACAGAACAATTAAGGCAGAAAATCCCTATGGGGAGACGTGAGCCCATCAGAGCAGCTGCAATTCTAGCGTTTGTGGTGCTGCATGTGTGCACTTGTGTGACAAGCGCTGCTCCCTCCTTACACAGCATCTGTTAGGTACGGTTGCATTCAATCTTTACATCGCTCTGTGACGCTAGTCAGATACTAGGACTCACTAAGAGCCTTTGGCAAACTCTACTCCACCAAGATTACAACCCAATTTCGTTAAAATAGCATACACTGGCCACACACAACAATAGGTTTCATTACAGATATTATCTTTTTATCATATTCACCCATCACCCAATTTCTTTGCACACAGTGTATGGTGGAGGGCGAATCCTGCTCCTCTGTCTTGGCTGTAGCTCCCCCCTGGCCTCCAGATCCCTCTTTATCTTTCCATTCAATTCCTGGGGCACCTCTGGAACAGCATCTACATTTGGTGGCCCCTAGAAAAAAACAACAGCAGAGCAGTTGTGATGGAAGCTCATCAGACACCGTGCGTGTGCAAACTGACCATGGGTAAATGCAGGCCATCCACAGGAAAAATTCCCATGTGCGATCTGTATAGACAGAGGCTTAGCAAAGGCACTTGCTGCTCTTGTGAAAGGATCCAGGTTCTGTTCAAAAGTCAGGCATGGTGGCTCATGCCTATAATCCCAGCACTCAAGAGGCTGAGATAGGAGGACTGCCACAAGTCCAAGGTAAAACTGGGTTACAACATGAGACTTTGTTTCAAAAGCAACAAAAATCATGAAGAATAAGGAGCAGAACAATATGCTGAAAGACATCATAATTTATTTATAATTAAACATGTTTAAGAAAATGTACAGGACAGGAAAGGAAAGTTAGAATTAGAAAAGTTTAAAAAGTAATAAAATTCATGAGGTTGATATAAAATAAAACTCATTTCAGAAGAGAAAGCCAAACACAAAGTAGAATGCCTTAAGTTAAATAAGAAAAGGATAAATCTAAGATATATTAATCAAAATTTGTTAAAAAAAATAATACACAACCAAAAATAAAGGTTAACAGAACCTGCAAGGAAGAAAATGAAAGCATTGGTACTGATCAAATGCTGTGAATCATGTAATTCAAGAGTTTCTGTTTTTGTGCCAACACCAAGCTGTTTTCATTACTGTAGCTCTGTAATAGAGTTGGAAGTCAGGGATGGCAATGCCTCTGGAAGTTCCTTTATTGTATAGGATTGTTTTGGCTATCCTGGGCTTTTGTTTTTTCCATATAAAGTTGATTATTGTTCTCTCAAGGTCTGTAAAGAATTTTGTTGGGATTTTAATGGGGATTGCATTGAATTTATAGATTGCCTTTTGTAGAATTGCCATTTTTATTATGTTGATCCTACCCATCCAAGAGCATGGGAGAGCCTTCCATTTTCTGGTGTCCTCTTCAATTTCTTTCTTCAAAGCCTTAAAGTTCTTGTCAAATAGATCTTTCACATCCTTGGTTAGAGTTACTCCAAGATACTTTATGTTATTTGTGGCTATCGTGAAAGGTGAAGTTTCTCTGGTTTCCCTCTCTGCTTCTCTATCTTTTGTGTCATGATCCATATATGAAAGAATATACTGAATATGTGCAAATACCAACTGAGAACGCCACACACACATGCAAACTCTAATAAATGAGTAGATGTGAAAGTAAGGGAGAGGGGTGGGGGCAGGCAGGGAGAAACCGACTGATGGGAGATTGCTACTTATTGCCTAGAAAGAGGCATTTGCCATGGATATCTACTGACTGGTAGTGACTTGTTAAGCTAATAATTACAAGGTGACTCACTCCTACCTTCTTGGCTTGTTCTGACCACGCCTGGTGAAGCTGGACTTGCAAACAGCTAATTAATTTCTCCTTCTGGAGTTCACATTTTAGCTCTTCTACTTTCATTTCTTCTGAAGTTTCATTCTGATCATGCTGAGAATAGCAATAGATTGAGGTCACTTAAGAGTTATAATAAATATATATTTTATCTTTTACACAATCTGCCTTTTAGAGATATTTAATTACAGCTTCATTAAAGTGATAGAAGCACTTAGGAGCCAGAAGCAGGGGGATCCCTCTTAGTTAGAAGCCATCCTGGTTTAGAGTCCCAGAACAGTCAGAGCTACATAGAAAAGCCCTGTATTAAACAAACAATAAAACCAATCAACCAACCATAACAGCAAAATCAAACAACAGAAACAGAATCAAGAAAAGAAACTAACAAAAAGGGATGAATTTTGACCTGGGAAGATAGCTGAGTTTAAGAATGCTTGTTCTTCAACCAGGCCGACTAGGGTTTGGATCCTAGAGCCCACAAACACTTGTTACTCCAGCTTCGAGGGATCTGACACACCTTCTTCTTGTCTCTGATACCCTTCTCTGTCTGTGGCTGTCCTACCATGGAAAAAAGAAATAAGTTTACACTACTCAAGGCCATGGTACCAGCAGCCCCCAGAGCAAGGCTCACGGGTATGGGTTGCAAGTCTTGAGTCCCACCTGTTTTATGATGCAGCCCAATCTAAAATACAATAAGGGTCACTGGGAAGGCATGGGTGTGGGGAGAAAGGCTGTTACTGAAGAAAAGGGTGTGAATTTTGGGGAAGTTAAACTTATTTGAGCCGAGTACAATCGGAACTCCAGGGTGAGGACTAACACCATGCTCTCCCACCACAGGAAAAGCATTCCAAGCTGGAATGAACAGCCCAGGGCACACCAAACACAAGTAAACACAAGCAAAACAAACCTCCCAGTGTTTAAAATTGTCTTCTCATTTTGTCTCTAGTAAATCTAGAAACAGAGGGCAGAACCATAAACTTGTTGGAAGCAAAGGCTTATGAACTTCAAAGACAAATAGTCAATCACTAATTAGCCTCTTGTAACCCATCTTAGATGTCTGCATTCTGTCTAGGTGTCTGAGGTTAGGAGCAGGCATAGGATCCAGGGGCACAGTCCGCTCAGTGTACATGGAGCTTCACTGGAGCACCCACTGCTCATTATGAGCTGCTGCTTTGGCGCTGCAACTACAGAGTGTGCAGTGCACAAACTACTTAGGCTCCTCAGTTTCTCCCTCTACTTTCCTAACAGGTTGACTGAATTCAACCCACTAAAGCTAGACTAAACCATTAACACTCTCCCCGCTGAGCAGCCTCAATGCCCACGTTCCATGACTTCCTGTGAGAAGATGCACACACCCACCCCACACTGTGCACCGCATGATGGTAACAATTGTTACCACAGTCTGAGGACATCCAAAATACCAGGTCTGAATGTGGTACACAGACACACATGCAGACAAAATAGCTAACTACACATAACTAACAACAAGAAGAACAAAGAACACCAACAACAAGGTGATAAAAACAAAATTATCAAATGGGGTCAAAAGATAGAGCCGAGAGCTGGTGAGAGACCTCAGGGGCATAGGCACCTGTGTGCAGGCAACGCGAGACAAACCGGATGACAAGCACTTTGGAAGTAGGAAGGCAAAACAGAAGCAAGCAACTGGGAAGTGTAGCAAGAGAATCTGAGATCTGGAGTGGCCCCTAAAAGGAAGCAACGAGGAAGACATTCCCACCAACAAGATGGTGATGTGGATAGAAGGTCCTCATGGCATCACTGTGTGCTGAAGACCTGGGTCTGATGGTCTGCAGGCTAAAGACCAAGTAAAGGGCTGAAAAGATGGGGACAAATCATCAGGTCTTGAGTGGCAGGTCAAGGGAGGGACCCTAAGCTTCTCCCAGACAATCGTGTGCCTTTTAAAGGTTCCCGATCAGGCAGTTGTGAGAACAGGAGAGTTTAAGGATGATTTGTACACAAGCACATTTATCGTCTACTGGAGAGGTTACGTGATGGGGGCACTGTTGTCAGAACTGTTGAAGGGAAACAAGCTTATCATGGGTGTGAGAAGAAGGTGGAAGGGTGGATGTCTGAGGCACATTCAGCACAGAATAAAATGCCTTGCTGGTTAGGTAATAAAAAACCAGAGTGACAGCTTCAAGAAACACTATCACCGCCCGTTACAGAAACAGGGGAATGACTTCTTAAGAGACTTGTCTCAACCTTCAGCAGACACAAAGTGTGCAAGTAGGGTTGAGAGAACAAAACAGCGTTCAGGGTTTACAATGCATAGACTTAGAGCGCACAGTCCCAGAATGAAGCAGAGCTGACTCCGAATCACCTGGAACCACTCAGGACAG